>NC_090265.1:1002940451-1003284826 GCF_040414725.1 Anabrus simplex | reverse complement strand
GCCCTTTGTTGAATTGTGGGTGTGAGCTGGGAGCTCAGACTTTGGGGCTTGTAGCCCAATATTGTAAAGCTGCTGTGTACCTGATTTAACTGTTGTTATTTGTTGTACGCTCAAAATTCTATGTTATCATTGCTAAGTTTTGAAAATATAACCTTGTTGAAATTTTAATTCATCTTTCGCACTTCTGTAGTTGAGACCTATTCCAACCCGCACCTTCTTTCACCTCTGCTGATCCACTAAAACACTGTAACAATAATAATAATAATAATAATAATACAAATTTGATATTCACTAACTTTTCACGGTTTTTAGAGACGTCGAGGTGCCCGATTTTGTTCGGAAGCAGTTCTGGCAAATTCTTGCACCTTCAAATACCACTGTACTGTGTCAGAATCGATCCCATCAACCTGGTATTATTGTTACTAAGACATTTTAATTAAATTTACGAAGAGTTGAAACCCCAAATATATGATATTTTTATAATTCTGTCACACAAAAGACATAGACGATTCACGACTAACCCATAACAACCCAGTATATTCCATTTCACGAATAAAAGAATATCATTCTAGAAATACAGAAATGTCAACATTTTAGTTCGGACGATATGGGCAGTTCACAAAGAAGCCACAAGACGTTTGCGGAAGCAATATTCAATCTATTTAATCTACAAGTAGTGACGGGAGATAAATATCGTAACACGATAATGTACGTATCCTGTTCCAGCACAGTAAGCTGTTCCGGAAATACTCTTCCATCGGAGTCTAGTACCAAAGTAACTCTCTCAGCGAATCAAACAGAAGGGAGTTTCTGATTGACTAACGGGTATTAGACTTCATAAGGAACCACAGCAGCTCCCTTAAGCGCAATCCTGCTCAGGCGCGAGTGATATATTTGTAACATCTTAGTGGTAGTACTGATATTCTCACTGTTATTTTTAAGATGGTTGAAGATAGTATTCGGTTATTTTAAGTGCTTTGTATTGGGCTTAGTGGTGGTAATACATGCAGCAGCGCAGTTCCCCCAAAATAGTTCCGTGTGGTCTTTCCACGTTATATTTCGTGTTTCACGTCGTGTTGATGATCAAAAGACAGAAAACGAGTCCTCTATGGTCTTCACTGTCACAGACCATGTAACTAAATTTTTCCGACCGAGCGTGTTGGCCGTGCGGTTAGGGGCGCCCGGCTGTGAACTTGCTTTCGGGAAAGAGTGGGTTCGAACCCTACTGTCGGCAGCCTAGAAGATGCTTTTCTGCTGTTTCCCATTTTCACACCAGGCAGATGCTGGGGATGTTAATTAAGGCCACGGCCGCTTCCTTCCCGCTCCAAGCCCTTTCCTATCCCATCGTCGCCATAAGACTAATTTGTGTCGGTGCGAAGTCAAGCAACTTGAAAAAAAGTCCGACACGATTTACGTGGACAAAACCTCGGTTATAGGTAAACGGTTATTAATTCGAAAAAAACGGGTTGAAAGATCCCACCCAATAATAATAATAATAATAATAATAATAATAATAATAATAAAATTTCGTTCAATATCTACCTTTATGGTCCTTTGAGACACCGAAATTCCGGAATATTGTTCCGCTGGAATTAATTCACGTGCCTCTAAATCGACCTACACCTTCAAATACCACCGGAATGATCCGTGATCGAACTCACCAACTTGAGCTCAGAAGGCCAGCTAGCGTCTGAACTATTCAGCCTGGTATAACAAAAAGAAAAGGAAAAAAATTACAAAATATGCACAAATGCACAATCGTCAGAATAATGCCGATTTATTGTGCAGTAGCTGCTTACGATAGGCACTAGGGAACATCGCCGATGCTGATTTGGTAGTAAACTGTATTGAAGACTTCGGTACACGTTACAGTTTCAGGCATAATTGATTTGTGACCCACCAAATTTCCCGAAAAATCTGAAAAAAGCAAATTAGTACAATGTGCTCCATAGTCAGTTCGACCTCAGTGGGGTCACAATATGGTAATTTAACCCTTACTGATGTAGAAGAGCAGACACTGCTATACCTTGTTGTGCCTAGTCTAGGTATAAATGTAGATTATCCTAAACCGGGCTAGTTGGCCGTGCCATTAACGGCGAGCAGCTGTGAACTGGCATCCGGGAGATAATGGGTTCGAATTCCACTGTCAGCAGTCCTAAATATTGTTTTCTGTGGTTTCCCATTTTCTCACCAGACAAATACTGGGGCAGTACCTTAATTAAGGCCACGGCCGCTTCCTCCCCTCCGATCAAGTGGTCGTGCGGTTAGGGTCGCGCAGCTGTGAGCTTGCATTCCGGAGATAGTAGGTTCGAACCCCACTGTCGGCAGCCCTGAAGATGGTTTCCCATGGTTTCCCGTTTTCACACCAGACAAATGCTGGGGCTGTAACTTAATGAAGGCCACGGCCGCTACCTTCCCAATCTCCCAACCTTCCGTCGCCGAAAACTTTCGATGTGTTAGTGCGACGTTACACAAATAAAAAAAAGAAAGCTCCCTTCCCACTCCTAGAGCTTTCCTATCCCATTGTCACCAAAAGAGCTATCCGTGTTGGTGCGACGTACAGAAAATTGTAAATGAAAAAAGAAATCTTAAATGGAAGCTGTCCACGAAACTTAATTAACAACCTTCAGTATAAGATTTCGTAACGTGTTTTCTTGGAGAAACATTGTTCAATAAACCGAAAAATATATTTTGCAAAATACAGCACCACAAATTTCAAAGAGAAAATAAATTACAAGTTACTTTCTACATCGCACCAACACAGATATGTCTTATGGCGACGATGGGATAGGAAAGGATTAGGAGGGGGAAGGAAGCGGCCATGGCCTCAATTAAGTAACAGTCCCGGCATTTGCCTGGTGTGAAAATGGGAAACCACAGAAAACCACATTCAGGTTTTCCGAGAGTGGGGCTCGACCCCACTATCTTCCGGATGCAAGCTCACAGCTGCGCGCCCGTAACTGCACAACCAACTCGCTCGGTAAACAGAAAATAAAATTAGCCAATGTAAGAAATACAAGTTAAGTGGAGAAATTCACATTGGTTTCGGGTCGTCTGGAACTTATGACAGGAGTATGTGTGATCATTGTTACATTCCTATCTCTGTTCTTTACTGGACATTCTTCGCTGGACTTACAGACCACTGTTTCGAAAGAGAAACTTTGCCCCAGGCATTTTCATATATTGCCTAAAGCCTTGCATGATAACATTGCGTTTTATGAACGTGCTACTACATAAGAACATCGGTGATAATCATGTCATGAATACGGAGACTTGGAAACAAAATACACAATTTCTGTTGAAAAGAGGCAGTGCCCTAAGACGGATAAAATTACTTGATTTAATCATAAACGCCATGGCGTGGCAGCGAGTAGTTTGGTTCCCCCTCTCTTCAAGTGACACTTAAGAGGGAGATTTTTGAGTAGTTGGAAGTTTCCCTTTATTACTCTGAATATTACTGAACATATATTTTTCACATTCAACTTAGGATAACGGGATAAAAATCAAAGAATTACACATTTTTCGAGGGTGGTGAACTGTCTAAAAAGTACTAAATTTGTCCCCTGAATATATATATATATTCTTTAGGAAAGGAAGTGCTTCATGGAAATAGAATTTGACACAGAACTTTTCATGTTTCTCATAGATCTTGATGAATTCTGAACAAGGACTATAAGATGTCTACTGCATGAATCAGTTGAGCAGGGAGGGTAGTAAGAGAGCAAGCGTAATCGAGTTTCCTAATTTTCATAATAGCGTCTTAATTACCATTATAGGCAATATGCATACAACTGTATTTTTCGAAAATAATTAAAGCTTTGAGCTTTTACCTTGATTCTTAATTGATAACGAAATGGTGACCTTCCAGCTTGTTCTCGACTGTTGTGACAGATGGCAGGCATGACATATATTAACCATGAGTGTTCCCGACTAGTTGAGCAGATGGAATGCACGGAGCAGTACTGTGGTTTGGAGATTTTAACCTCAGGGGAAGACACATTATAATACAGTACATGAACTCAATTTTTCTCCAGTCCATGAACTGCGCCTAGACTTATGCAGTACATTGTTAGGAACATTAAACGCTTCTGCATCAATTTCAGGCAACGATTCCTGTAGTTCGGAAGTAGATTCGGAAAATAGACTGTCAATGACATAAAAAACGATATTTGACTTACTGCATAACCCTGAGTTTAAAAGTCTACGTTTCTTCAATAATTCTATCTATGATTCACTTCTATAAGTAGTTCGAATTCAGGTTGTCAATGTCAGTATAATAAGTTGAGATTTCAATTTGTCAACACACGGAATGTTTTGAGGAATAAATAAATCCATGGCCTATACGTAAAATATAATAATAATTACATTAATTATTAAAAATAAAGAATTGAAACTGAAATGGTTGAAAGGCAACACAAAAATGATAAGCACCTGGAAGACAAAGTCATTTATTTAATGATGTACCCTGTAACCTAGTGTTTATTTCTATTTTAGGTGATTAATATATTTATGTTTTAATTAATTCACTTACGTCTTTTATTATTATTTTCTAACTTACGCCTCATTTGACAATTTTTTAAAATTGAACGCCAGATTAAATAATTTGAATAGTTAGCAAATATTGACAGTCTGAAAATCACAAATTAATTCCATAATTTTTCACACCCATTCATTTACATTATCCGATGCTCGGTCACTGGAAATGTTTTTCATTCAGGAAAAGGTTTTTGAGAAATCAGTCTTCATCGAGATTTTGCTTTCAGTGTTCAGATACTTATTGCTGAATTGCGAAACATACCGCAGAGCACAAAACATACCATATGCTCAGGGACATTAATTGGTACAGAAGTTGCCAGTTAGAAAAAAAATTATATCGGCCCAGAGATAATCGATGAGTTACAAAACTACAAGTTAGGTCCCTAAGCTCCTTCATATTTTTTTCAAATTTTGTATTAATATCATCTTTTCAGTTACAGATGTAAACTGTGAACTCAAAGTATTAAAATCCATTAACTTGGATACGTTTGAACGCGTGTGGTTCGCATAATTGTAGATGTTGAATGAAAATAATGAAAACCATGTTGCCAAAATATTCCTTGACATTAATACCCATCTTGCGGAGGAGTGGAAGGTCTTAAACAGCTGTGACGACAGATAAGTTAAACAAAAATAACTCTTCGGCCCTCCTCCACTGATGCTGAATTACTATGAATTGCCAACAAGTTTTTTTTTGCTAGTTGCTTTACGTCGCACCGACACAGATAGGTCTTATGGCGACGACGGGACAGGAAAGGGCTAGGAGTGGGAAGGAAGCGGCCGTGGCCTTAATTAAGGTACAGCCCCAGCATTTGCCTGGTGTGAAAATGGGAAACCACGGAAAACCATTTTCAGGGCTGCCGACAGTGGGGTTCGAACCTACTATCTCCCGAATACTGGATACTGGCCGCACTTAAACGACTGCAGCTATCGAGCTCGGTATTGCCAACAAGAGTGTGCGGTAGCCATCAGCAGTAGCGGCTGTTCAACCAATATGACATCGGTGTGAACTTCAGCGGAAGAAGGTAGAATAAGCGCCAGTGACCTTAATGTTAGATACCATTTAAATATCGGTACTTGAAGTTGAAGCGTAAAAGCAGAAGTAATAATTTCTAGAAAGGTAGAAGGCGATATTTCAACCCAGTCATCATCTTAGCAATGATCCTGAAACCTAGTATAACGAACCACTCTTAAATTAGTCTTATGTTAGGGACCAAATCGTCGGCCCGGCGTTCTAGGGTGTAGCATGTCTGCCTCTCACGCGGAGGCCCCGGGTTCGATACCAGACAATGTCAGGGACTTTTATATGTATCTGAAGACTGATTCCAGGTCCACTCAGCATACGTGATTACATTTGAGGAGCTATCTGAAGGTGAGATGGCGGCCCCGGTATAGAAATCAAAGAATAACGAGAGGATTTGTCGCTGTGGCCATGTGCCACCTAGTCTGTAGGCCTTCGGGCTGAGAGCGGTCCATTGGCAGGCCGAGGCCCGTCAAATCTGTAGCTCCAGGGGGTGGGGATTTGTTTAGGGGTCAAATCTGAGCCAATTGTATGGGACTGTAATATTACAAACTTTAAATAATGACAGTGCTAATGGAAAATCGTAGAAGCGAATATTCTATTTTGCAAGCGTACATTTTTGTACCGATATAACCGGAGACTCGTAAGAATAACTACATACCAAAATTCAGAATTAGAACTTTATATGGCCAATTTTTCCTAGCTTTAAAGCATTGCTGAAACATGGAATTCATCACTGTCCCTTTTTATATCGCATAATAATAGGAGGTACGCTCTAAAATATTACTAGTTTTTATAAGAATACTAAAATTGCACAGCCGGAGTAGTACGACGTCACGTAATGATACGGCAGTCAAAGAAACACGAGAGACGATTCAGATTGAGAGCTCGCGTTATTGACGGCAGTATCGGTGGAGAGAGGGCGTCGCGGCCAGTAATCGCAGGTTCTGCTCAAAGTTACTGGAGTAACACTCAACCTTGCTCGTAGTCAAGTTTCATTTTAGGACAATATAGTATGCATGAGGAACCGTTCCAAAAGACTTGTAATTTAGGCGCATAAATTCAATTTTTATATCTACATATTCAGTATTTACCGTCATATTATATATTCCAATATGGATGGTGATATGGGATAATATTACATGAATCGTGATTTGTTAAAATATATGAGTCACAAGGAATACATTTTTAGGAAAACCAGGAAAATTGTTTTTTCTTTACAATGATGGTGAATATTATAATTTGAATACGTATATTCTCTATCATTAATTTTACCATTTGGAAGGATAAGATGCAAAATATTATGGTAAAATTATTTCTAATGTTGTTTAAAACACATAGAGGAATGTCCTTTTAACGAAATGCAGGTGGAAGGAGAACCTACAAGCTGTTATACTTTGCCCTAAAATATAGGCAATGAATCATTGCTTATTTCATTTACATCTAACTATATTAATACAGTCTATATCAATACTCAGAAGAAGAAATCTATCATTGTTAATTATTGTCTTCTTAAATTGTGTCAGTCTGCTGGTTAATGCAGAATTTTCTCATAGAACATGGCATATGTGATGTATACTTAAAGTAATCTCTTAACATTGCTCCTTTTATGGCAACTTGGTATTCCTCACTGGTGAACGAAAAGGTTGTTACTGAAAACCTACCAAAAATGTGTGATTCATGACCGTTAATTACTAAAAATGAAACGATGAGCTACTGATTACCCTCCCCTGGCTTCCATCGTTATTGCTTTGTTCAGAATTTAGGTATTATTTAGTATATTCTTCACAACTCTTTGAAATCCTGGTCTAATAATTCTTCACTTTCTAGAACAAAAGCTTTCCCGGAAGGTTACTTTTTATAGTACCGTATGTTCAAAGACTTTTTCAATGCCTAATATGATGTCACACTCAGAACACACGGCGGAAGAATATAAGAATGCGGCCCAACTCAAGCACTACTGCACGTTCCACACAATAGCACAGGATAGTTAATTCACGCATAAAACCAGACAGGGTTGAAGAAATACTAATGGCAAGTGCCAATAATTCAAGAAACACATAAACATAAGGTAAATAACAGGAGTAACACCTATTTAGAAAACCTTGGTCTGGATGGCCCGGCTGGTAGTACCATGTAAGGGCCCCTATCCAGTGTTATATACGACGATGATGAACGCTTTTGAAGGTGGAAGAGGTCCTCACATCCCAGGTCAGGAAACGTGGAAGAACTATACTCATTTAGCAGCGTTTGTACTTCAGAGAAGCGGCTACAACAGGCATTTGTACTCCAGACAAGCAGCCTACACTGACACCTTGCAGCAAGTCTAGAATGCCTTCAACGTCAGACGGAGAAAAGCGTCAAGTACAGTATGTTTCAGTCATATCAATATGCAACGTCATTTAAGGATTCTAAACAATGGGCTAGGGAGTCCCAATCACGTGACACGCGCCGTTCGCGCCCAAACGGCGTGGGAATTTGGCGATGGCTACACACCAGGAGACAAATTGGGCTAAAGATGAGAGTCCAAATATGTTTATGCACACTCTACATTGGTACCATGACCGGAAGAAGCCGCAAGCTTGCCAGATTCCTTAAAAACCACCGAATCGATAGCGCGTGTATTCGGGGGACAAAATGGAAAGGAACAACGTTGAGGGACATTGGGGAAATCTATAACAGACATAAGTCAACGCATAAATGATACAAACTCATCTATAGTGGTGTTGAATAAACCCAGAATGGTATTGGTGTGGTGGTCGGCTAGAAGTTGAGAGATAATATCTTACGAGTACAATTCGACAGTATATCCAATCGCTTAATGCCTGTGAAGACTGACGACGGTGGAGTGATCGTTCGAGTAATTTCATGCTACTGTACAAACCAATTGCCCCGACGATGAGAAGTACAACTTCTGGGATAGTGTTAACACCAACAGGAAGTCAACTAAGCATGAGCAGCATATCGCAATTGTAGGTAACTTCAATGGACATGTCGAGAAAGAAAGAGAGGACTATGAACAGCAACATGGTGGCCAAGGAATTGATAAACGCAACGAAGGTGGATACCGGTTCCTTCTCTGTGCTAAAAACATGGTGTTGCAGTAGCGAACAACTTCTCTAAGAATACTGTAAGAAAAGATCATCCCAGATGATCACCTACAATAGTGGAGGGCATACATCTCAAGTCGACTAATGAGTGATCCGCCGATACCTGAAATTAGTGACAAATGCGAACGTTATCTCATCGGACTGAATTTCCCCTCAGCATCTTCTTCTTGCTCTGGATATGGATATACGTTATTCACCAGCGAACGGTGGCATTGCAGCAGTGGGTACAAGAGTGGAATATCAATCCTGAGACCAACGGAATGAGGCTCAATACTCGGAAGAGGGTATTCATGGAATGCAGCCCGCAGACTAATGACACCCAGAGCATCGGTGATGAACAACTGACGAAGAGCACAAAGCTTAAGTTCACTGCGATGGCGATATCCTCATGTCCGTAGTAGAGTTAACGCAACCTAGATGAAATGGTGACAAGTCACTGGAGTCCTTCGTGATAGCCA
The DNA here is from genome assembly GCF_040414725.1 of Anabrus simplex. Classification (NCBI taxonomy): domain Eukaryota; kingdom Metazoa; phylum Arthropoda; class Insecta; order Orthoptera; family Tettigoniidae; genus Anabrus; species Anabrus simplex. The sequence continues at coordinate 1,003,275,701 of NC_090265.1, read as the reverse complement.
GATAGCCGAAAGGCTCAAGGCAATGATATTCAGACTATGGCTCTCCCTGTCATCCTCTATGGAACAGCGTGCTGACCGGCACCATCAAGGCATGAAGAGGTAGTCCATGTGATCGAGATGCAAATGCTGCGTTGGAGCCTTGGGTTGACATGATGCGATCATGTGACAAATGAGACTGTCCGCTTGCGATTTGGTGTGGCTCCGACCGTAGAAAAGGTGCGAGAAGCGTGGCAGAGATGTTATGGGCACGTTGTCCGGAATGCCGTGGATGCAATCACTGACATGGCTTTGAGACTGGATCCTGTCGGAAGACGGCAATATTTAAGACCCAAAAAGCGCTGGTTAGGTATGGTTATGGAGTACATGAGAAAGACCGATGTCACACTTGAAGACGCATTTGACCAGAACAAATGGCGACGACATTGCAAATATGCGAACCCTATGATCGTGAGGAAAGAGAGTGTGTATTAATAATAATAATAATAATAATAATAATAATAATAATAATAATAATAATAATAATAATAATAATAATAATAATAATAATAATAATAATAATAATAATAATAATAATAATAATAATAAACCAAACCCTGCAGTATGTACGTAGACATTATGAACAAGTTTAGCCTGAAAGATGAATGCTGCCATATCAGCAATCTGCGGATAATGGAGTGTCTTATGACCTACGTGACATCTCTGTGAGTGGTATTACATGACTTTCCGAACCAGATTCGCTTTGTATCACGTCAGACAGGTCCTCATCTGTACTCAAGAGGCTGAGTGAGTCCTGTCTCCGCCCTCAGTTCACAATTTAAATCATTGGACTAGCGGGGGGTCCTGGACTAAAGTAAGTGAATTTGGCCCAGTTTACGGACCGATACCCTTTCATACGCTAACCCTATGAGGAGGAACTTATTCACAATTTCGTTTTTCTGTGATGACTGGTAGTGTGATGTATTTTATCCACCTGAAGGGAAGAGTACAGAGAGGAACTTAAACACTCAGTCTCTGAACCACAGGAATTGACCATACGTAGGTAAGAATTTAACGAAGAATTTAACAGGGTCGTGACAAATATAGACGACAGACAATGTATTAACCGCAAAGGAATCAGTCCATTCACGATGGAGTGTGTGGTCAAATTATGAAGCTTTGCATAAAGGATAATTAAGTATATTGTGCTCATGTTTTGGTCCGTAGTCACTTTATAGTTTTAATCCACCAAAGCTTTGTAGCACGAAAGCAAATGTTGAAATTTTACCTAGACAGAACCCAGAGTACCAAGTCGTTTGTTTGATCAGAGAATTCTCTCATCCACTACGGGGAGTAATCCCTTTACACACAATGTAATTACTAACGCCCGGTTTACTGCAAGAACTCTGCACTTTTCACAAGTATTCTGGTCACATTTTCAATTAATGTAACGTTTTCTAGTACTATGTTACAACGAACTGGCAGGCATAAACTGTCTCGTCTTCAGCTTTACCAATTCGATTCCCAACATAGTCGATTAAATGTGAAAGGCTGTTATCAGTCGATTTATCGGCACGATAGGGAACCTTTCTTTAAGGCATTAATCCGGCTTTTCAGAGTGTGTTAATACTTATAGTGTATGTGCGAGTGTGAGTCAAATCAAAATTCGAAATATCGCTTCACGGTTATGCCAGTTGGCATTAAGAATATTTTATGGGCGAGAACACCATGCAGACAAGCCAACAGCACTTAAGTACCATTGTAACAGTACCCGCATCGGGATAAAAGACTTCCAATTCAGATATTTATAAAATACTAGCAAATGTACCCGTGCTTCGCTACGGTATTCTACATTGTATTCGAATATCGAAGTAAATACTGTACATGCAGTAAATAAGACTGTTTTAAAATTGCATGTCTCTTAGCGTTATCCGAGAAACAGCATGAGGAGGTCCCCATACGCTGTTTCCAATGTAAAGTGTTTGTTACGGATTTGTGATATAACGGCAGGCTCACTTGCCTACTGCCATTCACAATCGAGTTGGGAAGTTTACATTATAATTGCAGGCTCCATTGCCTACTGCGCGGTCACAATCGATTTGGGAAGTTTCCGTTACAATGGCAGCCCCAATTTCCTACTTCCAGACAGATAACAGTTGAGGAGTTTTTATTATAACGGCAGGCAACTAACCTACTATCAGTCGAAATTGAGTTGTGCAGTTATTATAATTTCAGCCCCTTTTCCTACTGCCAACCAGCTTACTTTACTACCACTTTGATTTTCCAATATTTTATATGAACTGTTTTAATTAGAATTTTAATAGAAGTTTTAGTCTCCGACAAGATTATAGTTTAATCATAAGACAGTTTTCCATTAGCATCTTTTTATTTTATCATTTTTCACATTTTTATTGTTCCGAATTTTAATAACAGACTAAACTTTTAACTTCCACTTTTTATTTTAGTTGTATTTTTGATGATTGTATTTAACTTCCACTTTTAATTTAGTTGTATTTTTGATTATTGTATTTAGGATGAAGATGCCCTTAATTGAGGGCGAAACATGTCCCATGTAACTAAGAATTTAATTATGTAACAACTATAAGTGAAAATATAAGTATTGAATAGGTGGAATAAATTAAAACACCTTTATTATTGTTGAACTGTTAAAAAATTTTCAATACGGACCTAAAATGAGGTTTATAACATGTAATGTGACAGCCAACCAGGCAAAATGTAGATTAAATAAGTTTCTCAATCTGAAAATGAAGATTTGTAAGTTAGGAAAAGATTTAGCTTTTCTTAAACAATGTCTGAGACTAAAACTTGTACCTACTTTTCTTAAATCAACACAACGTAAGAACATAAGCAATCCAAGCCATAATGTAACCCAAAATAAGGTAAATGAATTATGGCTTAAAAATGAAATCAAGGCATATTACAGGAAGAAATCCAAATTGAATTTGCAATTATATAACGTTCACTTAGCGGTGACTCAGGATTTAGCCCCATTAGAATGGCAGTCTTTTTATCAACACATGGAACACAAATTAACATACGCACTTAGTAAGAAACAGGATACATTGAATAAGAAATTGAATCATTTAATAGACACACAAATACGTCGTAGTAAACAAACGAAACAAGAACAAATTAAGGGCCCATCGGACAATGTTACTCCCACGGTAGTTAACTTGACCAAGGTAAAATTTACGGAAGGAGAGAATGACCTACTTAAAAGGGGTCCAAAATACAATTGGCCTAATAAAGATAGAGAAATAGATATCATTAACACAGTTGCAGAAGCGGAGGCGAACATATCAAAACTCCCACGCGATGTACAAGACGAAGTAAGATTGGAGTTAAAGAAGAAATTACCCAGACTGGCTAAAGAAATTTATTCCAATTTTGATCCCAAACAACAGAAAACAATAAAAAACATGAAATCGAAAATTGAAGATAACAATATTATAGTAACCAAGGCTGACAAGGGGGGTGCGATCGTTTTGATGGATAAAGATACATATATCAAGAAAACTGAAGAATTTTTTGATAATAACAAATACACATTAGTAACAAAAAATCCGCTAGCTAAAATTCAACGCAACTTAAAAGCCTTACTTAAAAGATCCACATCTCTCTTTACTGAACAAGAACAATTAAAACTTGTCAATATGAATCCCAGGCTCCCGGAAACTAGAGCTATGCCAAAAATACATAAAAAAGATATTCCGATTCGTCCGATTATCAATTGCCGTAATTCTCCCACGTATAAAGTCTCCAAATACATTCACAATTTTTTGAAAAGACATTACACTTTTAATAATAAACAACCATTAAGAAATTCCATTGACTTGTGTGACATTTTGCTTGGATTTGGCGTACTTCCAAACCAGATGATGTGTTCGTATGACGTAGTGAATATGTTCCCGAATATTCCGACAGATAAAACTGTTAATATCATTCATGATAATATTTGTAAACACAGTAATCTTAGTAAAATGGAAGTAGAAGAATTCACTAGATTGTTAAAGTTCATATTAGACAATAATTACTTCACATTTAACAATAATATTTATAAACAGAATGGATTAGCAATGGGTGACCCAATATCGGGCATCCTTGCCGACATATTTATGGATTCAATCGAACACAATGAAATAATAGCAAAAATTAAAGGAATAGATTTATGGTTGAGATATGTAGATGATACATTTGTAATCATAAACAAAGATGTCACTAATAGTCAAGAAATCTTAAATAAATTAAATGAAATCGAACCTAATTTGAAATTCACGAGAGAGGACGAAGTCGATAACTCATTGAATTTTCTAGATATAACAGTTACGCGTAAGGTTAACACTTTTGATTTCCAAATATTTAGAAAACCGACACAATCATCTACAACTATAAACAATTCCTCTTTACACCCGAGTTCACATAAACAAGCATCTTTTCACAGTCTAATTTATAGAGCACTTAGAATCCCTCTATCTCCCAAGAATTTGAAGAAAGAATTAAATTATATTAGATACCTCGCTAAACAAAATGGTTTCAAAATAGAAATGATCAACAAATTAATCAATAAAATTAAGAACAAATTATCTACGAATCTGATACCAGAAAAGACCAAAAAAACTGAGTATGCTACATTCACTTTTAATAATCCAGCTATACACCAGATTACTAGCGTATTCAAGAAACATAATTTTAATATAGCGTTTAGAACTACTAATACTAACCAGTCCATATTCTTTAATCATAAAAAAGTTAATTATGATAAGAATCGTTATTTAGGATCGGGAGTATACAGACTTAAATGTACTCAGTGTAATTTTTCATATGTTGGACAGACTGGGAGAAATTTTATGACAAGATACATGGAACATGTTAACGCGGAAAAACATAGGAAATACTCAGCGATGAGTTTGCATATGAGGGAGACTGGTCACAGATTTGAATCCATAGAGAAAGACTTAGCGTTAATTAGAAACATACAAAAGGAAGAATGCTGAACGAATTAGAAAGTTTATACATCTATTTAGATCAGACGTACAATAAGCAAAAGAATCTCAATGAAACCACGGACAATAAAAGTATGCTACATGAATTAATGCCGGAATTATTAAAGTCAGTTACTTCGAATAAATTTAGGATACCTAATATATTTAATTCTTCAAACCCTAATACTCCTCCCATACCTACAGATATTAGGCCTACTTCCAGCAATGCAGTTGACTCCGCCCCTTTGTCAGCCTCGTCACATTTGACTCCACCCATCCTCTCCTCCCTTCCGCACTCCCCTATTCCTTCCCCTCCGAGTTCACTACCGCCTCTGCAGCACAGTTATAACACCAGACTCAGAGCCAACAGACGGGCAGCAACCAACTCAACAGTAGTTAACAAATAACAACTTCCACTTACATGTAAGTCCTCATCTGTTTCAAAATTATGTAAGACTGAATTCTCTCCTTACGTTCAATTTCTTATTTCTTCTTTTCCTTCTCTTACAGAAAACTTATTTCTGCATCTGTTGACATTTTCTGGCAAGGATTCAGCCATTTTATTACCTACCGGTGTTAAAGGCCTCTTACAATTTTTCAATAGACGCTTCTGCCTTACTTGCTACGAATTTCATCAGCGGCCTTGAAAAGATTGTATTCATGACAATCAAGTTTATGCTTGTGTGCACGCCCTCATGTCGTTGGCTTTTTATTACTACCACTTTGATTTTCCAATATTTTATATGAACTGTTTTAATTAGAATTTTAATAGAAGTTTTAGTCTCCGACAAGATTATAGTTTAATCATAAGACAGTTTTCCATTAGCATCTTTTTATTTTATCATTTTTCACATTTTTATTGTTCCGAATTTTAATAACAGACTAAACTTTTAACTTCCACTTTTTATTTTAGTTGTATTTTTGATGATTGTAATTAACTTCCACTTTTAATTTAGTTGTATTTTTGATTATTGTATTTAGGCTGAAGATGCCCTTAATTGAGGGCGAAACATGTCCCATGTAACTAAGAATTTAATTATGTAACAACTATAAGTGAAAATATAAGTATTGAATAGGTGGAATAAATTAAAACACCTTTATTATTGTTGAACTGTTAACCAGCTTACTGCCAGTCACACCAAGTTGGTGAGTTTCCATCAAAATAGCAGGCCACTATGCCTAATGCCAGTCACATTTTAGATGAGGACATTTGTTTACAATTGCGGGCACCCTTGCCTACTGTCAAGCACAATCGGGTAGGAGTTTTTTAAAAAAACTGCATGCTCCCTTGCCTTCTGCAAGTCAAATCGAGAAGTGAACTATTCATTACAATGGTAGGCCTACCTTACTACTGCCAGTTACACAGGAGTTGGAGAAGGACCCCATTTCTACTGCCAGTCGAAGTCGGTGTGGGGAGTACTGATTACAATAGCAGACACACCCTTTCGCGATCGCTAGAAATCGAGATCAGTGAATACTAGATCGACATACGAAAGTATATGCGTGTTTACAATATTGCAGACCTTCATTTACAGATTAACTGTTGCTAAACGTACGTCATATCGATAAAGGATTGTACCATTAGACGCCGGATTTAGTGGCCTAAATGGCTGGTCCTATGATATCTCATCTATTCTTGGGTGAGATTGAGTTAGGAACGTTGAACAGGGTAAAGGTTTTGTGAAATTATCTTACATTGCATCACTTTTCGTATAATTTTGTGACAGCTATATACATAGCATTTGGCTCACATATGGCTACTGAGTGGGCCAATTTTCGTTAAGAGTTTGATGATTCTATATTTCCTATAAGTGATTGAAAGCATGAATTATGCATGTGAAAATCCAAATTTACTTAACATCGATTAATAGTGAAAAATCAAACATAAAAATGATACAGATACGACAAAAAGTAATTCCAAATTGAACGGAGATTGTTCAATCCGGTATGTGATAGGACTTCCCGTCTGCACCATCATTAAAATTGCCTCCATATTTCTATATTCTTCGGGGATAAAAAGTGAAAAATTTAAATATCTTGGAAGTTTTCCGTCCGTTAGGCCTACACATGGTCATTCTTATCCCTTAAACGGGTAGCTGTGCGAAAATTTCGCCAAAATAGTCAATGCAGAGGCACACAGTCATTACGATTTTATTTACATAGATAGATAAGGAATCTGCTCCACGTACAACACCTTTTGGACTATGTCCGCTGGACTTAACCTGCAAAACTGACCATTCATGATATCTCCCTTATTAATCCTCCTGACGAAAAAATGCCCATAAAGAAAAGTTTTAGTGATGGAATTCCATCACGTTTGGTCGATTTCCAGTCAGGTTGGTCTTGTACTGTATATATTGTGGAAGAGTAAAAATCACCATTTCGGTTTCCTATAAACCACCAGTCCATATCGGGATCATGGAATGTTATTGACCTTTAAAACCTACCTTTGGACAGGTGGATGCTAAATATAAAGTTTGGTTCGAATACCTTCGGTAGTTTTCAAGTTGTAAGAAATACACTTTACACGCACCCGCTCTTAAGTTCAGTCCGGTGGGACTTGTACCGAAAAACGGTCCGTTAATGATATCTCCCTTATTAATCCTCGTATTGAAATGATGCACATGAGAAAAAAAGTTTAGAAATTAATTTCCATTAAGGCAGGTAGATTTTCATTAAGTTTGGTTGTGTATATACCGTGGGAGTGCAAAATCACGGTTTAGGTTTCGTATAAACCCCCAGTCAGTTCAGGGATTTAGAAACAATATTTACCCTAAAACCTACCCAAGGACAAGTGGATTATAAATATGAAGTTTGTTGGTAATATATCCAGTATATTCTAGCACTCGCGTATATACATAGTAATAAAAAAAGAAAATAATACAGTTAAGAAAGTTGAAATAAATAGGAAATGGATTATAACTGAGGACAGCTGGATAACGACAAATATGTAAATGCCTAGTGAATGTATTGGAAAATCAAATGCCCCTCAATAAATTATGCTGGTGTGAGTTATGGATATAATAAAGCGGTAACAGAGGAGAAATTTAGGCGCAGTGACTCTTAGGTAAACAGATAAGATGATGATTAATGGTGTTATTACTTAATCTATTCGAGGGCGGTTATAACCTCCAACGACATTCCGCCAATATCCCGCAGATAGGTCGATTGACGCCTCTCTTGCCTTCTACCCAAGGAACAACCACGAATTTAAAAGCATGATGAGGAAAATGGCAATACGTTACTTCCCTGCTGGCAAGCAGTCAGAGACGTTGCCATGGTAACCTGTAGGTTCGTTGTCGGTCTGTCGGTCACTCAATGCAGAGCATGATACCCACAGAAAATAGTAAATTTCTCCGTCATGTGGAGAGTAAGATAAATTATGAACATAACGAAAGTTGTTTATAATGCAGGGACGTTTCACATACGGTCCTCGGAGTTTACAGAAAATCAAGAGAAAATGGAGGAAAGCCGTTCTGGTTTTCCTATAAACTCCCCGTCTATTCAAGGATTTTAAAATGATATGCATATAGAAACCTTTCTCGGGATGAGTATACTCTAATTATGAAATTTGGTTGAGATCTATCCAGCCGTTTCGACGCGATGGTGGTACAGACAAACAGACAAACAGACAGACACGAAAAGTAAAATCCTCCGATTCTGTCTTGAGTTGACCTTAAACTGATAAATATCTGAAAAATTGGCAAATCAAAAGAAATTACAGACAGCGGACCCCCTACAACTTTATTGATGCAGACGGTGCAGGAATGACTGTGTGTCTGAGGAGTCTAGTGTCAGACCTAAGACGAACCGCTGGTTAATAGAGCAAACGCCTGAAAAGCCATACATCTAATTTTTGATCGGATTTAGATATGCTCTATTGGTGTAAAAATATCTAATTCCCTCCATGTGAACTTAGAATTTCCATTCGGAATTGCTAGGCGGGCATTAATTCCATTGTGGACTTTTATCTCCCGTATGCAGTTGTCAGGCTGTTCCTTTTAAATAGACTTCTGATACGTTCACCTGCATACACCCCAGCGTCAGAATTTCCATTCGGGTTAGTTCTTGTCATTGGTGAAGTAATACCATACAATAGAGATAAGCCGGAGCAGAAGAGACTAAACACACCTCAACAAACAATAGTCAGTAACCGTCAATAAGCAGTTGGTGATAAGTGATGTTTAGTAATATATGGAAATGAATAATTTAAATCCATTTTCAAATGTTGATGAAACTTTGTAATTACTTTTATATGATCAGTTAAGATTATTGAAGCAAGTTTGGTTTCTGCATAGCCTATGTGCATATTTCTGGACCTCGGTAAAAAGACAACATACAGCAGACTATAGTCCCGCGGCGTGTTGGTGTCACTGCATTGACCTTTAGCAGCCTATATCATGTCATTGAAGTTTGCTGAAATCGTAAGACATTCAGTACCTTTCATAAAAACCTTGAACATTATCAGTTTCAGGTCATGGACTCAACTGAGCATGAAGTTGCATGTAACACTTAACCAAAAGAAGCCGGTGTGCATCCAGTGTACGTAACTACCTTGTGTACATAAAATCAAATTTTCGTAGTTCTTGCAAAAACATCAATCAACACAGGGCATGGAGCATTCTGAAACTCTTAAGGTATTTCGTGCTGCCATCGAAAAATTTTGACACAGCTAGTGGAAAGCATAACAGTGATGCGAAGTATAAAACGGCAAACGTCCTTGCAAAAGGAGTGGACTTACAATGCAAAGGGTAAAGTGCCAAATCTTTCAAGGTTCGGATGATGATATGAACAATAACGTTAGTTTATTTCCTCATCTTGTGTTTTGTACCATCGCTTCTTGTAATGTCTAAAGGGCATTCCCATCAGAGTACTCTACGGCCAGAAAGGGATGTAGATGGTCTGAAATACTGTCCACATAACATGCATCTAAATCAGATTTAATAATCATGTTAGGAATAATGCGATCGAGTGTTCATGCGATAATATGTTTAACTTTATGATTAAAATGTAGAATATTTTATATGTTGATGGTCTTTACTCGTATCCTACAACTAAGAATTCAGACTCAGGTTTTAAGGCATATATGTTAGTGCATATTTGGGAAACTTATAATACATATTTGCATGAATAAATTGGATTTTTGGTGCATATATTTGTCAGTACTAGTGTTAAGTTTTAGGGGCTTAGGTTACTGCAGGCTATGACGTTGTGTTTTCCCCCAGCTCAACGATAGGCCTATGAGGGCTTTCGATGACCTCCACTCTTTATTGATTTCGTTTTCTGCAATAATCCCTCTTTCACGTTTTCCTTCTTGCTCCAACAGTCATCGTCATTATCTTTCTGAAGATCAGGAGCTAATGACCACATGGTATAGCACCTTATGAACGCAATCACACCAGCACCACCAACACCGCCACAACGAGTTATTTCGTTATGAAGACGAGTGACTATATTTACAAGTGATAAAAACCATTGATGAACTTCGCAATATTTAAATTTGTGAAAATATCCATTATCATAGCTAGTACAGAAAAATCGGATATAAATGACTGGAAATTATTCTCTCATTTTTACGTTAACGGTTAGACGGCATACATATTTCCGGTGATAATTCAGTATTTTAGAAATATACACTGAGTGGTCAAAAGTCATGGAAAGACACTGAATGTGATATTAATAACGAGTTTCTCTTCTGAAAACCCACAAAACGAGAGAAATACAGCGAGGCATCGTAGGCATCGACTCTATAAGGTATTGGATTCGTTCTGGAGGGATCTGGACCCACGCATCTTGCACTGCTACCCACAATTGGTCTTGTGCAGTTGGCGCAGGGTTCATGGAGCGTACACCAGTATCGATTGAATCCCATAAACGCTCGATTGGATTATGATCGGAGGATCTAGGGGACAAATCCATGGTGGTAACTTCACTGGAGTTCTCCTCCAACCACCTGCGTGCCACCACAGACATGGCGCATTGTCTTGTTAAAACATGACATCTCCGTCAGGGTAGGTCAGAACATGATGCAGATGGTCTGAAAAAATGTCCACATAACGTGCACCTGTCAGCGCTTCCTGCAGACAGACAGTGGCGCCTAATTGCGACCATGAGAACGCCACCAAGAGCAGAACTGACCCACCTCCCATCTGGACACATCCTTGTTGATATGCAGTATTCATAGCTTCATGGGGCACACGCAACGCTCTCACGCGTCCATCAGCTCGATACAACTAGAACCGGGATTTATCGGACCATGCCACACACCGCCACTGTTCCATGGTCCATTGCCGATGTTCGGGGGCCCATGCACGTCGTTGAGCTCTGTGTCGAGGTGTCAGCAAACGGACACGAGTTGGTCGTCGGCTGGTGAAGAATACGCGGTGCAGTTGCCTCCTTACTGTCCTGGTAGAAATGTGTTCCTCACTCCCAACATTCAACTGGGCGGTGATCTGACTCACAGTAGCCCGTCGAGCGCCCAGTATCGGTCCCCTGAGGCGACATGATGTCCGTTCGTTAAACACCTGTGGTCATCCCTTGCGGCGGTTAACGCGGGTTGTAACATTATCTCTGCGATATTGAAGATCCACCCTCGACACTGTTGATCTCGGAAACCCGAATTCACATGCAATCTCCGCAATGCTATGACACATGCGCCGTGCGCCGATGATCATCTCACGTTCAAAGTCGGTTAATTCGCGACGTGTTGCCAACTTCACGACACTGATGTCTGTGACGGTCCGTTCAGCTACGTCGCAGCTAGCCGCGATGTTCAGACATATTTTCTAACGGTACACCCCATCCCCTGACTTTTGGCCACTCAGTGTTTAGTCGCAAATATATCTGTTAACACGCATGAAACATACACGATTGAAAATTAAGTTTTACACAACTTTTATTTTGATCCCTATATTTTCATACCTTTCACAAGCACACGGAACTATGACCGAACATGTATCAAGTTTGACCGGTATTCACGCCTCAGTCATCCGAGTAAAATGTCACCAGCTAAGCCAATACACTAAATACGTCCCCTTGTGAGAACGATAGCTTGTGTTATTTTAAGAACGGAGATGGTTCCAATTGTTTGGTATGCACGAGTCAAATATAGAAAGCTTACTAGTATGTGACTAAAAATGCCCGGATTGTATTATCTCTTGGCATAAACTGACCTGTAATGAAATTTAATTTTCGTACCTCCGAATGGAATAGCTACCGAGATCTATCCGTGGACCTGATTTATCACGTACATTAACATGGTTGAAGTTATTAAAAACTGTCTCTAATCACTGTCGTCTTGGACTCCCTCTACTTCTCTCACCCTCCATAGCAGAGTTCATTATTCTACAAGGTACAGGTTGTGAGATGTAGCCAAGATGACTCTTCGACTGTGTAGGATCAGACAGACATAAAATTTTAAGCTTCTTTTAGGTGATATCATAATTTAATCGCCGGGATTAATGAATCAGACCGTTGAGACGCTGGCCTTGTGACCCCCAACTTGGCAGGTTCGAACCTGGCTCAGTCCGGTGGTATTTTTGAACGTGCTCAAATACGTAAGCCTCGTGTCGGTAGATTTACTGGCATCTAAAAGAATTCCTGCGGGACTATATTCCGGCACTTCGGCGTCCCCGAAAACCGTAAAAGTAGTTAGTGGATCGAAAAGCAAATAACATTATTATTTATTATTATCATAATTTAATCAGTAAATGTATATCTATCCTTGAATCCTTGAACGTATATCTACCCGCCATACTCCGTGGATTAGCTACCGGAGTATCCACATTTCAACGTTAAAATTACGGATCATAGAGACGTATACATATTTCAATAAAATTAGGGATCATATAGATATAAAAGATATTCCATCTATATGATTGTCATAACAAGACGGATCACACTGTGATAAGCGCTGTTACATTTCATTGAAATAATTGTATTTATTTATTGAGAAACTCAGTCACTTTCCGTACATTAAGGATTGCCGTAAGGAAAATAACTGTGGTACATGAAATGAAATGGCGTATGGCTTTTAGTGCCGGGAGGTCCCAGGACGGGGTCGGCTCGCCAGGTGCAGGTCTTTTGATTTGACTCCCGTAGGCGACCTGCGTGTCATGATGAGGATGAAATGATGATGAAGACAACACATACACCCAGCCCCCGTGCCAGGAAAGTTAACCAATTATGGTTAAAATTCCGACCCTGCCCGGAATCGAACCCGGGACCCCTGTGACCAAAGGCCAGCACGCTAACCATTTAGCCGGACACTACGGTACATCAAAAGTAGTAACGAATGTAAACTTATAATATTAAACATCATCTGACGAATAACTTTTAAAATCAAAGACTAATAACACAATATATAATCTGCAGATTTAAATATTTTCAAATACAAACTATTAAATACAATAAAATAAAATAAAATAAAAACTCCAGTTTGCTGCGATTTTCAATGCTTTACTGCAGCTAAGAGGAAATACTTGCTAGATTTGTGTCATAATCAGATGCCACTAGGACTCAAAACAGTTGATTGTGAGACAGTGGCAACGAAGGCTCAAAAGAATTTCTACAATGAAACGTGAAATTAATTCCCTGAATTGTATTCTTTCATTTATATAGACGTATTCCATCGAAAATAAAAACAGTTGGTCATTATAACCTGAGATATAATTTTATAATTCATTAGAGACCCAGTTAACAACTTTAATTTATAAATTAGCCGTTAGTTTAGCATCGGATAAGCGTAACGTCATGTATTATTTAGAGTCAGACAGACGTATGTACATTTAGGAATCCTAGGAATAACTTATTTCGTCCTACTGAAATGGTCTAAAATTTTACAAATTAGATGCATAAACATGCAATTGTCTATATTTTATACCGCGATAACTTTTTAAATTGTTATGTGATAAAAGATTTTTATTTGCTCTAGAAAATTTAAATGGAATATCTTAACAGTGATTTTTTAAGTTCCGCATATATAATCCCAAGTGCCGTGTAGTTTAAAATCTTGAGAACAAAGTAGTTTCCTTCGTCATCAACTCGATAAAATAATAGTCACATTAAACCTCGCCTATATCCTGATTTACGTTGTTGAGTGTAGTCGTAGTAGTAGTTTATTAATTGGCTTTACATCGCACAGACAGAGATAGGTCTTATTTCGACGATGGGACAGGAAATGGCTAGCAGTGGGAAGAAATCGTCCATGGCCTTAATTAAGGTACAGCCCCAACATTCCCCTGGTGTTAAAACGAAAAAGAAAGAAACACGGTAAACCATCTTCAGGGCTGCCGACAGTGGGGTTCGAAGCTATTACCTCCAGAATGCAATAGTAATAATAGTAGTAGTAGGTGGAGGAGGAGGATAAGAATGAGCAAATGGCAAATTATAGTAATAGGTCTAAGTTTAGGTCCTGATATTTAATTGTGGGATGTGAAGAAGTGTAATGTTTATCTTCTCAAAGACTCAAGATTTTGAAAAATAGTTTAATCAGGCGTAACAGGTAAGAAATAATACTTACCAGGGAGACTCTCAGAACATTACAAATGTTTGAATAATCTCGATCATTATTATGTATGCTAGAAAGGCCAGAAAATGATTCCAAAAATGGAGATGAATTAGTGGATGCAAAGAAGAGAAGTAAGTGAAACCGTTACAAGAATCTTTCAAGAATCTACCAGCAGGTCACACTTAACGATGAATCTCTTATCACATACATTTTTTTAAATCCACGTCCAAATAGACAGAAATCATCGTGTCTTTCGTGGCAGGGAATGGAATACCGTAAAGCTATGTTCGGTCTCCAGTCCACTGAAACTACGCATAAATTAGGCCATAGAAACGTACCAGTAATACCAGTAACAGACATACAATAATGTGGGTTTGTCTGGAGTCAAACTGGATATGTCTTTGAACATGGAAAATTTTACAGCACGTTACATCAATAATAATAATAATAATAATAATAATAATAATAATAATAATAATAATAATAATAATAATAATAATAATAATGTAGTTGTTACATCGACCACCACACGCCACTTTGAGAGGAACTGGTGACGTCACCATTTGGCCCGCTCGTTTACTCTTCGACTGTGTGGAAGACTGTGATCGGCAAAACAGAGAGAAAATGAATCAGTAGATAGTGACGTGAGCGTAACGGTGTAATTACGTCAAGGAGTATATTTACAGTAAAAGTGTTCTATGAAATCCCGACTGCTTACTGCGGTGTATGCGCTTATTAGAATTAATATATTTTTTTGCTAGTGGCTCTATGTCGCACCGACACTGATAGGTCATATGGCGACGATGGGATAAGAAAGGCCTAGAAATGTAAAACAAGCGGCCGTGGCTTTAATTAAGGTACAGCTCCAGCATTTGTCTGGTGTGAAAATTGGAAACCATGGAAAACCATCTTCAGGGCTACCGACAGTGGGATTCGAACCCACTATCTCCCGGACGCAAGCTCACAGCTGCGCGCCCCTAACCGCACGGCCAACTCGCCCGGTATTAATAAATCTTAGAAGTAAAAGTGCTACCAGATTCTTCTAATTTACTTATCCAGCCACCAAGCGACAATAGTAATGCGATACTTATGGTAGTGTTCTAGCCACTGATATCTTTCAGAGATTTCAGGGATGAATTGCAAAATATAAGTACCTTTACAATCTAAAAACTATTATATACGACTAGGCATGAATGTCGTTAGACGAAGTCAGGTTAACTTAGTGCCACGATGGGAGAATTGTCTTAAGAGATTTGGTTCTAATATTGGGGTTTTGAATGCCAATACTCAACCATCTAATGCTCCTAGCCGGATGTAACAATGCATAACGCAATGAACGAAGAAACATTAATTACAAGCATTAAACCGAAGCCAAAGGTTACCGGGGGATATTACGGTAGGTAGCTGTTGTGTTGCCACATCCTGGCAGCAGAGGCCACAAGTGACTGAGATTGATACACAGGAAATGAGCATGTGATGGAGCAGTTTCCGATATCCTGTCCACACAGAGACAGGGACAACAACCCTGTGTGGAGTGTGGACGATCTATGTTATATCCAGGTACTGTAAGTCGTCATCTTGAATAGCAACATGTTAAAACACTCTGCTTGCAAAACAGCCGAAACAATCACATTTCTTACACAAGAAGTAATGCAATTATGTTTTACTGTTTATTTAGAGATGTATAGAAAACTATTTTTATTACACATGGGAGGAAGCATCGAAAAGTAACCCTCAAAACGTTTTACACATTTTAACTAGTAGTAAAAACGAAACAATTATACAGAAAACACATTGACGCATTCCTCACAGTGTGACACCAAGTTCAATGCGCCGTTTAATACATAACTTCGTTGTCTGGGAGTACAGCCACCTGCAGAGGACCGATTTCACTTCTTCATCTGAACCGAAACGTTGACCTCCTAAGAAACTGCAGAGGTCCGAAGAGGTCTCTACCCAACGTTGCGGCTTGTGTTTACATAAATATTCACTAGTATGTCTGGGGAGTGAAGGGCGTACCATTTCACCCAAAATATAGTCCCGACCTTGCTCCGTCCAAACTTCACATCTTTGTACCATTCCTAGGAGGTCAAAGCTTTAGTCGAGATTAAGAAGTGAAATACATCGTATTCAGGTAGCAATACTCGCATGTTAATCTTTCGAGCCCTTGTTTCGAGAGTTATCATAATCAATTGGATCTCCAACCTTCGTAGGTAGAAGGCGTACCTAGAACAAGAAGAGTACTATCAAGCAGCTATAATATGAAATTTCGACGACGTACATCAAAGGGTCTCGGATGAACTAGTATTTTGGTTTTCGGAGCTAATTTCTTTTCAAACCACTTAGAGAACGATTTTTTCAAACATTTTAATTATATTGTAGGACATGAATAGCAACCATACTGCAAAATATTAACATTCGCTATTGGGGTATTTTGCACGTTCAGTGGTCAACCAAGAGTCCGTAGCTTTTTGCTTTTATATGTAAAGATTTCGTAAAGTAGGGTTTTGTGCGTTATATTTCGATCCGCCCTCATGATTGACTCACATCTTTGAGGGCATTATAACATAACTTTTCAAAATTAGATATTGTGTTATGCATTATCTTAGAGAGACGTAATTCAGGGAAAATCGACAAATACGTAAGATGAAGGATTGCTGTCTGTCCGTGCTTGTAATTCAAAATACCTCAAACTGGAGAAATATGCAAGCAAATAATATGTATGTGAATACATATGGAAGTGTATTTCCGCCTCCTTGTTCAATAGTCAGCGTGGACACCTTCAGTATTGAGGGTCCTGGGTTCGATTCCAGGCTAGGTCGGAGATTTTAACTGCGTCTTGTTAATTCTTTTGACTCGTGGACTAGATGCAACAAACATGTGAATTCATAACTTCGAAGTCAATTAGTTTCGGAAGATTGAATACTTCTAAGTTCTAAGATAACATTTTCCCCTTCAAATAATACAAACACAATATGCCACACTATCAAGCAACAGAAAATCACACAATAACGAATATATTCTTTCCCATAGGTTCGGTGCCAGGAAGAGCATCCGGCCGTAAAACACGGTTAAATCCATACGTGTGAGAAAATTCGCACCCACATCCTCATCAGGGTGTGAAAAAACCATTGGAATAAGAAGTAGAAGAAATAGGGAAGTGTGCGTTTGTACATCTGACTAACTCTTCTCAGTACACCATACTGAACTATGAGTCCCTTCTGACTACTCATGAAGGCAGTTGCGTTACTTTGTCAGGTAGTTGTTCGGCTTCTGCACTCGAAGTTGCTGTATCAAATGCGGACAAAAGCGGTTGGTATTTAAGAGTGCTTAAATTTGAAACGCCTATCAGAACACTTACTCTCATGTTCAAGGTTTACGCTCCTGTAGGATTAGAGGCGTGCAATATAACCACTGTCTGCCGTAAATGGTGGATAAAAGGCGATTCTCAACAAGGGAGCGTGGGTTGGGGACTACGAGGAGCATCTCAATGTTTTCACTTACTTGTTAGTTTTCTCACGGTCCTCAAGTCCGTGCTTCTATCCAACATCCCTTGGCATTCTTGTTTACATCCGACCCCGATGGAATTGAATTTGCAAAAGCTGTTCTTTTCGTTGTGTGTTTTGCGTCGACCGAACTAGAGAGGACTTATGATGTATAGGTTAGGGCAACGATCGGGAATAAACTGACTGCATTTGCATGGTGTAAAAATGGGAAACCACGGACAATCATCTTCACAATTGCCGACAGAGGTATTCGAATCACAATCTCCTGAATACAGTACAAGCTCAGAGCTACACGCCTAGAATGACGCAGCCAACTCGCTCACTATGTAAAGTTCAGGGAAACTTTCTGCTCCTTCCTTTTCCTTCGAGGGTTAGGAACTCCTCCTTTGATCATTGTTAAGAGGTGAAGGTTACCCATGCGTACGAATCGTCGACACCAGCACAGATAATCTCAAAACTCCTTCGCACACAGAAAACCATGCTAAAACAAAGCTCATAAAAAAAAATGTAAATTCATGAAAAGGAACCCAAATAAACTCAACACAATAAACTCCAAGCTTAATAATATAGATAACAAATTCTTACGGTTGTCTTACTCCCCCCCCCCCCCTTAGAACTTTCACCACCACTATAAGCGTTATCGAATTGTTTATCCAAGCCGAAATATTGACGTTATATCGATCCTTTTAACGGCCATCAAATATCATTGAAATATATCATCATCATCATCAACAACATCATCATCATCATCATCGGTTCCTTGGTCATTTATGGAGCTGAATTATGGTCTACAACATCGAAACATGAACGGGCCTTTCATGCACTGGAAATGAAGTAGTTGCGATGGTTCAATGGCTTGTTTCGACTAAACCATATAAGGAACAATGATTTGTGGAAGGAATGCACGGCTACCCCAATCACAGAGAAAATATGTGAATCATGGCTGCTATAGTATGGACACTCCGTAGCAGTGAAACTTCAGCTGCAAAGACTGAACGTGGATGGTCGCCGGCCTCGAAGGTGATCTCAAACCCTCTGGCTGGACCGAGCGAGAACCGACATGCGTCTCAAAATACTCAGCCCCCAGGACGCTGAGAATCGATTCAAGTCAAGGAAACATTGGAAGAAGGCGGACCCCCACATAAGTGGGAAAACGCTAAGAATATGATAACAATAATCATCGTAATAATAATTGACTCCGAAAAGGACTTGGTAGAAGGTGTTTGAGTTGAGGCCAGTGAGTGACTTGGGCTTCAATGAGAATGCTGTCCAACCTAGAATGAACATCCATGTTGATGACGGCACGGACTCGCAGTCCCAGAGACAGATTTAATACCCAACTGGGAATTGAACCTCGGACCCCTTGCTCTGAAAGCCAGCATTTGCCACGCAGCCGAACATAATCAGCGTGGTTGTCATCATGATAAAATGAACGGACAATAGTCACCTTCCACTTATAGGACGCAGAAGCAAGGAAGAAAGCTTCTAAATAGGTTTAGATACTATGCTCATAGCCACGAGACCTCACATATAAGTGGAATCTCTACCATGAGAACATTACTTATAATTTCAAAGGAACCACAACCACTTTGACAATGGCACTCAGCTATCTCGCTCCAAACATGAAAACAAGAACCCAAAGTGGATTTCGTTAAGTTTACTCAATACGACAACACACGTTTTCATATTAGTCATCGCCTTTTTCTTTAAATTCGCTGTTAAAACACTTTTCTTAAATACCTTACGACAAACTGTGCTATTCCTGTCTCCATGGAATTGTTTATAGGGTTACTGAGAAATAATACGTGGTCAGTCGAGTCAACCAATGTGGCGAATATTTATCGAGATATAACGAGAATCCCCTATTATATGTTTCAGCTAAAGGCGACAATCCCAGATTATCACGGTCAGCAGTCTCCTACTGTAAATAAAAGCCAACCATTATGGGAATGCTTCTGGAAATCCCATCAGAATCTGATCCAGAAGAATCGATGCCCTCTTAGTAGTACAGCATCCTTATGCTAGTGCATGGCTACCCTTTCTATTGGAAGACACGACGACCACGAAACACTAGATGAAAAAGGCATCGTCAAAGGCTCCTCAACAGGTGGCTGGGTAATCCACGCCAAAGTACGTGTAATCTTTGAAGCAGAATGTCGTGGCCCTGAAAATGGAATTTCATGTAAAACTGGAGATCACGCGGGGATGATCATGAAATCAACAATCAAGTAAAATGACAATTTTAAATTGATTCGACGAAGTACTAACACCCAAAATACTAAAGATCTCAGTAGCATAGGTGGTTGGTCATTCCCTACTGCTGTCAACATGACGGGTAAATCCCGGCTTAATTGGTGTAGCAATTGAGGTAACTCCGTGACATGCAAAAGAACTACTACAGAAATACATTTTTTTACAATCCAATGTCTCATTTTTTATGAATTGAAGGGACGTTAAAATAATAATAATAATAATAATAATAATAATAATAATAATAATAATAATAATAATAATAATAATTGTTACCGTGGTTTGGTGGATTACCAGAGGTGAAAGAAGGTGCGGGGGTGAACAGGTCTCAAAATACGAAATTAAAGTTAAGATAAAATTTAACAAGGTTATATTTTCTTTTCAAGATTAAGAAATAACAAATAGAACAGGTACTCAGTAGCCGAAACACAATTCGAAAATGTACAATTACAGTGATTATAGGATTTGGGCTCCGAGAGCCAGACACACAATTCTTGAGCTATAAGCCCAACTTTACAATATACACAATTCAACAAAGGGGCAGAAGACCCCAATCATGCCCAGGAGCACTTGCTCCCAATTACACCGCAAAGCCTCCTCGAGGCGCGCAGAAACAAAATTTAAGAAAGAGCTACCTGCTCTTAAGTTCGAGCCTATCAAAGGCCACACCAAACTCCACTTTCAAGTTGTCCTCCAAGGACATGAAAACAGGGGTAAAATACCCAACCTACTGAGGCCTATTAAGTAAAGAAACAGGTTAATTACATGGCCTCTAAAACACCAACTTGCGAGGAGGCATACTTGCACTCCTAATACACTTTATATAAAACCTACTTGGCACTAGGCCGTTACTGCAAGGGATAATCCCATACTAGAGAGGTGACTTATAGAAGGAGACAATTTACATTACATTAAGGAAGAAACGGTTGAGAAAATAAGTTCACCTCAACGCAATATGAGTGGGAGCTCGAGAGGGTTAAGCACTCTCTATCCCAATATGTAGTTTAAAAGATAGAATTGATACTAAGTGTCTTTACATTTTAGGGGAAAAGTTACATGGTAGAAAGGCTTCGGACCTGCCCCGAGAGTTAAACTGCTGAGCTGACAAGAAAAGAAGTTATTAAACGGCCATTACCTGGTGGCTGAACTGCTGCCCGAAGAAAGAGGCGCTTCCCGCCCACTGCTACGTACTTTACACACTGATAGATGTTACTGAAGTGGCGCGGAGACCCGAAAATCAGCAGTTTATATACCCTCGTGGAAAGTTCGATGCGTTTCAGGAATGAGAACACCCTCCCACAAGAATTTTATTGGCTAAGAACGAAAACCCAGACACAAGATGATGAAGAAACACATTATTGGTGGAAAATTAATTACCGAAATTCCCTATTGGTTAAATTCAACACTGGCAGAAGAAAAGGGTTAATATTGCCAACTTAAACAATAACTGAAAGAAATTTAACAAAGAACAAACTTGTGAACACAAAATTTCTTCAAAAATATAGTTTTTTCACTTCGCAATAGGGTGCACAATTGTAGTTCTTCAGTAGTGCCATCTGGAAGAGAATGTCCACACTTCTTACTACAGGCAAAACAAAAATGAATCGAAACTGACACAGTTCAGAACTTCAAAATTTTACAAGTAGTGACATCTTCTGAGAAACTTGAAAATTAACACAGTAGATAAAGTTCAGACTTCCTCCAGTAGACGAGTTTCAACTGGCGCAAAGTTTGAATTAGCGGCGTGGAGGTGTACCGCCCGGTACAATAATAATAATAATAATAATAATAATAATAATAATAATAATAATAATAATAATAATAATAATAATAATAATAATAGACACACATTTATGCAGAGGACATGGGGATAAATGTCATATCCTAAACTGCAGACTTTAAAATTACCTTTCGGAAAAAACTGTTAACATATATACTGTACAAAGAATAGGAGGAAATGTACCATTATATCTGGATTCATGTGGAATATTAAACAGACATATACATATTTCGTATTTTCCCATAATATTCCAATTATGGTTGAGGACTTGACTTTATAGCTACATTTATGTATTTGCGCTTCTATTGACGTGCGGTTTTCTTCCTCATTTCATTTTTATGAGCCATTTTATCACGTTGGTGAATCCGCTGTTAAAATATTAATGCATGCGGCGTTGCAATGATTGGAGGGTGGCGATATGCAGAATATTTGCTCTGATAATACCTGCATGGTGCTCTCAACGAGCACAGAGTAATATTACTAGGACATTTAACGCAACATCCTTGCAATAGATAATTAATGGGTGAAATATAGTCCTATTACGGACTTACCAATTAGTTCACCTGAATATTATGGTCTCGGACAAGAGACTTTATAGTTTCTAGCCGTAACTGTGTTGGATAGGTCAGTTAGCAAACATACTCATCTTGAGGTGGATAATAAAATGCTTTCTTTCAACTCGATTAAACATTCGATACAATGATCAATTCTTAAGTACCGCAATCCATATACGGGTCAGTGCTTGAGTGTCAGTCTATGGAGTGGGTTCAAACATGGTAGTCGAATATTTTGTGATATCTAGTGACACTTTTTATTTTATTAGCTTCCTGAAAATTACCAAGGCTGGCACAGGGACAAAGCACAACAAAGACACAAAATATGGTTATACAATTGCTGACAAAAGATTGAAAAATAGTAGACGAGTTTAAGGACATCACCACATTATTATCTATACAAAGTAACTTGTCGTGACTGATTCATTCATCATCGCCGGGCCAAAATTACTGTACAAAAAGAAATGAAATTTTAGGAATACATTTATATTTGAGTGTAGGTATTTACTAAGGGAGGATTTTTTGGATATTCCGTCAATAAGGGAGTGAAGAGAGGGGTGAATTGTTTAAATAAATATATCTGTATCTCAACACGTTTCCAGATTGGTATTTCGAATCTCCTTTAAACATAAAGAAACATGTATTTTTTGTTTCAATTCCAATTAATTGCGGGTGAACAGGAGTGACAAAGGGGGTGAATTTTAAACAAGACAATATCTACAGAATATCTTATAAACGTAACATGTTACAGATGTAAAAAATTTGTTTTGGAGTCTCCATTAAAAATAAAGAAACATAGATAATTTGTTTTCGGAAAATCAACTTAAGGGGAATTTAAAAACGGGGGTGAATTCTTAAAATGAGCATATCTACAGTACATCTCAAAACTTAACATGTTAGAAACGTGGAAATTTGTATGTTTTAACTCATCAAATTAGTAATCGGAATCTCCTTTAAAAAGTATGTTTTATCGGAAATTCACTTAAGGGGTGAAATAACTGAAAAATTAGTTGAATTATTTGTAAAAGGGTACTTATATCTAAACAATTTAAAGATGTCACAGATGTGAAAGTTGGTATTTTGAATCTTCTTTAAAAATAAAGAAACATTTTTGTTTTCGAAAAGTAAACTTAATGGGGCTAGGTGGTGGAAAGAAGTGAATAAGTTGAATTATATTTGTGCTGATATTTATATCTCAAAAATGAAGATGTTACAGACGCGAAAACTGGCATTTGAAATCTCCTGTAAATGTATAGAATAATTTATATTTTTGTTTTCGGAAAATCTACTTAGGTTGGGGTAATGGGGAGAGGTAATGGGGTTGAATTATCTTGATGGGAATAGTTATCTCAAAAACTGAAGATGTTACAAACGTGGAAATAGTTATTTGGAATCTTCTTTAAAAATAAAGAAGCACGTATTTTTAATTTATTTCTTCGACTTGAGAGAAGTTTGTTTCTCACGTGTACAGTTCCTTGTCGCATTTTCATCTTAGCACCTGCCCTCTCGTTTGCACCATGCAAGATTTGGTGAAGGCCACATCAAATGGTTCAGATCTCGCCAAATTCTGGTCCGATATGATATAATTGTACCTCAAGTATGTTTTCACCAGTTACACCTATCTAATTATTTCTCATTCTTAATTAATACTTTATATGATGTATTGCTTCTGATACGAATAAATAAATCTTAGCCCCAAAGGGCAATACCACAAAAGTGGTTTACAAAGAGTTTCTGGGGTAAATGAAAATTCTTCGGTGAATTTTTATATGTTAGGAATTTTCAGGATATGTCTTAGTACAGTAACAAGGAACGATTATTTTTACCAAATAACGAAATCCGCGCGAGCGAAGCCGCGGGTAACTGATATTGTAGCATTTAAGTCATTTCGTAAAATCGCGACGGAACTCATATCTGCCGATATTACAATATCTTTCATGGTATTATTAGGGATGCTTAGCATTTTGCAGGCCATTGAAAAAGGCGTACATACCACTTCGTCATGAGTGGTATATACTCTCCTTTGTAAAGAGTCAGCTAACATGTGACGAATTGTGTGGTGACGGGCATTGCGAAGAGTTTCATCGTGCGGGAAAACGCCAAGGACGTGTAGAAGGGTTTCCATTTCGCTGTGGCAACGCCGGCAGAGGTTACCGCCCAGACTTCTTCCCGGCACAACTCGGACTGCAGCAACATTACACGTCATTTTCAGGGTATCCTTCCATTCGGAGCATAAGCGTCCGTTGTTGTGCCGATCTAATTATCAGCAGAAGTGTAACCTTTATAAAGAATAACCCGTTTAATCCTATGAGATAGTTTACACCAGGTTCTTTTTTTTCATGTCACGGAGCTCAGTCCTAACCTTACGACCATCTGTACAACTGTCCATGGAATTTAAGAATGTTCCAGATCTTGCTAATTTCAGTTGACGTAGACATGCCACTTCCCTCATCCAAACTGCGGGAGTTAGTCATGTATGGATTTGCAGATTATTTTAGAGTCCTCAATCCATTGAGTTGTTAGAGAACAGCTTCCAATTCGGCTCTGAACAAAGCGAGACTTTGATACTTACGATGAGTGTACATAATTTAGTTGAGTGTATCTATAGGCTGTTGTAAAATATCCTTCAGCGTTCCTTTGATCATTCTAGTCTGCGTCGTAAAGGAACGCGTGACGTTTCCTTTCCATCTGAGTTGTTTGAGATGTTTATCCAAAAAAAGAAAAAGAATTAAAACTTTATTTTAATTTTACTGTTTTAATTTATCAACCTAAAGAGCTTGCATTGCGGTCAATCACGGTTGGTTCAGGGAGCGAATTAAGTTCGTTTTGAATGCCATGAACAAAGTTAACATAGCCTCGGGTAATAATATTGAGAAATGAAGTTGGTAAAATTAATTTTCAAGGCTACGCTGAAAGTGACCTCTGACGAACCAGACCACACTACCATCCACCACAGATAGTCCAGACCAATCTCAGTAATAATAATGTTATTTTCTTTACGTCCCACTAACTAATTTTACGGTTCTCGGAGACGCCGAGGAGCCCGAATTTAGTCCCGCAGGAGTTCTTTTACGTGCCAGTAAATTTACCCACACGAGGCTGACGTATTTGAGCACCTTTAAATACCACCGGACTGATCCAGCATCGAACCTGCCAAGTTGGGGCAGAAGGCCAGCGCCTCAAACATCTGAGCTACTCATCCCGGCGATCAATCTCAGAATTGTACGTAAAACTATCATATCAACAAACACATAGAACAATAACCTTGTTAGCTTTCATTTACTATTATTGTTGTCTTTATAATAATCGGATAGCTATCAGCTTGCATTCGAGGCATGTTGGGTTGGAATCTCCACTGTCGGCAGCACTGAAGATGCTTTTCTGTGGTTTTCTATTTTCACACCAGGCAATTGCTAGGACTGTACCTTAATTAAGGGCACGGTCACTTTCTTCCCAATCTTATCCCTTTCTAGTCCCATCGTCGCCATTAGACCTGTGTCGGTGCGACGTAAAGCAAATTATAAAATTAAAATAATAATAATAATAATAATAATAATAATAATAATAATAATAATAATAATAATAATAATAATAATTCCATTTCACCCCACCAGACGACGGAGTTGTCAACATTTTGCCATCTTTTGCTCCCTAATATTTTAAAAGAGGAACTTTAATTGCTGACATAATACGACATGGAATGAAAATCCACTGCCTGTGTTCAGTCATTCGAACGGGTCAAGAATGAAATTCATGAAGCCCCCATCTAGCGACAAGGATAGTAACCATTCCGGCTACCGGAGCTTATACCAGACGACATGGAATGCCGAAATGTTCTTCAGAAATCGTCTACCTTTTCTGGGTTTTAGCCTGTGATATTAGGATTTAGAGGATATCTATTTTGTAGTCTATGAGCATTATCTAAACGACTGTCTTTTAAGTTGTAGTTTGCGAAATATTGGTCCGTTATTCTTTAAGTAGAACATAGATAAGTATTTTATAGCTACTTTGATGAATGATCAGCGAACTGACATTCGGTTCAGGGGGACCTTGAATCAACTTACGGACAGGATAGAGATTTTCTGCGTACGGTTGATTCCTGTGGCTCTGGGCCTGGCTTTTTGTGTTTTTTCAAACATATTCCTATTCATGTTCACGAACCAGATCACACTACCATCCACCACAGATAAACGCAATGGTGAATAGTTCCCTCCACATAGGGTTGGAGTCAAGGAGGCATTCAGTCTTAAAATTGGGTCAGATCCATCAGTACAATACTGTTTGTACCCCCGACCCCATTAATGCTATAAAGTGGAAGTAGAGGAATAAGGCAACTGTGAAACATTTGACAGAAACAAGAAATAAATGTAACATAACATCCCAATGAGAGTAGATCTAAGGAAGCGTATTTACTAATTGTTCAATATTATATTTTTACGTCCCACTAACTACTTTTTACTGTTTCCGCAGACACAAAGATGCCGGAATTGTGTCCTTCAAGAGTAATTTTACATTCTGGTAAATCCGCGGATACGGAGCTGACGTATTTGAGCACCTTTGAATACCACTGGACAGAGGCAGAATCGAACCTTCCAACTTGGGCTCAGAAAGTCAGATCCTTAACCGTCTGAGCCACTCAGCCCGGTTAGGAAGGATATCGAACGCCTGTCTGGTTTAAATTGCGTGTCTTAGCAGTTAGTACTCACAGCTCTGAAGGTAGATTAATTTATGTTTATTCACTTCTTTCTAAGCTCAGTTTACTTTCATCATAACACAATCATTAATATAATATATGGTGTCGCTTCAAGGCATATACTTTGTCCAAAGTGACTAATTCCTGTGACAATTCAGACAATGAGTCAAGGTGTGTATGAGGAGCTCAGATGTTGCGGGAAGAGGAGCAATAAGCTGGGATGAAGAGGATTACAGCCAGGAGTATGAAATCCTCAAATGGAGATTATCTCGTTCTCTTTGCCGTCCGCCTTACCCCAGTTAACAAAATGGCATTGCATTGTAGCCATGAGCGGCTTACTTTGCTGTTATGTTGGATGTTCCACACGCCGTTAACGAGGTAGCTTGAGAATTGTAATCTTGTACAGATAGAAGTTGTACTCCGCCAAGGAAACTTGTAAGACAAGAATATAAGAATTTTAACGAGTAAATCACGAAGGGTGTGGGATGGAATTATATTTTCTTCTTCCTCAGTATGTTGATTGTATTTCAAACTCAATGTTCACTCATATATAGAAAGTGGATGATGATCTGCATTATTGTAGACTCTAGCTTGAATTTGCAAGAATTAAACTATGATAATTTGTATTTAAAGTTGAAATGCTAGAGAATATCGCATTCAGAATAGTCGGCTATTCCCACCTATAATCTTCGGAGGACATAGTTAAGTAGAGTAAGAATGATTCTGTTTTTCTTGAGATTGTGTGATAACATACTGTACATCTTTAGCGATTAGGGACTATGAAAGCCAGATGCTTTTTATCACTTCCATTTGCTGCATAAAACAACAAATTATTATTGAATGACTCAACCAAATTATCAATCATTAGTTCCTCTATATCATAAATATTATCATCTTATTCTTCTACGTGGATATATATAGAAAGTAGCTGATGAACTGCATTATTGTAGACTCTTAGCTTGAATTGGTAATTAAAATTACTTGTAATAGAAATTAAAGCATGAGCCAAACAGCCAATTGAAAAACAAGCAAGCAAACCGGTAGTTTTACATGACTCTTGATACTGTGGGAACGAGGGATAAAGTGTTTTCATTTCACAAGTCTCACATGCATCGGGTGCAATTTCTAACCAAGTTGAGAACATGTGCACGCAAGATGAGAAGCCCGTGATGATACCAATCGGCTTTCACGCCCACTTTTGCCCCTATATCTACGCTGAAAATTGAGAATGAAAGACATGTGGTCTATGTGGAAAATATTATACCCCTGGACCGAATCTTCGGTAGACAACGCCCACGATGTCAGAAAAGAAGAAAAGAAAAAAATCAATTTTGAACACAGATTTGATTACATGATACGTTCAATATAGTCCATATTTTCAAACCATACACAATATTTATTATGGAGAGGAGAGTAACGGGTTTCATGCTACTAATTTACACTGCTAGGAATGTCTAAATTGGAGTTGAAACTGATGTGTGTCAAACCAGAGATTATGACGATAACGGAGGATATATAGGCAGTCTTTCACAATACCTAGGCCAGGCCTGTCCAGGACGCTAGTGGCAATCGCAATAATCGTGACAAACGGTTGCTGTTGACATATTGTACTTTTCCATGGGTCAGTGTTGCCTTCTGGGTACACATGCGAGCTCTATTACCTTGGGACATTTATAAATCAAAGTGCCTAAGTTCGAATTACATTGTCATATTGTATGTCGAGTGAATATACTCGTTCATATTCAAATAGATTTCACATAATAAGATTACGGAGAGATTGTGATGATAACATTTGCATTGCATAATATTTTTTCCTCACAAGTTAACTTTCATTATCTTGCGGAAAATGAGAAATTGTTTATATATATACGATTGTTTAAATCTAAAAATATATTAATCCTGCATTAATACTACAAATATTTTATTTAAGGTGTGTACACAAGAACATATTTGACACCTTGTAATATTTCTATCAAGAATAAGTAAATAAGGCTAGTGGCCTGTTGCAGTTAAAGCTGGAATCCTACAAGTTGAGCTTCAGTGAAATAACCTTTCCTAAACCCAAACTGTCTTATATCGAATCAGTTATTAATTTCACAAACATCTGTAATATAATCAGAAAAAAAAGTTTTCCCAAAGCTTACATGCAATGCATGTCAAACTAAGTGGCCTGTAATTTTAAGCTTTATCTCTATCACACTTTCCTTTATGCACAGGGCTACTATAGCAACTCTCCATCCATTTGGTATAGCTCTTTCACGCAAAGAATAAGAAGTATTTCAGATATGGTACCATATCCCAGCTCATTGTCTTTAGTATATCCCCAGAAATCTTATCAATTCCAGCCGCTTTTCTAGTTTTAAACTTTTTTATCTTATGGTAAATGTCACTGATATGATAGGTAACCAACAATATTTACGTAGTGCTGACTGAATACTTCTGCATTTTGTAGATCCTCACATAAACACTTCCCTTGTTCGTTAATGATTCCTGGAATGACCTTCCTGGAACTTGTTTCTGCCTTAAAAACCCTACACATACCCTTGCATTTTTCACTAAACTTTTTATATCCACCAATAATGCTTGCCATCATGTTATCCTTAGCTGACTTCTTTGCTAAATTCAATTTTCTAGTAATTTCCTTTAATTTATTCTTACTTCCACAGTCATTTCTAAATCTATTTCTTTCCAATTTACACCTCTTTCTTAGTCTCCATTTTTCTGTTATAATAAAGTGGGTCAGTACCATTCCTTACCACTTTTAAAGGTACAAAGCTGTTTTCACACTCCTCAACAATTGCTTTATACCCATCCCAGATTTTAACATTTTCATTTATCGTTTTTCACCAATCATAATGACTTTTTCAGAACTCCCTCATGCCTGCTTTATCAGCCATATGGTATTTCCTGATAATTATAAATTCAAGACCTTCCTTTCTATCACATTTATTTTTAACTACGACAAAAACTGCTTCTTGATCACTAATGCCACATATTACTTCGGTTTCTCCATAGAACTCATCTGGTTTTACCAGCACCACGTTCAGTATATTCTTCCCTCTAGTTGGTTCCGTTACTTTCTGAATCAGCTGTCCTTCCTATATTAACTCATTTGCCATTTGTTGGTCATGCTTCCTGTCGTTCGCATTACCTTCCCAATTGACACTTGATAAATTGAGATCTCCCGCTATCATCACATTCCTTTCCATGTCGTTTCCCACATAGCTGATTATCTTACCAAATAATTCTGAATCAGCGTCAGCACTACCCTTTCCCGGTCGGTACACTCCAAATATATGAAGTTGCCTATTGTCTTTAGAAATGATTCTTACACCTAGAATTTCTTACTTTTCATCTTTAACCTTTTCGTGACTTACAAATACTCATTTCACCAGAATGAGTACCCTCCCTCCTACCATTCCTATCCTATCTCTACGATACACACTCCAGTTCATTGAGAAAATTTCTGCGTCCATTATATCATTTCTCAGCCATGATTCAACTCCTATTGCAATCTATTCTAAGCATATATCTATTAAATTAATTCTGTTCCTTTCATTACAATATTTCTACTTTTCAACACTAACACTTTTATATCATCTCAACTTGATTTCCAGATCCCTGTACCCTTATCACCACCCTTCTGATCATATTCCCTCACTTATACATACCACTGCGGTTTAAGTGAAGACCATCTGAGCGTAGATCCCTATCTCGTACCCACCCATTTAGGATCTAAAAATCACACTCTTAGTTCCCCACATACCCACTCCATAGTCACATTTAAACCCCCAATCGCCTTCCAGTCAGTATCTCTCCTACAGAGTATTCCACTGATAACAGTCTCCGCTTCCTTAAATATCACCCGAGCTGCATTTACCAGATCCCACACATCCCAACTATTTTGGTACTTATACCTGCTTGCCTTACGTTGTTGGTACCACTGTTAAAAACTACCACCTTCTTCTTTCCCTCCTCCTTCTCTTCTACATTCTTCAACATCTCCCTTAACCTAATTCCTGGATAACACTCCACCCTGGTTCCCTTTCCAACCAAGCAATGAAAACAAAATAAATATGGGATGTAATACGATGCAGCTTCTCACAGTACGATTTCCTCATAAACAAAGTGTTCAGTGTATTCAGTCCAGTATTTTACAAGATATTATGTTTAACATAAACTTTGATATTACCTGGACATTATTAACGGCTAATCGTAGTTACCCGAGTGTGAAACCTGGTTTGAGAAGATATAATCCTATTTATATGAAAGTCTGCCTTGGTATTTTCTTTACTGATATTGCAAAGGCCAGTTTTAACGTGAATTGCATTCTTGTCAGGGAGAAAAGTTTGTTGTGATCTATATAATATAATTTAATTCTTGGCATGAAAACAATGTTTCCCTTTCTAGCACCTGTAATGACTTCCAATTTTATAGGTCGCTCCGTTAAGTCACGTACCACCATGCGAACTCCATTAAATATTCCTGCGCCCAAGTTCATATGCCTGATGAGCATAACAAAAGCTCCAACATTCAAGATGAGTTTGTGCCGTAGCATTCCTGAAGGTGTAATAGAGTTGACAAGCCGTATCTGTGACGACTGACGACTGAGTCGATACCGCAGTAATGGAAATCTCCAGGAATTCTTTTGAAATGTTAATGTTGCTGTGTAGGAAATAATATTTTTATAGTTGAGTTTTTAACTCCGTCTAAACACCTAAAGAGTGGAATGTCTTTTTCTTGTTTCCTTCTTACAATTTTTTACGTCGCACCGACACAGATAGATCTTATGGCGGCGATGGTGTAGGAAAAGCCTATGAGTGGACAGGGATAGCCCCAGCATTTGCCTGGTGTGGAAATGAGAAACCACGCAAAACCGTCTTCAGGGCCGGCGACAGTGGGGTTCGAACCCACCATATCCCGGATGCAAGCTCACAATTGCGCGCTCCTAAGCAAAAACTCTGCCTTATTTGACATCTAAATCATAAACAACGAAGAAGTAAAAGAAAAAATATTATGTGTGAATTTTCAACTATATATGGTAAACGGTTTTGAAGGAATGAATATTTTAATTTTCGGTCTAAAATCTGACCAATCCCTAATGGGTGGAATTTTGGATACCCTTACTTTGCGAGCACTTATGATATAAGGACAACCAATCGTCAAATGTACCTGATGTGATCGTGAAATGTACGTTATAATCATTGTGGCACTGATCACTGCACTGCTGTGGGTGTATGTGTTTATACCAAAACCTATGAAGATACAAGTCTTTGAGAAAAGCACCACTTACCTGGAGCTAAAATAGAAAACTAGGTGAAGCCGTTACGAAGAAGGGAGATTTATCTGCTTGTAACTTGTCAATCAGCATTGAATTAATGGTGGTTTCGTTAAGTGAAGACATAAAATTTACATCCAAGCCTTTACATACTGTGACGTTGAAGTTTCTGTTTACATTGCTCTTCCGAGAAAACGCTAGAAAGGTTAGATCTCTGATACAAAACAACCAGTAGAACACAGTTTATAAATTTTCAGACTATGTAGATTGATTGATTGAATTATAAATTGAATGACTGTTATTATGGGTTGTTTCAAAATGGCAAATAGCTCCTGGATCATGTAGTTCCTTATATTTTAATCACAAACCTTATACACGCCCTGATCCTTGAGCGTGAGTTAAGTATACGTACAATACAATATCAGTTATTTTCTTATTTTCCATCGAACAACAGCTTATGGTCATCCGTCCTAGATTTGAGAGATCCTAAATTACCGGGCGAGGTGGCCGTGCGGTTAGGGGCGCGCAGCTGTGAGCTTGCATCCGGGAGGTAGTGGGTTCGAACCCCACTGTCGGCAGCCCTGAAGATGGTTTTGCGTGGTTTCCCATTTTCACACCAGGCAAATGCTGGGCTGTACCCCAATTAAGGCAATGTTTGCTTCCTTCCCATTACTAGGCCTTTCCTATCCCATCGTCGCCATAAGACCTATCTCTGTCGGTGCGACGTAAAGCAAATAGCAAAAAAAAAAAAAAAAAAATGGGGGGGGGGGGGCTAAATTGGTATCTGACAGTGTGTATGTCCAACCCTTGTCCCGTTTCTCAACGGAGTCGGGTATGAAGTGAGATGAATCTTCGTAGCCAGTTTTAAGACCGCATGCCCTTCCTAACGTCAACCTCATCAGAGGAGTTAATGAGATGAAATTAATGACGTGATGTATGATAGCAGAAAGGGAGAGGGTGAAATCCGGTGCAGGCACATAGCCTACTCAAGTCGAATATCACCAAGGGGTCTACTCAAGGCTTAACGACCCCATCCGACGGACGAATCACCATCAACAGCGTCATATGCCCTCCCTCCATTTGAACCATGCGGAGAAGTTTTGAATTTAATGCAGGCTATTGGAACGCAATCTAGAGATTCTAACTTGTATATCACCACCACGCCTAGCCTGTCAGCCAACATTCTGAGGGTGAACATATTTTAGACCAATGGGACCGGATTAGACTTCAATGCCTTAACGATCATGGCCACCCGGCCGGCTACAGATTGGCATCTAACAGTAACTGACAGTTTTCCACAGTGCATGTGATTCGACCTCATTAATTAATTAATTAATTAATTACATTAATTTCAGCTTTTGGCAAATAGAAAATGAAACACGAACGTTGTTGTCCGTAACGTCTCTTCAGTTTCTATAGATTTTTATAAGTGCCAAGGTTTCGATACTTTTCACTCAGGAGTTCCATAGTCTGCGAGAACCAGCAACTACCGAGATTAAACTTTTACGTCATTGCTGATATCGTATTCATAGCCACGGATTCTCCATTTCTCGCACAATCTGAACCGCAGGGGCGTGGCATTCAATTTCGAAAATCCAACGTGCATTGGCCAAGATTCGAACCGTGGTAAAAATTCAGTGAAAATGCCACGTCTACAAATCCTCTGAAACATTATCTCGTGCTAGAAGCCAATGGTACCGAATTGTCACATTTAAGCACCCTCAGATGCCATCGACATCTGTCGTGATTGAATTTGCTAAAAGCCTATTTGAATGAGAGGAAAATTGACTGACTAACTACGCAAATGAGGTAGGCGTGGAAGTCAGGGGGGTTTATTGCTTGTTGTAATGCAGTTTTCTCGGTCATCTGTGTTATTTTGACCCCCCCACCACCATATGAAAACCTAGTTAGTTGATCTATTGACGGTTAAGAAGTATTCATCGCTTTGCGGGAAAAATTAAAAAAAATTATCGTGGGCGTTCAGATATTGATTATTCTATTTTATAATATGAAATCATGGGCAGCCATTTCTCCGATGCTAAAAGAATCAAAACCACCTAAATCACGCTGAGTTGTGAAAGAGCATGGAATTCAAAATCACGCAAGATAAAATGTAATGAAAATTTGACAATACGGCAAAACTTACAACGCCGCAGCTACTGCCCACAACACTGAAGGGCTTGAGAATATGTTGATAGGGACTGTACTGATCAGGGTGTGTAAAGGGCGGGAGTTCGATGTTAATCGCCGCCTCATTAGGCGAGCCACAACGGTGAAGTTATGTGAACAGAGGACGCTCAAGGGAGCAGGCTAATGCCGCGTGCGATGAGGCGGCAGTCAGGTGCAGTACAATGTCTCCATAGGGAGAAGGTACACCGTATGATGAAACGCAACAAGGAAGTTACCTCCACGTATCTCCTGCTTTATAGCCCGTGTTCAGTCATGTGAAGGAGCTTCCTAAAATGATAAGCGTCGATCAACAATACTTGGCGGAGAACTAACACTATTAAAGCTTTGTTCACAAATATTTGTTAAATTACCAAGAAAGCGAGCCGGTCTGAGCAGTTCGGGGGATGGAGAGCTGGCCTTCTGAGCCTAACTTGGCAGGCGCGATCCTGGATCAGTCCGGTAGTATTTGAAGGTGTTCAAATACTTCAACCTCGTGTCGGCAGATTTACTCGTACGTAAAAGAACGCGTGCGGGACGAAATTTCGACACCTGGGCATCTCCCGAAACGGTAAATGTAGTTAGTGGGACGTAGAAAACGAATAACATTACTTTATAAAGGAAACATTATTTTTACAATTTTTGCTCTACGTCGCACCGACACAGATAAGTCTAATGGCGACAATGGAATAGGATATGCCTAGGAGTTGGAAGAAATCGGCAGTGGCCTTAATCAAGGTACAGACCCAGCATTTGCCTGGTATGAAAATGGGAAACCATGGAAAACGGTGTTCAGGACTGCCGACAGTAGGGTTCGAACCCACTATCTCCCAGATGCAAGCTCACAACTGCGCGCCCCTAACCGACCAACGAGCCCGGTTTTCAAGAAAACAAATCTGTACCACGCAAATGGCACTTACTAACCATAACATTGTCAGTGGTGTCAGCTTCCTAATTATAATTTTTCGATAATTGTTATTCGTCTTGGGATTGTTAAATAATATTGACAATTAATGTGAAGTCTCTTGATTGAAAAATCCAGAAATATTCATAGCTAAATACGTTAACGGAATTGTTAAAAATAAAATATATTTTGATTGATGGTGAGCTTTATGTCACTTATCCTTTGTTGTAAGTAACGGCTAGTTTCTTAGTAGCCATCTATGTTGCGAAGATCATCCATGCCAGAGGAGAACAATACACACTTCAGTGACAAACTATAGCGAAACAAAAATTCAGAGATACTTGATAGAAGTACGATACGTCTTCGGAGTTTACTTTCTGAAGGTATTTGAATTATGTTCTACTATATGTCACTGATAATCATAAAAGCGCTATCTAACATAACGTCGAATTAACCGTCACTGGAACTACACAGTACAGTATTTAGCAGTTGTTTTAGCCATCTCCGTACAGGCCATGAAGTACTTTGAAGAGTGGAATCATTTGTAACCTCGGCACTTGGTGGGGTGAAGTTGTCAACTCTACGCCTCGTCGCGTTTGCCCCCAGGAATTAACCTGGTAGGGCCTACTCATTTTTGGTGTAGGCTGAGTAAACCTTCGAAAGTGGAAATCATTGTTCTTAAATTTTTCGACTTCCAGGCGGGGAACCGACCCCACGTCCTTCCGAGTGAACCGAGCTAGCCTTTACTGCTTCGGCCAGGCACGGATATTATTGGCTGTAACACATACTGGAAGAAACCAGAACAAAAGTATAAGTCAAGTTTGTCAGATTATATATCGTATTTCTAACACCTTGTAATTATTACAAACATTTTTCTGCTATCATCACCTTGCAGAAGGTTGGCGATCATCATGGAGTATTTTCTTCTGTAGTTTGTTTCCTGTATCATGGTTATCGTATCGAGGACGTTCTACCACTGTCAGAGGTTCCGGACAAAGCTCAACAAGATGTTGAGGATGAACATCTGTAACTCCCCAGCTACTTCCAACAAATTTTCAGGCTGGCTGTTTTATTTTTGGGACGCATCAGTAATCCCATCTATCAGAGATGAGTTGCAGCAAAAGAGTCAAAACACATCACAAGATCATGGAGTTGATGTAGAAGAGATCTAATTCTATGGTCATTTATATCAGGCCGTGTTTGTTATTTCAGTAGATGTGAGTGAAATAGCCTGCTTTCCTGCTTTTCATGAGGGTTAAGACATTTCGTGGTTTGCTGGCACGGCGAAGATCCTCCTTGTTAATGAAATATTCTACTTTTAGAATCTTCAATATTCTGCTATATGCTCACATTTCAAAGTCCTGCATTAAGTTCATTGACGAAACCGTTAGTGACAATACTTCGATATCGTAGAGCAACGACGGTAACACTTCACGACACGCCAACCTGTTTCGAATCGGAGGTCACGTTTGCTCAAAAGATGCTGTAATTTCAGAAACATACTTCTTCCAGTCTCGATTCTGGTTTTGATTTCCACATCCCAGTATCATTACGGTGTTAGCCTGTAAGGCCGTAACCTGGGGGAGGGGGGGGAGGTTAGGCGGGTTGAAAATACCTCCGAAATAAAAATGAACTTGACAAATTGAAACAGCTAACAATAAATTAGAAATATTATAAAAATAAGTATTTGAAAATACAAGCGAATTTAACCTATAAAATCTGTGCCAACTTCAAATGTTTCTCTATGAATATAGTTAACAGTTTTACTGAAAACATAAATGGAAATTATATTTTGGTGAAATATGCGGATTGTTTCTTTTATGTTCTTAATACACTTTGCACCATAAAAACTGATTTCAATAAACATATTAAAATATGTTCATATTATCGAACCGCTAGAAGAGTTCGAAAAATGCTAACCAAACCACTAAATATTCTTAATACCTACAGTGAAACATATCATACCTCCATTTTTAAACAAATCCTTGTGTCGACTGCAAGTAAGTGTTAACAATAATAATAATGTTATTGGCTTTACGTCCCACTAACTACCTTTTTGGTTTACGGAGACGCCGAGGTGCCGAAATGTAGTCCCTCAGGAGATCTTTTACGTGCCAGTAAATCTACCGACACGAGACTGACGTATTTGAGCACCTTCAAATACCACCGGACTGAGCCAGGATCGAACCTGCCGAGTTGGGGTCAGAAGGCCAGAGCCTCAACCGTCTGAGCCACTCATCCCGGCGCACGTAAGTGTTAAAGCGTGCTCTGCCCACCATGAATTTATCTTTCTACTTCACCTTCTGACTTGTGAAAGGTACTTCTCTAAACCTGAAACTTTTCTTTCTGTAAAACTAATTTGAAAGTTAAAAAAAAATATATATGTTAATTTATCTATTGTTTTCGGGACCCCCTAACCCCCCCTCCCACGCGTAAATCCTAATCCACTTCCAAAAAAAAAATCGTGGGTACGGCCTTCTTAACCAGTATCCTAGGTACTTAAAATGTGACATTGACTGAATTGTTTTGTTAATTTTCTTCTTTCTGATTTTCGTGATTTTTTACTTATCTGGATGTACACCATAAGTTCAAATTACTTACTTCATTGATGCTGTTCAGAAGGAATTGATGGTCTTCTAAATTGCAAATATTCGATATAAGTCTCATATATATGATGTGAAAATGAAAACCTACAACCTGTTTTACAGTCAATGACCAGGTCAGGGATGGGATGAATGAAGCCCCCAACTTGCGGCGAGGATAGGAATTGTGCCGGCTGCCGAGGCCTATCGCACTACTCTGGGGCAATGATTAATGACTGACAGACGAAATCAAGTGATAGTGGAGAGTGTTGGTGGAATGAAAAATGACAGGGAAAATCGGAGGACCCGGAGAATAACCTGTACCCCCTCCGCTTTTTCCAGCACAAATCTCACTTGGAGTGACCGGGATTTGAACCACGGTATCCAGCGGTGAGAGGCCAGCGCGCTGCTGCCTGAGCCACGGAGGCTCTATATTTATATGATGTAAGGTTACCTAATCAAAGCCAGCCGTAGGCATTGTGTTATGTATGGTAAAGTCAGCATGCACACAAGGTGATTAGGTTGATATGTTTCTCAGAAACAGTCGAGCCAAGACTGCTGCCTGTGCCATGTATCAACGTATAATAACTGCGATACCTTAAATACATTATAATCTAGGAGTAGGTAAATATATCATGCAAACATACATTTGTAAAATATAATACATATTTAAGGTTCATTTTCCTTTACACACTCGCATATCACTATGCGGCTGGGAGGCGTGACCAGTGTAAAGGAAATAATGGATAAGAACATCATTGCCACATTCCCCTTTTTTTAAAATTTGCTTTACGTCACACTGACACAGATAGGTCTTATGGCGACGTTATATTCGCGGTTTTGACACAGCAGAGACGATATGAGAAGTACTGAGCAGTCAACTGACTCAATGAATTTTATTTAATATACTTAACCCTTTGTTGCATTGTGTAACATATGTGCAATATAGATTAACAGACTGTTTTGCACGCCTCTGGTGGGCACTTCATGAACCAGTGCATGTTCCACATGTATTCCAAGATGTTTATATAATATATTTAACCTTAGTTACTCATAGGCTGGCTGTACTGTGGCCTTAGAGTAGCATATGGTATGAGGTGGGAGAGCCTACACCCCTTTGTTGCATGATGTAGCATATATGCAACATAGATTAACAAATTGATTTGCACGCCTCTGGTGGACATTTCATGAACCAGTGCATGTTCCACATGAGTTCCAAGTTGTTTATAGAATATCTTTGACCTTAGCTACCCATTTCTATATATTTTATGTAGGAACTAGTTGAATGCCAACCGTATCAAAGAGAATGTTTATCCATCATGTAGCATATTGATACATTGATATTTTTTCAATATTTTTTCCGTTCTATAAACGTTATTGAAAGTCCAAAAATAACTTTTAAATATGAAAATAAAAAAATCATGCATTAAAAGGTTAACACATCTGAGTCCACCTCCATGGCTGAATGGTCAGCGTTGAGGCCCTCGATTCTTAAGGTCCGGGTTCGATTCCCGGCTGGGTCGGAAATTTGAATCGCATCGAATTAATTCTTCTGGCTCGGGTACTGGGTATTTGTGATTGTCCCGACACTCTCATCTTAATATTCAGACAACACACCACACTACCACCCAACACAGAAACACGCAATAGTAATTACATCTCTCCACATAGGGTTGAGCCAGGAAGCGCATCCGCCCGTAGGAGACAGGGCCAAATCTACATGTGCGACGCAGTTTTCATCCGCGACCACAGAGGTGTGGGAAAAGCGTTAGAAGCAGGGGAAGAAGGAGATTTTTAACACACCTGAGCACGTCGTGAAGTCATTATAGTATTAAAAACACATCGGTTACAAATAAAATAGTTCTGCTGCTCCACCCTGGTACTCATGTATATGTGTGAACAATTGAACCGTATTTCAATGCCATAGAGCAAGAGCACTTATATTGAAGGGAAGGAAAGAATAAAAGACAGTAATTCTGTCGTTGTATGAACAGCTGGATACGGTGGTAAGAGAGGTGTAATTTTTCTGGCTTGTTATTTCCACTATATCTCCTGCCACATGCGACCTATTTCCTGTAACTTTCTCATGATACCCCTGAACATTTCACTAGTAGATGCACTTCGTTAACAATGAAGCAATCAGAATTCTATTTCTCAGTTTATTTTCTTTATAACCAAGTTATTCCTGACAGGGGAAATTGATTGAAATTCCTACAAAGAAACGTTTATTTCAGAAAAAAGGCTGAGAAAATGTTGTTGTTTACGTTGTACAGATACCTATAGTTGCCAGGATATTTAGCCGCGCAGATAGATGAACAGTTGACGACTCTACGACACTGTGTTCCTGCTCTATTGAGAGTATGGTACTGTCCAAACGGGATATGTTGCTGACGATGATACACCGTATGCCTGACCACACTCCAACAGTATGCCTTGCGATTTGAGGGAGTCATGTTTGTCCCGGCTGGAGATGGTACGGCCCATCTAACACGGCTACAGAACGCAGTAAGTAACGTTACATACTAGTAAATGTTGAGATCTCCCCATATTTAGAGATAACATAACGTAAACTTTACAGTAAAAAAACTCCAGCATTTTCCTTCATAACATGAAATCTTAATTATAATTGTATTTTAGAAAGGCTTACGACTCGATTGATCTAAATGTTCTAGTACATATTCTAAGGGAATTTGGTTTGGACACCAAAACATAAGCGACTATTCAACAGACGTTGACACATACAACTTACAAAGTTAAGTTCAGATGAGAAGTTTCAGATGCCTTTGTAATAAGGACAGGAGTCATGCAGAGAGATGTGCTCTCACCTCTGTTTTTCAGATGTGTTTTAGAGAAAGTCATCCGTGAATGGCGCAAGGAAATGAGAAATGAAGGGGTCAACGGTGGTGTCAGACTGGGTTGCATGAACTCAAACCTTGTAATTCACTGTCTTGCTATGGCAGATGATATATTGCACCCATAAGCCGAATAGGCTCATGGAAAAATTAATCAATTTAATAGATTTGGGTATGTGAATACTATATACAGTGAATTCAGTACAGGCATTTCACTGGACAGCAACAACGAGACCTCCCATTGCTCAAGTGTATCCCCCGTACTTGGTTATAGTCACGTTTTGGTTAAGCACTTAAGCCATAAATGCCTCCTACATAAATTAATGAGCCGACTGGTGACAACTCCAATTGAAAGCACCCCACGCAAGGGCGGAAATAGAAAGAAAAGGGCCACACTTAGAAGAAGGATGAGGATAGAAGATGCCAAACAAGGACAGAGTGACACGCTACACCCCTTGTTAATGTGGTTTGGTCCAACTTACACTACGTCAGAAGGACCGCAGGCATTATCCAACCAATCATAACATCGATAATTTCAACCGCCATACGGAAGTAATATCAGTTAGTTCGTTTTCGTGACTCAGAGGTGAATTAACGACGTAATACAGTGCTCTTGTCTTCCCATAATTAGGAATAGTTTTTGTGATATTTTAAGTGCAAAATTATAACCTGGATTATTAATTATATGCAACTAAATCGTAAAAGTGTGTGAAGTGGATTCATCCAAGAGGAAGTAGCGATCTTCGATAAGTCGTTACAAATTCGCTAGGACAAATAACGCCAGTGGCGCATTACAGTTAATTTAAATGTGCACGAACGAATTTTATAATTCTTTGCAGCAGTGCAATGGCACCAATTGTAGGAGTCATGGGCAACATTTAGTTGATTAATTAAGCCACAGACATAGGAGATATCAACGTGGATGAACTGTGTCAATCTACCACCCCCTCTTCAAAAATTAGTTCCGGTGCATGGTCTGAAATTTTCACAAAATAAGCCGAGGACGCCGTGAACGGCTAACTAGTACACTTATTCTTACGTCTTACGGTCAGCA
This sequence comes from Anabrus simplex, assembly GCF_040414725.1. Taxonomy (NCBI): domain Eukaryota; kingdom Metazoa; phylum Arthropoda; class Insecta; order Orthoptera; family Tettigoniidae; genus Anabrus; species Anabrus simplex. The sequence goes on along the minus strand of NC_090265.1, from coordinate 1,003,233,595 downwards.
CTCAGTCTTACGTCTTACAGTAAGTCTTAGCCAGCACTCAGTTATGATCTTTCTATCAGCGGGACTTGCCCGTCATTTTGTATCAGTCGCGTCGCAATAATAATATAATATCTTTGTGTAAGAAGAGAGTTAGGAATATGTCAAGATTTCCGCGGAGCAGTGCCGTTCGACGTGTCCTACTCAACAAACATTTCTAAGTTGCAATTCATAAATATTAATCAGACTTGCATCGTTAGAAAAGTAAAGTGGGATGAAGTCGTATAATTAATTTAACAGGCTCAAATAATGAACATTGAACATAGCTCTGGTCAGGAAAGCGGCTATAATATTCCAGCGATTGATGAAAATATGTAGAGGAGAAAAATTTAAAGACATTACATGCAAAAGAGAGACTCATTAAAGTCACAGTTTTGTACAAGCAGAAGGGAAGACGGTAGCCAGCAATTTGCATAGGTGAATAGAAGGTGGTCAAGGACGCATTCCAAAGGACAGGCCAGTTCGGGAGAAAGGGGTAATGACCACTAAACTCTGTTTACAAACAGTTTAACGGGAGCCGGGAGTTGCAGAAATAGACAAGGTCTGAACAGTTGATCAGTAAAGGATTATTTCGGTTATATGAATCGTCTATTCCAGAGACAAACGTGGTTTATCATCTAATTGAAAAATATTTGTGTAATTAGTGTGTAATATAGAATAAGTTGCAAGAATAACGTGTGATAAATTGATGCGTTTGATTTGTGAAATAAAAAAATCATTCTAATGGAGTATTCTACTGTTCCCATACCATGATTACGACCTTTGTCATGGAATAAATTCGTCATGGAAACGGCGACTGACTGAATGCAGTAAACAACCGATGATCCAGTAAAAAGGTAAAGAAAATGTTGAATCTACTATTTTTGTAATTAATGTGACAATGATCAAAGCGAAGTCCATGTAGGTTAGAATAATATAGAATCTGCACGAGGAGGATTGCGTGATTAGTTATAGATGTAGAAATTGAATTCACGTACCTAATAATATTACTAATAATAATAATAACAATAAATGTATCTTGAACGTATAATATTTTTGGCTAATTGCTTTAAGTCGCACCGACATAGATGGGTCTTATGGTGACGATGGGAGAGGAAAGGCATAGGAATGGGAAGGAAGTGGCCGTAGCCTTAACTAAGGTACAGCCCCAGCATTTGCCTGGTGAGAACATGTGAAACCATGGAAAACCATCTTCAGGGCTGCTGACAGTGGAGTTCGAACCCACTATCTCCCGGATGCGAGCTCACATTTGCGCGCCCCTAACAGCATGGTCAACTCGCCCGGTGAACGTATAATAAACTAGCTGATGTACCCGTGCTTCGCTACGGAATTCTACATTGTATACAGAATTCAAGGTTAGGTAGTGTACACGTTGTGAGCAAGATTGTATTAAATTGCATACCTCTTAACGTTACCCTAGAAACGCGACGGGGATATCACCAAACGTCTCTTCTCATATGAAGACTGGGTTAGGACATTTTCATTGTAACGGTAGGCCCACTTGCCTACTATTAGTCACAATCAAGTTGGGGAGTTTTCATTATAATTTGTAGGCATTCAATCTCCACCTACTTTTTTACATCCACAAAAAGATTTTCTTAGTAGTTTTCCCAAATGAAATGAACATAGCTCATTACAATGACGTCAGTAGTAATGGCACGATTAAAAGCAATAGTTTCATATGAAATACACGTCCAAATGAAAAACCACACATATTCTCACTTTTAACGAACAGTCCAAAGTTCCAGAGCTGGAATGACCAAGTCGTGATCAGTGAAAACTGTTCTTTTTTCTGCGGCGGGGGAGTCGAATCGTGAAGAGTCCCAGGCCAAAAAACTATGCCCTTTTCCTAATCTGTTTCCTAGAGGTACCCGATGATTTGGAAAATCTCATTTCACTACACTGGCGTCAGAAACAACTATCTGACTTGGAGGCAAATTCTTCCTCCAAGCCAGAGAAGAAACCCTCTCTTCACTGCTAATATGGAATAAAATTAATGTAGAATTTAATAAAAGTGAAGAGGAAGAAGCTTTTCTTAAGAATCAATAGCTCTTTTCAAGGTTGAATTTTTAGTTATTTAGTGAATTGTGATGCTATACGTTGGATTAGGCCTAAATTGTAATTCTAGACCAGGTTATACTACTACTACTACTATTATGTGAGCCTTTGCCTTAAATGTGCACACTGCTTATTCAAAACAGCGCGTCAGAGTAGGGATCGAATAGCTGGAATACTATGATGAACCAGTGTGTGCCAGCAATATCAGGAAATGTATGAACCAGAGGAATGGCATGCTAAAGAAGAAAGTTTCCTAACTCCCCAGCTATTTCCTGCCAATATTCAGTCAGGCTGTTATACTCGGTACGCAGCATTAATCCCATCTATCGGAGTTCAGTGGTAGCATGAGAGACAAAGAACATCACAACAAACAATGGTCAATATAATGTTATTGTTGATCAATTTTAAGAGCTTTCGATATTGTAGGTTATCATATTTAATTTTCTCCCGACTCTGAAATACCACTCTTATCATAGTCAGCACGGTAAAACTGAGTAAAACCAAATGATCGGAAATTGTATTCTATCTAACTTTTGTTATGTATTACCGTTCGATAGGACCAATAACATAGGTACTTAAACATTATATATGTGATGCCTTCCCCTAAACTACAATTTCATCCAGGGTGAATTAAATTGTTTATAGCTTAGACTGTAATGTAGTTTCTTATTCCCCGACTCTACCGGTTTTCGTTAAATTCTGTTCACCCATTTTCTCGTGGCTCGGCGTTATATGGACTTAGCAACATAAATACAAATTCAGGAATATCTCTGTTATCACAGCCAGTACGGTAAAAATATATATAAGACGTAAATGATCGGAAATTCAATTTCATATAACTTTAGTTATGTAATATTTATCGATAGGGCCACTCATAATACAAATATTTGAGAATTAAATTTCAGGCCTTCCCCTAAACTATCATTTCACTCAGCGTGAACAAAATAATTTACAGCCTAGATTGTAGTATTTCATCCCCCGACTTGACATACCAATTTTCATTAAATTCCCTCTAGCCGTTTTCTCGTGATGCATGTACAGACAGACAGACAGACAGACAGACAGACAGACAGACAGACAGACAGACAGACAGACAGACAGACAGACAGACAGACAGACATTACGGAAAAGTAAAAGGTGCAATTTCTTGTTACTGTGGATGTGACCTATACAGAAATACCATTCTTTTCAAATTCTGAGCAATGTACAGACAAAACTCTTATTTGTTTTATATATAGATTTAGCTGAGGCAGCGCATGACTGCCGAATAGTAAAAGTATTAAACAGTGTATTTGAATACTGTATAATGATGTCAGAATAATAATAATTCTATATCAGAATCGACAAGGAAAGATTTGTAATTATCCGCGAGTTTGAGAAATATAAGCAAAACCTATTGTGCAGGCAATCATAGTTTATAGAAAAAGAGTAATGCCATATTTGGAAAATATGTACTCCATTGCTAACTTGCAGGAGATGAAATAAATGATATGTATATGATAAAGAGGTCGAAGTGAGGAATGGAACATACGATCATGATAATAAAATGATATTCCTAGTGTAATTAATAGGTGAATGAGAGAGTAGAGGCCAGAAGGGCCCTGTCGTGAAGAAAATCAGTCATAACCGTCTTTAATAGAAGACGACGACATATTAATTTAAAATAATTAGCTCCATGAATCGGAGCTCAATTCTACGTGGATAAATTTGAAAGGAAGTAATAAGAGGTGTTGAATACGCCAGTAATTAACAGGGATGACTAAATATAAGAAGGAATGACAGATGAATTCATAATTTAGGAGACGAATATGCTCGTAGACATTATCGCGGAAAAAATGGACCAATGAAGATATGAGATCAATAAGCAAGAGAACAATGAGATAGGAATAACGTGATGTTCAGTAAATGATCGAATTCTGAGACGAATATTGTATAGTAAAATTATAGGAGGATGATAATTAATGGATTGATTGTCGATAGTAGAAAGTTGAATTTCAGTGTGAATAAATATGTAAAAGTAAATTGTAATCAAGCGTGCGACTATTTTTTCCGGTCTAGTAAGCCAAGAAAACAGCCGAGAGGATCCGTCGTGCTGACCACATGACACCTCGTAATCTGCAGACTTTTGGGCTGAGCAGTGGTCACTTCGCAGGCAACGCCCTTCGGGGCTGTTGCGCCATGGTGTTCGGTTTTGGTTTGTGTGACTATATTATAAACTGTGATATAATTGGTGTTGTGGTAACTTGTGCTATTTTTCATTGACCATAAAGTGAATATTTAATTACGCGACCGAGATTATATACTCATGAAAATATGATGGAGACATCAGTCACTGGTATATTTAGTGAGATAAAGAACAGAGTCACTAAAGATGCCAGTTAACAAACCGACATTCTTGTATCTGACACGGTGATAATAATTGTGTTTGAACCAATGTAGGAAGTTGCGTGAATATCAAGTTTTGTTTAAATTCAGTGTAGATGTTGCATTTAAGGATTGTGTGCTTTTGCTATTATATTTTTATGAACACTATGTTTGACGAAGCTGTGTACATTTGTATATAATTTCAAGGGTGATTTGATCCTTTAATTTAGATATTTTAAGGAAGGAAAACCCGGTGGCCATCGTAATTAAATTGGAACATTTCTATTTATCTTAGTGAAAGACATCGCAATAAATAAACCATCACAACCAATAAAGGTAACTGAGAAATTATGTCATGTCATTGAACCGACCTCGATAAATTAATGTCAAAATAAATACCACAAAATTGTTTATTAAGAGTGCACAAACCTGCGGCAACGGCACATAATATAACCTAAGTTGTAAATTAGGAGGTTTGCTAAGAGTAATTAGCGGTATAATTTATATATGTGTATAAAGTTGAGTTAAATTGATCAATGGCCGAACAGAATGCACTTGTAGTTTTTGAAGTGTACAATGACTGCCACAGTGAGTAACTTTGTATTTTCATGGCTGATACATTTTTTTAATTTCTCAATGTATTAAATTTAAAGACAGCCATGAAAGGCAACACCAAGCCATTTAATAACAGTTTTCCGACTCATTTCAGACAGTTAAAAAACAAATCAGGCAGCGATGTCCACAGATCTCCTTTAAGAAAACTCAGTGTATAACAGACATAAAGGAGGTGGAACAGGGAAAAATCAAGTCTGAATGAATTTATGTACAATTCAAGTTCGAACATTTAGGTGAATGGATGGAACCCAGAATGTCTAAGAGAGCAGCCTTCATGGCATGCATGAATAAAATGGAGATTGTGTATACTCCAACCAAGGGTGTATACAGCAAACTATCAATATCATTGAAAGCCAAGTTGAGACACTACCACACAGTCATCCGTCCGGAGTCCCTCTATGCAGCCTATTGCCGTGCAATGAACAAGAAAGGCCTTACTGACAAAATTGAAATCAAAGAAAGAAAGAAAAAAGAAAGAAAGAAAGAAAGAAAGATTTTGAGGAAAATGTCGAGCCCCATCAAAGACATTGGTGAATATAGAAGACGGCACATCCACGAGCTCTATTTGCATGTAGAGAAGATAAAGGATATGATGTGGAAGAGTAGGATTGCTTTTTATGGTCACGTGACAAAAATGAGCCCTGCAAGGTCAACAAAGCGGATCTTCTCCTACTTCCAAGATTAGAAGACAAAATGGGCCTGATTCCGTGAGGTAGGAAAAGATCTACAAGAGGTGGACATCACACATGATGATATACTGGAGCGCAACCCACTTAAGAAGAGACTTAAATACCGCAGGTGTTTCCAAGAAAAGCCGAAGCTGAAAACAGGGAAGGCGTTGCCCGAGAAGGAAAGGAACAACACCAGCAACGAAAGCCGGAGTACTGTGCAATTGTTAAAGTAGGAGACAGTTGAAATTACGTGGTGTATAGATGGCTGAAACTAACTGAATGAATTCATGCAGAAATATGTCATTGTGGTCTACCGTTTCCACAGAAATGTCATTGCGTGAATATTTGGAAGTATTTGGGTGTTGATAGCTGAGTCACTGACTTTTCAACAAGGTGGAAATAGTTCGAATTTCGAACGATGGATGTACAACTTTTGAAATGAAACTCATTTGCCAGTGGTACGGATTTCACGTAAAACTGGTTGTTCCGAATTTATGAGCACGACATTAACTGTCACGTAAAACTACTACCTAGCTTGCTGCTTGCTTGTTTGCTTGCTTGCTTAAGTGTTTGACTTAGTATCAGAAGAGGGAATTACAGCTTTCGTTTGATCTTACTGTAGTTCCATCAATTTGGTGACCCGGAATTTAAGTTGTACTATTCAATGAACACCTCGTTTTCATAAATACCGTAACAAAATTTTGGTGGAAGGTATCCAAGTGGCATTTAGGTCCGGGATCCACAAAGCATCAGGGTTGCTAATGTGAGTTCACTTACAGAAGTGGAAGCATGTTTTGCTTAACTTTTAATGACGGAGTGCGGAGATTACAAAAATCTTGTAGCATTAGTAGTTCGTAAAGTAGTGAAATCAGCTTCTGAGAATTTCACCACGCGTAAAAATCTGAAAAACAGAAGGATGTTTATGTATCGAACTGTCAGTAGGTTGAACCAGATTGGAATCATTGATGACCGCCCAAGGCAAGGGTGACCAGGCACCGTGTGGACAAGGATGATGGTTAAAGCAATGATGGGTCGAATTCGGTGAAATCCTGTTGGAATGCAGTCTGTAATGGCTACCGATTTGAAGATGTCTACGTCCCATGCGCTAAGAAGTGACCTGGTGATGACAGCCTATCGATCAAGTACTGATCACAGTCACACTCTGCACATAAAACAGACGAGGCAGCTGAACTTCAAACCACCTTCTCCATTAGTAAGCGCAAAACTGGTACAACCTGATTTTTCAAATACGAAAGAATACCGAAATTGAGGAATCCTTCAGCCGTAAGAATTAAAGGTTTAATGCCTTAAACTCACATGAAGCTCGTGAGAAAGCTTCGATGATCATGAGAGGTCACCATCGTGCCTAAGTTATGGCTTGGTGAGGGGTATCGTATGATGGTACCATTATGGTCCAGGGGTGGAAGGTATCCGTCACATGTTACCAGAACACTGTGCCGGAGCCAGTTGTGAAGCACTTCAGCAGCACCTTGCCCAGCGATCAACAATAGAGCTCCCAGCAGGACTCGACACCGCTGCCCACAAGGCGAGGACTACCCAGGAGGGGCTTCAAAGGAATATGCCAAATTTCATTTATCCAGCTGATTAAACGTCCAGCAGCCCTGACCTCAACCCATTATTCTACAAATTACGGACAGTGCTTGAGGGCGGATCTCTCGATATGGACTATACGTAGGGAATCAATAAGGACTATGTGAAGGCCAAAGGCGGTCATACTGAAAAGTAATTAGTTTTTAAAATTGCGCTGAAATTTCATATAAAACGCTGTGTCAATATTTTTTTGGTAAGATTGGACATGTAATGTAAGTGGTACCTCTGAGATCTTTTGGTGAGGAGATAGAAACTTTGTATTTAAATGGAAAGAGCACTACTATGATGTTAGTTTATTCATGTAAGCATATTATACTGAGGATTATTACGTCATTATCACCATCATCCTTTGTCGATAAGTTCTCTCTTCACCGCAACGTTCCTCTATTAATGTAGTTTACAACTTTCAGTTTGTGTCTAACGTTACCTAAGACAAGGGATACACACTGCGGCAAACTCCTATAGCCAGATTATAAGGGCTAACTGCTTTGTGCCACCCACAGTATGAGTAGAGGTTATAGTATGGACGAGAGAAGACCAGTGGTCGAGATGCCTATTAATCGCTCAGAGAACTAAGTTGGTTAAGTTACGATGACTCGGAAAATAGTATTTTTAAAATAATGCGCCCATCACATATTATGTTACACAACTATTGTAGTTGACTTTCAACACTTAGATTCCCTTCAACCTTCCTCCTTCCAAGCATATTGAGGAAGTAATCACTCCATAGCGTATACATTTTTTGCTAATGGTCTAACACATCAACAGTTTTCGGCGACAGCCGGATGAGCAAGGGCTAGGACTAGGAAGGTGGCAGCTGTGGCCTTAATTAATTTTCAGCTGCATCATTTGGCTGGTGTGAAAATGGGAAAACATTTTACGGGTTACCAATGGTGGGATTCGATCCCATCATCTCCTTAATGGAGGGTCACAGCTACACGATCTTAACCGCACGGCCAACTCGCTCCACCGATAGCATTATTGCTGGCATACAACCATGGTGTCCAATGGTAAACCCCTGCGTGAGGATTTTGAAGAGCTGAACAAATTCGAAGGTCAGCGTGGTAGTCAAGTAGCGTTTTCATGAAATTACCTAGGTGATCCTGGCAAAATTCCCGATCAGTTTTTGAGAGGTGTTTGAAATAAAAAGCCATGTCTCCGCGCTTCGAATTTCACTTAAAACGGAAGGTTCCGTGGCTGCAATGACATGTAAAAGTACAACATTCCTTTGTTTATCTATAAATCATCGTCGAAATGCCTAATAACCCTGTTCAAGCCTCACTTACCGATTTTCTCAAATATAAGCGGCCATGTAAAATTTAAATCTTATTCTGTTACAAATCACGCGAGTTACCTAACACCTAACTGACCGGGCGAGTTGGCCGTGCGCGTGGAGGCGCGCGGCTGTGAGCTTGCATCCGGGAGATAGTAGGTTCGAATCCCACTATCGGCAGCCCTGAAGATGGTTTTCCGTGGTTTCCCATTTTCACACCAGGCAAATGCTGGGGCTGTACCTTAATTAAGGCCACGGCCGCTCCCTTCCAACTCCTAGGCCTTTCCTATCCCATCGTCGCCATAAGACCTATCTGTGTCGGTGCGACGTAAAGCCCCTAGCAAAAAAAAAAAAACACCTAACTGGAAGATGAATAGGCTTTGCAAGGGATCTAGTCTTACTTTAATTAAACTATACTTACCGAGCTCGATAGCAGCAGTCGCTTAAGTGCGGCCAGTATACAGTATTCGGGAGATAGTTGGTTCGAACTCCACGGTCGGCAGGGAGTCCTGAAGAACGTTTTCCGTGGTTTCCCGCTTTCACACAAGGAAAATGCTGGGGCTGGACCGTAATTAAGGCCACGGCTTCCTTCCTTCCCACTCCCAGCCCTTTCCTGCCCCATCGTCGCCGTAAGACCTATCTGTGTCGGTGCGACGTAAAGCTAAAGGCACAGATGTAATAAATGACATCAGAGAATAACTTCAACGTAAGTGGTCATAATCAATTATTTGATGCAAGGGGTCTTGTACGCACGATATTATTGTAGTCTTCGTTAACCCACATCAAATAGACCAAACTTGGCAAGTAAACATTATGAACGATCGGAATGTAAAACACTTCTAGGCAGAGCTGCGTGTAGTTACAATCAGAGAATCAGAGTGGTATATACTGTAGTTTAGTGGCTGCAAAGAAAACAAACTGAGGAAACCAGCTTGGTTTTATGCCAGAATTATTATTATTATTATTATTATTATTAGTAGTAGTAGTAGTAGTAGTAGTAGTAGTAGTAGTAGTAGTAGTAGTAGTAGTAGTAGTAGTAGTATATCAATACAATTAATTATATAGAAATTAGATATCAGAAACGGAAACAGTGTATCGAGACACCCAAGCTGTCTACAACAATGTATGCATTTCCAAACATACAAAATTAAGAGATTACAAAACGGTCATTAAACCAGAATGTCTATATGGATCAGAAGCACAGATTTTGATCAGGATAGTAAACATAGAAACCGTCAATAAAAGAAGAACGCAAGGCCATAAATAAAATTCTAAGCCCAAAACTAACGAGAGAAAATGTGATTAAAAAACTGTCATGAAATCAACCAATGCGCAGACATTCAGAGTGACATTAAAAAAGCAGATTTAAATGTTACAGATACATAGAAATAATAAACCCCGGTAGACTCAAAAAACGTATAGGCCTAGTCATATTCTTTGCAAATAGGAGTAAATCAATAATAGACAATTAAAATGGGTCTTTCAAGTAAAATAATGATTTAAATGCACAGGAATCACAAGAGAAGCCATGCAAACAGGATTAGATCCAAAATTAATTTAAAATTTTAGTTGTCTAAGACGACAAATCAAAGGAAACGAGTGGAATAATTTGGACCTAAAGAGGGAAACAAAGCTCAGAAGAAAGGAATTAAATTAATGTGGGCACAAATGAAAGACAAATGCCTCTTAGATTCTGATGATGATGATGATGATGACGATAATGATGATGACTGTTGATTCTAAGTCATCGGAACAAAATGCCTCTAATCAATTTGCTTGGTCCTAAACGGGCTTATTCGCTGCTGCTGCTGCTGCTGCTACTACTACTACTACTACTACTACTACTACTACTACTACTACCAGCACTACTGCTACTATAACTACTGTGTGTTTAATATCTCAGGGCATGCTTAGCGTAGTAAAGACGTGTCCGGTTCACCTGGTAGGACGCGACTTTGAACTCGAAATAATGTAAAAACTGTATGTCCGCTTGTGGGTAGGCACATGATTCCGAAGTTCATTCAATCGACAATAAAAGTGAGTACCAGTTTAATTTCCAGGGGACGAAGGTGGTCAGGCATTGAGCTTACCAATTTATCCCATTTAGTGTTAAATTTTGAAGTAATGGAAGCCTTTTACCTTCCACATATGCAGGAGCCTTCAATACCTGAAAAGAGATTTGGTTAAGACGAGGCGAAAATCGAATCCATATCAACCCAGTGGGAATCTACTGTATGCCAAGCCGTGTATCATGCAACGAACACATTTTAACGATGTCTTCGTCACACTGTACTACAGGCCTATCTCTAGACGCTGTAGTAAATGTATTCAGTACAGCCGATCAGTTTCTGTGTCTTTTGATGGCGCCAAAGGAAGATGTATGCACACGGTAGCTGAGACCATACGATTATGATTATGATTATTATTATTATTATTATTATTATTATTATTATTATTATTATTATTGAATGAAAAGCCTTGAATTATGTGGATCCTTTGTCTGGGACAAACAGTTGCAACATGTTTGCCGATCTGTATTCTTCAGCATTTCTTAGATGTAAATGGTCAGAATAGTCGAGTTCTATATGGCGGAAGTTGAAGCCCACTACAACAAAAGTAGTTGGCAATCTACAGTAGTTTGAGAATACAAACTTCCGTTGATGCTGGGACTCACCAGATGTCTCAATCATCTACACTTTATCCCTCTGCAGGGCGAGTATTTAATATTAAGACTAACATCAGCCAGGGATCTGCTTTTATCACGCCGTCAGTGGTCCTAGTTTGTCACTACATCTCATTAAACTCGGCAGGTAACTCTCGACACGGTGATTAGCTCACAAAGCAGCTGACAGTATGGATGAGGCAACCCAGCTTAGAAGATGTTTATCAAAGACCGTAAATATTTAGATTCCATAATCAAAAGCCGAAAGAGAGATGGGAGTCTCTGGCAATGAAATGCTCCACATGGATGTTTCTCGTGATTTAAACAGATCTTATATAAATATTTTTATCCAAACCTCGAGCTTGTCTACAGCATTGAAAACCGAGGATAAACCATTCCTGAAAGAAACTCGCCGAGGTCTAACAGAGAATCAATCTTCAAAACTTAGCGCTTTAACAATGAATACACAAACTATTCACCTCCCACTTCATTCCTTTCTGCCAGTGAAATTCCTTAGACTAACACTTTATCATTCAATAAACTAAACAACCGAAAGTACTCCAACAGTTCATACGATTTAATGTAAAGTTAACTTTCTTAATGTCTCACTTTATCGTATTGGTTCACAATTTGCGTAGGAAATTAAGCTGTAAAATAGAGTAGCACGTTGTCAGTCAGCTGTAATTAACGTCAAAATAACGAGAGAAGTTTACAAGTTAACGAACAGGAACGTGCAGATATGAAGGAATATATCGTATCGTATCGTAATCTGTTTACCCTCCAGGGTCGGTTTTTCCCTCGGACTCAGCGAGGGATCCCACCTCTACCGCCTCAAGGGCAGTGTCCTGGAGCTTCAGACTCTGGGTCGGGGGATACAACTGGGGAGGATGACCAGTACCTCGCCCAGGCGGCCTCACCTGCTATGCTGAACAGGGGCCTTGTGGAGGGATGGAAAGATTGGAAGGGAAAGACAAGGAAGTGGGAAGGAAGCGGCCGTGGCCTTACGTTAGGTACCATCCCGGCATTTGCCTGGAAGAGAAGTGGGAAACCACGGAAAACCACTTCCAGGATGGCTGAGGTGGGAATCGAACCCACCTCTACTCAGTTGACCTCCCGAGGCTGAGTGGACCCCGTTCCAGCCCTCGTACCACTTTTCAAATTTCGTGGTAGAGCCGGGATTCGAACCCGGACCTCCGGGGGTGGCAGCTAATCACACTAACCACTACACCACAGAGGCGGACATAAAGGAATATAACTTAACAATATTGGATTTAGGTCGCACCGACAAAGATAGCTCTAATGGCGACGATGGGATAGAAAAGGGCTAGTACTTGGAAGGAAACGGCCGTGGTAATTAAGGTACATCCCCAGCATTTTCCTGGTGTGAAAACGGGAAACCACGGAAAACCATCTTCAGGCATGCCGACAGTGGTGTTCGAACCCACTATCTCCCAAATGCAAGCTCACAGCTGTGCCCCCATAACCGCACAGCCACTTGTTCAATTATGATGGAATATAGATAGATGCAGTAGATATATGTTATATATATATTACATGGATAGATAGCTAGCTAGCTACATATATATAGATAAAAAGATAACTTTTATATTAGTGGCGATGTTAGGTCTGTATGAAGTCTCAACCACTTAACTACTTCATTTACGATGTGCAACCTTAAAATTATGTAATTATATAAGCTAATACAAATATTTGAAAATGAGAATATTAAGTATTATGGTAATTCAAACAGCAGAAATTGAATGGAAATAGTGTAAATAATAACAACAAACAACTGCTTATAGAATGGACGACATGACAATATAAATGAAGTCATTCACTCTCTCATTCCCACTGTACTCGTAATATAATTGAGGTCATCTCAAACGCCTAAAATCTCACGCGTGCAAACCGAGGCGCAGAGGTTCTGTGCACTGTGCAGCGGTGCGACTCGGTTCGGTTCAGACCAGCCTATGTCTTGGGAAGTCTCTGGCTAATCTCGGCTCAACTCTGCTCGGATGTTGGAGCGCTACAGAGTAAGTGAGGAAGGGGGAGACAAGCGCAGCGAGCGAGATAGGTAGAGGGAAAGAGAGATACAGCGCTATTGCTCCAAATCGAGGAGTCTTTTGCACCTTGCGTCGCGCAATGCACCGGTGGATGCACCCTGAGAGTACGTGCCATAAGTTATTTCGACAATCCATCATAAACTTCCTAAGAGAGTGCAAATCTCTATAATTTACGGAAGCGTCATTCCACAGCCTATCGTAAGAAATTATGAAGGAGTGGTTGTAAGTACTATTGACTGAGATAAATAGTTGAGCCAGATCGTGTGTTGTAATTAGAAAAATGATAGATACTAAAAATTTGAGATAAGGCAATCCGATACACCAGAATTTAGAACTCCATGCAGAAGGGACGTGTGGATATGGCACCGTTCACGCGCACGAACGTGATATATCAGAATTTTATAGCAGCCTAATAAGTGTTTTAACTCCATTTGAGCATTTTATTATTGTCTTGAGATTTGTCTCTAAGTAGAGAGTCGCAGTAGTCTGGAACAAGTAAGAATATGCATTTATATTCCTGAAAGTCTTTCAAATAACATTCTCTCTGCTCATATCTTTCACTATCGTTAGATAGTAGTCTTAATGGTTCAGTAAACAATGAAATGTATTCACAAGTGAAGAATGGACAACATGATCAGGGGCCGAGCTCGATAGCTGCAGTCGCATAAATGCGACCAATATCCAGTATTCGGGAGATAGTATGTTCTAATCCTCTTTTCGGCAGCCCTGAAGATGATCTTCCGTAGTTTTCCATATTCACACCAAGCAAATGCTGGGGCTATACCTTATTTTTTTTAACAAGTTGCTTTACGTCGCACCGACACAGATAGGTTTTATGGCGGCGATGGTACAGGAAGGGGGTGGGAGTGGGAAGGAATCGGCCGTGGCCTTAATTAAGGTACAGCCGAAACATTAGCCTGGCGTGAAAATGGGAAACCACGGAAAACCATCTTCAGGGCTGCCGACAGTGGGGTTCGAACCCATTATCACCCGAATACTGGATACCGGCCGCACTTAAGCAACGGCAGCTATCGAGCTCGCTATGCCTTAATTAAGGCCACGACTGCTTCCTTCTCACTCCTAGCCCTTTCCTGTCCCACCGTCGCCATAAGACCTATCTGTGTCGGTGCGACGCAAAGCAAATTGCAAAAATAAGAAATAAAATAAAACCAGGGAGGACATCAAAAGTGGTGTAAGTACGTAGTGTAATATATAAAGCCGGACACAAAGCATTCAAGGATAAATAAATAAATAAATAAATAAATAAATAAATAAATAAATAAATAAATAAATAAATAAATAAATAAATAAATAAATAAATAAATAAATAAATAAATAAATAAATAAATAAATAAATAAATATTTCATTATTCCCACTGGTGCGCTTTTTTAAAAAGAGTTGTAAGAAAAGGCACTGTGGGAGTGTGTAGAGCAACCTGAGCAATGGCCTGGAGGTGCATTGGAAAATGAGGAAAAAGCATTTGGAATCAGAACTCAGTTTACTTTTCCAAAAAAAATTATCCCACGTCTGAGCATAACGAAATTATTACAAGATACCACTACTAATTTTAAATTTATTTTGATCCAGTTGATACCATATTGACCTCCTCGACCATATACATGAAATTATATCGAGAGAGAATTTTATATCGGCCTTCTACTTGTAAATTAGAATGTCTAATTCAAAAAGTTAGATAGCTATAATGTATTATGAGTGATATTTAAATATTGAGAAGAAATAGCTCCTAATATTGGCATTCTAAAGGCAGAAATGATATCTCGACGAATAATGTGAAGGAAGATTTTAATACCAAAAAAGTAATATAATTCAAAGCACATAGGTAGATTATACTTTTCAGGGTACAAGCGTACAAAGAAATTGGACTAGTGTACTTCGGATGGTATACGGTAAACCACACGGCTGTTATGAAGGTTTCAGTATCTAATTGCGAGCGTTGACTAGTAGGCCTTGAGGTCACGAGATATTGTAGTTTTGTCATGGCTATTTCATTTTTAAAGCGAGATGATTTGGTCAGTGTTTTATAGTACTGATGTTCCACAGGCTTGATGCCAGAATATCGTAAGGACGATCTGTCATTTCTCAGCCTTACATAAAGGGGAGCAGTAATGATCGAGATACATACGCTCCATTGAATTTCTCCGGGTGGAGATAAAAACGAGCTGTAACACAAAGGAGAAAGAACACCTTTGAATGGAATCCAGTCACGTATAAAACTTCAACTGGACTACATTCGTCATGCATAGACAGAGCGGCCAGGCTTCATTTTTGCCAGGTCTCTACGGTGTAAGAATCCAGTCTGCTCAAAGGGTACTCGCGGGACAGCCCGAGCCATGCTTTCGGTAGCTGGGTTCCGTACAAAGTTTCACGATGTAGCCTCTGGTATCAAACGATACTTCATCACGGCAGGAGTTGTTTTGTACCGCTACTCTATTTAATATGCCTAGATCTACAAGTTGGCATGCTTCACACATTCCAATATGTACCCTATTTATTGATTGATTGATTGATGTATTTATTTATTTATTTATTTATTTATTTATTTATTTATTTATTTATTTATTTATTTATTTATTTATTTATTTATTTATTTATTTATTTATTTATTTATTTATTTATTTATTTATTTATTTATTTATGCCTTTACAAGTGGTGAACTTAGAGCTCTTGATTTTCCCTTGGTGCAAACCTAACCATCTTCTTGATTGCAGGATGAATTATATAAATAAGGGAATTATTGTGATTGTAATCATTGCCCCATAGGAGTGCAACAGACCTCGGCAGCCGGCACAATTCCTATCCTCGCCGCAAGTTGGGAACTTCATTAATCTCATCCTTGACCCGGTCATTGACTGAAAAATAGGTTATAGGTTTTCGTTGTGATAAGTTGTATAACATTCAGTCTGCAGTAAAGAGGACATCTTAAATATCAATAATAATATTTCATAAGTATAGCAATATGATTAAAATAATCAAATATGAATGAAATAAAATACTTAATTGCTTCACGTTTTGGCGAAAATTGTAATCTAATTCAAAATATATGAATAAATAACAGAAAAATTACTAACATAAATAAAATGAAATAAATTAATAAAATAATGAATCGAAATGTCCGTAGTATGAGCGCCAGATTTCACCAGAATTTTGAAATAGCATGATAATTCTTTCTCTTCCAAGGCGTGTACATAATGCTGTGTACTGGTACATCTGCCTTAAGTCCTACACAACCTTTTAAAAACGACTAAATATGTAGGAAATGAACCCAGGTTCATCAATAACTCCATTGATTCTAAATAACAAACTATATTCTGGACAATATCCGTACATGAGCACCCCAACACACCAAAATATACATATAATGCAAAATACGGCTGGAAGACTCCATACTTACAACAACAACAACAACAACGACAAAAACAGTGGGAAACCAAAAGTGAGGACCAAGCTACCATTTGCAGTTCGTCCGTTGAAATTTCATTACAAAGCAAATATATATGTAGATGAATAACCTTCACTGTCTCCCGTGTATCAACACAACTTGCATATTCTCATAATTACTTTAAAGATACATCGCTCGAGCAACACACGCTTGTTGTTTCCGATCATAAATTATGGAAACTCTGAAATACAGCACTCCAAGCCACCACAAGTGACACAATACCAAGTACCTAAGCACTCCACAGCTTGTAGGTCAACCACGTAACACAAACAAAATAAGACCACGTTCCACAAAGTTACATATCCTCTCTTCCGCTGTCTGAAGTCAAGTCTCCTCCACCAAAGTTTGATGTCCAGTTTTCTTCACCAAAGTTTGTAGTCCAGTACTGCCTTGTCCTCTTCACCGTTTAATCATATGCCTATATAGACCTCAGCTTCCCCCTTCCCTCACATTATACGTCTAGATTGATCCTGGCCATCCAATCATGAGTAGAAGATCCTCTGGTCATTCCGGGACCACACCCCGAACCACTTCCGGGTCTCAACACAATAACAACATCAACGGACTCTGGGTAGTTCCAAATGACTCACGCAAAGTTTCCGAGTTGAAAATAGCAATAATTTTTCATTCGTTTGTAAAAAACAAATTACTCATATCACATATGGAGACCATCCAGCTAAAAATAATAATAATATACAAGTGAAATAGTAATAATAAATCGAATACTGACAATAATAATATCTATTATTTCTGAATACAGTATGGTAACTTCTGGACTAAAACAAAGTTCTGTACGTAAGTAGATGTCTTAAGGCAATAATTGTGCTACTAATGATAATAGAAGAAAGTGCCGTGTAACATAACAGGCATCATACGTAGCAGATTTATGGTATAAGAGACTTATGCGTCATATTACATTTATATCGTTATTGGAAATAATTAAATCCCAGTATGATCGCTTAAAAGAGGGAAATGTGGTGCAGTTCCTAACTGTCACTGTGAGAGAATACCATAGCCTAGCACCAGACAGGAAAAATGAATGACTGCACACTGATGTACGATTTATAGGTATAGTAAGTAGTTGGGTCGGGTGTAACGACGTGCATGAGAGAGGTAGCTAAAATATGAGGAAAGATACTGCAGTGTTGCTTCTTTGAGAAGTTAGAAAAATAGTGTACGAGTGTTTAAATATCTAATTTGCTTAATATTCAACCAGCCAAGTGTTTTTGATAGGAAGTTACAACAAAAATTAAACGGGTACAATAGTTCATTACCTTCTGCAATTACTTTGTTTGTTCCTCCGTCGCAACAGGTACTATATCACAGCAGCTGAGTATGGGAGAATTCTTTTTTTAAGGATACATTCAATTATGAGATTGCACACAATTAGAAATCAATTTTTAACATTTAGCAGTCGATAAGTCTCACAAGTCACATAGCTTGGCTCGTATTTAATTTCGAGGAAATATGCATTTATTACTATCTATTCTAACTTAAATATTTTTGTACTGATTCCACACATAAATAAGTGCTGGAAATGCAGAAATTGTAGGTATAGGTCTCTTATTTCCTTTTGTTCAATGTATTATACGTCTCATAGCAAACTCCCAAATACAGTGAACAGTTCTGGAGAAGATGTTTCTTTCTCTTCGCATTCCTTTGTCCTCTCTGTTATTACACTCAGCAGAGTGCGTTGCAACTTTCTGAGTGTGTAGGTAGGTGAAGTGTGGATTTCCGTTAAGTGGCTGCTCGTCTTGAAAGGATGCATTTATTCTATAGAATATGAACTTTTACTTTATTGATGAGATTGCCCAAGAGTTGAAAAAAGCTGAAAGGTTCTCGTACATTGGAAGTGGAAACCTACGAAAAGTACGATACGGTGTGAGTAGGAACACGCACGGCAACGGCAGAACGACCGAAATCGCTGTGGTCTAGCTGGACTGCGTCCAATGGAACCGAAAAATTTTCATCAGTGAACGCATGAATACATGAGAACTGTGAAATGTTTAGACCAGTTCGGATATTTCGGATGAAGAGCTACGTGTTGCTGTGGATGTTTGAAAGTTGATACTTTTAGTACAAGACAGAAGTGTTTATGGGACTCACAAGAATCTGTCATATACCGGGAAAGTTGTCCACAACCACACGGCCAACTCGCCTGGTTTTACATTAAGTGGGAAACACATCAACTATGTGGTTTTAAAGTTAATTATCTCCCAATATCTGCTTCTAAAGTAAATTTTACGAGAAAGGTTGGCGTGAGTGTGTAGTGACACAATCACCAGATTCTCATAAAGGTTTGAATCCTAGGCAGTGCATGTGGAAATTTCAAAAGAAAGATCACGTTCCAGTTGTTCGATTTCCATGGCTATATTCAAGGTATTTAAAGTCACGTTAAGCAACAAACATACCTTAGCTTTATGGTGAATGACTACTTAAAGATATTTCACACGCTATTTATAAACTTAGTCATTTGCAGTTCGGGATAGATTTCAGCATAAACTAGTGAACTGGAATATTGTTTAACGAGAGTGATTCGTTCGTTCTCACCCTAACATTCTATAAAGTTCCTCACTGGGAGTAAAGGGTACGTTACATATCAAGAAAGGTCGATTCATTAAGTGCAAATCGCCAATGTTACGGAACATGTTGTTCAGCCAGGTGTACGGTGGTTGATATCCGCCAGGGAACATTCCTAGTACCAGTAATGAGGTACGGTAATAGTACAACATTACCAATACATTAAGGGACGTAATCAACACAGCCTGGATCACAATGGAATAGTTCCAGATTATACACCCCCAGCACGGGGAGCTCCTATAAATAATAAACTCACAATTGAAATCTACCCGACCAGAATACTGGTAGATTCTTCCTACATGAAAAGATTTATTCATATTTCGAACTGAAGACAAGAACACGAGAAAGAATAATCACGATTAACAATGGATTTGGATTAATTATTTTATCATCATTAGTACTTGTTGTTCTCCTTCCGTCTACTAATTTTATCTTAATTAAGGCAACGACCGATTCCTTCCAACTCCTAGGCCTTTCCTATCTCATCGTCACCATAAGACCTATCTGTGTCGGTGCGACGTAAAGCCACTAGCAAAGAAAAAGCAATAGCCACACGAAATTATTATTATTATCATGATATTGTGAAGTTATTTCACGCCACAGTCACATTCGGTAGGTATATTCCGAATCACCCTCAAGAACAAATACTACTAGGACCGAAAATAATAATAATGATAATGATAATATTTTATAATTTCATGTATCTAACTGCATTCCTGTGTTGTTTGTACCTGGTATCGAAATTGTGTTCTGTTTAGCCTACATACGTGGCATTGTAGTCTGCTTCTTGACATTTGAGTTCATAAACTACCGATATCGCGAAAAGTTATTTTGTGTTAGTTTGTATTTTTAATGTGTCTTTGTAGTGTTTTTTCGTTCTGGAGGCTATGTTTGATCCTTAATTTTTGAAAATTTTGGCTGTTGTACGTGTGTTTGTTCATGTAATTGAGTCCTGGACTGGAAAAGGAGTGGTACGTAAGCTACCGTAGCTATAATCGCTACATTTCCCTGGTGTGAAAATGATCTTCAGTGCTGCCAACAGTGCAGTTCAAACACACCACCTCCCGAATATATGCTAACAGCTACATATCCCTCACCATGTAACCAGCTCACCCGGTATCATACTCTTTCTAATCTTCCCTATTTATTCTGATACCTGCTAATTTCATAATATCTTTCACAGTTCTCTACCAGTAGTTGAGTCTGCCAATTCCACTACTTTCTTCTCTCAGCAAATCCCACTGATATTAGTGGTACTTACCGAATGAACATTTATATCAACTTATTTTCTGCCTGTGAGGTGAACGAGGAACTCCATCGTCAGACAGTTTTGAAGCTTACTGAAAATACTGTACAGAATGCTTGTTTCGGAAAATGTCTCCGAAGCTATGAGTCGGACTGACGCGTAACATTTTTAAACCTGACCTACTCGTATATGTAGTAAGGGCTCAGTATCGAGTCTACGTAGTAGTAAGTAATCTTATCACTACTTTTACGAATGATATATATCGAATAGATACGTAATCGATCCTACAAAAGAACAAGTCGGGTTATTTCGCAAGAGGTGAAGTTACTGCTCAAAGGTGTGAAGTACAGCTAATGTGTCATGGAGTGTCTGGACCAAAAATAGGCTGCGTTTAGGTCTTAAATGAAGCTTATTCCCGGTTTTAATTATGAAGTAAGGCCAGAATACGAACTTATTACACTCAGATTGGAACGCTAGTACCAGTTTAACGCAATTTGGTGTCTTTTTAAATGCCTGGTATTATTTCCTAGTGGTTTAACGTCGCACGAACATACTGAAGTATATTGACTACGTAAGGATAGGAAAGGGCGGATTTGACTACAGTACATCTCCAGCATTTGCCTGGGGTGAAAATGGAAAAGCACGGAAAACCGTCTTCAGGGCTACCGACGGTAGGATTTGAACCCATTATCTCCCGAATGCAAGTTCATAGCTACGTGACAATAACCACACGGCCATCTCGATCGGTCGCCAGTCAGTTGAGACTCATTTCATTGCGAAGTGTCAACGTCGATGTAAAGTACAAGAGACCATCATAATAGTTTACTTCATAGCAAAATCAACTAATTGTGATCAATTTTAGAGTTGATATTTAACTGATAATATTCTATTTTAAACGCGATTGTTTCTTCCAAATGCTCTATCGAGCATCAATACCATGGTTAGTATTTAAATGCTAATTCTCTTTCGATGCAAAACATTGCTCCGAAAGAATAACATTTTATTTGGGACATTTAGGAGATTACTTTTCGGTTTCTTTTTTGTCCAGTATATTATATTGGATCAACTAATTAAAAATTTAGGTACGAGAAATTACTTTACAAGGGGTTGTTAAAAATATATCAAATAATGAGAACGCTCAAACGCTCACTTGAAGATGTCTGGAGAGGAAGAAATTGGACGAAGCTGGCTCACCAATATTTAACCTTCGAAATATAGACTTATGAATATTTACCATTTAAATCTGTAAGCAGATAATCTGCAGATCTTTCTAACCACATTTTATGTTGAATAACTTCTTCACTTCGCTTATTGATTCACTACACGAAGTTTATTTTTGACTAATAATATGTTTTGTGGAGCCTCCGTGGCTCAGACGGCACCACTGGATACCGTGGTTCAAATCCCGGTCGTTCCATTTGAGATTTGTGCTGGACAAAGCGAAGGTGGGACAGGTTTTTCTCCAGCTACTCCGGTTTTCCTTGTCATTTTTCATTCCAGCAACACTCTCCATTCTCATTTCATAGCATCTATCAGTCATTAATAATCACTTTGGGAGTGGCGAACCCATCGTACTAATAGCCTATATCTGCTTCATTATTTCCATCCCTGACCCGGTCAATGACTGGAAAACAGGTTGTAGGTTTTCATTTCAATATGTTTTGTGTTTACACGTCTACAATTACGGGCCGCGAAAGACTCAATCTACATTAAAAATTTGTTTTTGATGGCTACTGTGCTATTTCGTCATTGTACTCTTTCTTAAGTCCTCGAATCAATACATTATATTCAACAGATTATGAAGTACAAACCTTACCGCCATTGACTGAAGGCCTATTTGTGAAAAAGAATTCTATAAGACATCCCATTCATAAAACAGGAGAATGTTGTACTATCACGCATCCACATCATTATAGTATTTCAAATCATCTCAGAATGTTCCTCAACATTGAAAACTGTAGCTACTTTTTTGCTCCTCGAAACTTCAAAATATATTAAATATATTACATCTGTTTAATTTTAGAATGTGTAATCATTCAGCGGTGTTAAGATTTGCTTATTTTGTAAATATTTCTTTAGAAATATTCACGCATTCTGATCGATTCTGAAGCGAGCTGCAGGAAGAAAACACTTGTTATTCCCCTCTGAGTGCTGTCAACATGAAGGCTGGTATTGACAGATTCCGTCACTCCTTTCCAACTCTCCGTGGTCCTCGCAAAGTGCTGCGGAAGCACCAACTCCCGGTTAGCCGCAAGTTCATAGTTGGTCGGTAATGTATTCCAAACAACACTCAACTTCTAATTGTTTGTGGGTGAACGTATGTTGTCTTCAAAGACTAGTCGCTGTTCCTCCTTCCTTTAGAGTAATTTCGTTTTAGGGGCAAGTATTTCCAATAAATTACACTCGTTGTAACTCCTACACATTACGTGCGCCACAGGTATTGACTGTTACAGTGCATTTCTCCCGCATTGCTTGTATTATTGTTGGTTCCTATATTTTTGAAATTAAGTTACTTTACTCTCATCATCATCATCATCATCTGTTTACCCTCCAGGGTCGGCTTTTCCCTCGGACTCAGCTGCCTCAAGGGCAGTGTCCTGGAGCTTCAGACTCTTGGTCGGAGGATACAACTGGGGAGAATGACCAGTACCTCGCTCAGGCGGCCTCACCTGCTATGCTGAACAGGGGCCTTGTGGAGGGATGAGAAGATTGGAAGGGATAGGCAAGGAAGAGGGAAGGAAGTGGCCGTGGCCTTACATTAGGTACCATCCCGGCATTCGCCTGGAGGAGAAGTGGGAAACCATGGAAAACCACTTCGAGGAAGGCTGAGGTGGGAATCGATCCCACCTCTACTCAGTTGACCTCCCTAGGCTGAGTGGACCCCGTTCCAACCCTCGTACCACTTTTAAAATTTCGTGGCAGAGGCGGGAATCGAACCCGGGCCTCCAGGGGTGGCAGCTAACCACTACACCACAGAGGCGGACTACTTTTCTCTCAGCTGAACGAAATTTTCGCACTGTAGTAGAAAGAGAAATAATTATTAAATAATACGTTGTCTTAGCTTCAATTAAACAGAAAACAAGAAGTTCTGAGACAACATTACTTTCTTCTAAATCCATGGTGATTTCATTGTTTTTTTTTTTTTTCTACAATTTGTTTTACGTCTCATAGACACAGATAGGCCTTATGTAAGGGATAACTGCAGAATATAATTCATCTTCATCGTTAACAGGGACTAAATTCACGCCCACGACGTGAAAAGGGCGTCTTTCAAAGCTGACCAATGAAAACGATTGTTCGTCCATTTCTAGGATCGTAGTATGTAAGTGCAAATGGTTTTTAAAGGACCCGCTGCAATCGCTGTTGACGATGAAGATGCCACATACCATACCACCTGGACTAAATTTACGAAATAAAAAACATACGCCTCAACCCAGGATCTACCCCTCGACCTCCTACATGCTAACCCAAAACTCTATCCACTGCACCAACTGTACAGCACGCCTAATATGTGCTGACAGAGGTAGTTACCGTACATGTGGTTACAGTGTTGCCAGATTGCCACTCTTCAACGTCCTTTTTCTGCCTAATATACTCGCAGGACGCCTTTTGTGAGATATATTTTTTATTGGTGGCATGTGAGGAGTCGCGCTGCGACACCCGAGTGCGCGAATTTCGGTTCATCCTGTATATGTTAGTCACCATTCGGCTTTTGCTTCGAGATTAAGTTGGAAGACACAGAAAACTAGTTCTCTATTGGCACACAGCCCTGAAGTTCACGTAATCTATACCAGATAGGAATACCAGGTTAAACTCCTGAGTGCAAAGCCGGCGGGACGTAGAGATAACCACTCTACTCCAAAAAGAGCCAAGGTTACAGATAGTAGAAGTTTTACTTTACTCCTGACAGGGCCTTCATGCTCTCTACGGAGACGGCTTTGCAGCGGCAGTGGTAGTAGTATCTCTGTTAAATTGGTGACGTCGCTTCGATCGGAGGAAGACCCGTAGGGAAAAAAGCTACTGTGCTATCCTCTGGAGGACTTTGGTGGTAACAATTATTTATTCTATCAATTGTATGTCACGCCAACTCATATATTTAGTGATGATATAATATGGAAGTCCTGGGGTTGGAAATATATTAACCTTGGCCTTATTTAAGGAACAACACTGGAACTTTCCCTAGCGTAAAAATGAGAAATGATGGAAAACCATCTTCAAGGCTATCGATGGCTGGTATCGAAGCCAAAATTTCCTGAAGGCAATCTTACAGTTACACGGCCAATACCAAATAGGCAACTCCCTCGGTATCCTCAAAATTACTGTACTCTGTGTTAAATAATCTTGTCGTGCAACGGTAGTGGCATTTACTTACAGAACCACCAATACTCTCAATAACGTATATAAAAAGGAAGGAACAGACAATCTGAAGCGAGGATGGATGCTAATGTAGTGTAACCATTGCCTCGGGCCACTCCAAAGAAGAGTGAGTAAGCTGGCTCGAGTCTGGCCGGCGACAGCTGAGTTGCTTTCCATATTCTTGGCGCCACATTTTGCCTTAAACCTGCACTCAATGCGACTCCCCCGTCTGTGTTTAGACTAGTATACAATAACTTTTTTCTACAGTCACGAAACATGGAATATTAAGTACGAGTTTAAAATGAAGAAATATGAACACTTTTGGATTAACTGAACTCACTCTTCACATGTAACTGACATAATTGCATCTAATATCTTGATTTTTCTCATGAAAAATGTCAAAGAAATCGGAATAAATAAGTTTGTAGTAGGCCTAATATACAGGTTTGTAATTTAATATGAATAATTTTAAATTCTGCATTGATTTAACCTAACATTTCGCAACACACATTCTAATAGTTAACGAGACTGATAAGACTAAAGTTGAGATTTAGATTAAAAATTTGTGATAGAGCATGATGAAACAAACACCTAGCATATGGAAATTATCTGTAACTTAAGGACTGTAAGAAAAAGTGCAACATGAAAGAACCAAATAAAGGAATAGATCTATTTTTACAATTTGCTTTAGGTCTCATAGCGATGATGGGACAGGAAAGGACTAAGAGTGAGAAGAAGTGGCCGTGGTCTTAATTAAGGTACAGCCCCAGAATTTGATTGGTCTTAAAATGGGAAACCACGGAAAACCATCTTCAGGGCTGCCGGCAGCGGGGTTCGAACCTTCTATATTCCGGATGGGGAATAGATCTTATGTTTAGAACGGACCTCACTCTTTAAAACAGTAAAAATGTTTCTAAGTAGCGCACTAGCAAATTATTTGGAACACCGAAAAATCAAGTTGCTCTGCTTTCAACAGTATAAATCGATTATCAATCCAGCATGTTTATTGATGTGTACATTTAAGTTTTTAGGAATTGTTCTATCAAGTTCTATCAAAACCCATAAACATGTTAAATCTAGTACAGTCGGCACTTGAACATTCTCTCATGTACAATATCATATCTGTCATGCACTTCATGAACGATCCTTATAGTAGTAGTAGTAATGTTAAATTAGCTAAAAGGTACTGAAAGTTTTGGGGCCCTTTCAAATAACCAGCATTTCAGTTTTAATCTGATTACTTTCAATTTCTATTGATTAGATATTCTGTTTAGATGAAAATATTATGTTTTAAAAGTGAGAAATGTAGAACAATATTGTTAAATGTTGTAGTCCTATTAACGTATTTTACAGTATGCGGAGATGCTGGGGTGTCGGATTTTGTTGAAAAGGAGCACCTTCAAATACCAGGCTGAACCGGAATCGAATCTGCCCGCTTGAGCTTAGGAGGCCAGTGTAGTTTTGTCCGAGACAATCAGTCCGCCAAACTTCTCTTGCGAGAATTAGTCATTTCCATTGAGAAAATAAATAAATAAATAAATAAATAAATAAATAAATAAATAAATAAATAAATAAATAAATAAATACATAAATAAATAACCTTATGAATCCTCTAAGGGCTATGGCCTCCTGCAATGCACAGACAGTGCTCAGTTTAATTCATCAGGTGAGCAGGTCCTGAAGAGGATTATTATATTGGATATTACGTAGTTTGTTTCGTGAAAACGTATTACTGAATATTGCATACTGTGTAGTCTCACCTCCGAATGGATGCAATTGTGTTTTTTGAGATCAACAATCCGTGAAAACGCACTGTTACATTAATGACACTTGTACACTTTTTCCCCAGGGAGGGTTGATATTCCAATTAGTTACCAATTCTGTGTGTTGAACTTTCTCCCTCTTAGTCAGTTCCGAAAGGTCTTATGTGATGTATATCCCGTGGGATTTCTATGTTGTGCATGAAATTTAATGTCGTGTACAAGCATACACTGTATCTTGTACAAGATCTGACTAATAAGTTAATGATATATTGTCCAGGTGGAATAAAATGAACTCTTGCATTAATCTTTCTTGTTTCCTCCTTCCAATACACACGTTTAAATTTTATTTTATCATTCGCTATTAAATTCTTTGAAGAACTTCGTAGGAGTAGGATAATTTACGTCTTTAACAACGATTTATCTTCTGGTGGAAGTGTAGTTATTTCCAAAGTTCAAAAACAGCCCACTGTGGATCTTCACCAACGCAGTGAAACGGCTATGACAATAAAAGTCCTATCCATAAAATGGGCCGGCCAGACATCAAGAGGAAACTTCGCTGCCGTAACGTGTCCAAAGAGTTTTATAGCTCCTTCTGCGTTGCTGTATCCCAACAGGTTGTTCATTGTCCCTTCATCCAAAACGTGCCGTGTACAATAAAATAAGTTAGTGTCGTAATGAAACTTAAAATGATACTCGGAACAGTGGGGAAAAGGTAATAATAATAATAATAATAATAATAATAATAATAATAATAATAATAATAATAATAATAATCATAATCATAATCCCGACGTCGATAGCTACAGTCGCTTAAGTGCGGCCAGTATTCAGTATTCGGGAGATAGTGGCTTCGAACCCCTCTGTCGGCAGCTCTGAAGATGGTTTTCCATGTTTTCCCATTTTTTTGCTAGTTGCTTTACGTCGCACCGACACAGATAGGTCTTATGGCGACGATGGGACAGGGAAGGGCTAGGAGTGGGAAGGAAGCGGCCGTGGCCTTAATTAAGGTAAAGCCCCAGCATTTGCCTGGTGTGAAAATGGGAAACCACGGAAAACCATTTTCAGGGCTGCCGACAATGGGGTTCGAACCTACTATCTCCCGAATACTGGATACTGGCCGCACTTAAGCGACTGCAGTTATCGATCTCGGTGGTTTCCCATTTTCACACTTAGCAAATGCTGGGGCTGTACCTTAATGAAGGCCATGGGCGATTCCTTCCCACTCCTAGCCCTTGCCTGTCTGTGTCGGCTCGACGTAAAGCAACTTTCAAAATAATAATAATGGTACTACATTCCGCTAAATTCTTGTAAGGTAATTTGGGACGTCCAAGGTCTTGCGACATCACAATCCTTCATTCGTTAATATTCTCTACTGTCTGCTTCACTTTCAAAGTTCGTATCTTAAAATCATTAAAGACTCACTCTAAACATCCTCGCTTGGTCTCCCTATGCTTCTTGTACTTTCCATGGCCTATTCCATCATGCTCCTAGAAAACTTACTTCTCTTCCATTCGACTCCTACGGCCGCACCCCAAAACCGGTTTGTACAGTACACAGTGCTTCCTCGTACAATGTTTTCATTCCTAGCTTAGCCCTATTCTTCTCATATCGAGTATCTTCCTGTTATAGTTTCCACCAGTTGGTACCAACAATCAGTCTTGCAGTCTTTCATCTTGCTGATTCCAGATTATAAATGAGGTATCCTCAGTCCACCCTGTCTTCACTCCCATACACCACAGTCGTTCTGAAAACTGTGCGATGTAAAGATAATTTCGTCCGCGGACTGACGCATACAGTACCAATGTTAAAAACTGTTACCTTATGGCATAACCTTACTATGCAGAAAATTGATATCACTTACTCCGCTATCATCCTGAGAAAATACACATTTTTAACCACTTGAAATGATCCGCCGTTTCCAGCTCCAAAACTCCTACCCGACATTCAATCCTCTTGTTTTTTCCCCACGTCATCACTTAGAATTCGTTGGTTTCCATATCATACACGTTACAATTTTGTTTTCAAGATCCAGCATATTAAATTGAAGCTTTCAAACACGCACTGCATTTACGACCCAGTAGTCAGCATAGGCCAAGCTGCTTACCATAATTGTTTTCACTCTGATGAATCCGTCCATTTTATATCTTCCCGTAAATTATTCTAAATTATTAAAATATGTAACTATTTGTAACAATTTTCAGAAACGCAATCGAACTAGGTCATCGGCGCCTAATGGCACGAACTGAACGAAATGAAAATTAAAACTTCAAAATGTCCCAACTGACTAGAATTTAAAATGGATGATGATGATGAAGAAGAAGAAATATTGATCGTGAAACAAAACAATCAGTGGATCAAATTCACAGTGCCTTCATTACTGGGTTGAAACTCATTATCTAAAGAGGTCGAAAACATGGGTCAACCGCCCCTCATAATGGTGCTATTCACTGGTAAAGCAGAAACATTGTGTTCCTCCTATAGTGGTACTAATCACAGATAACGTGGATTCATGGTGTTTCTCACATGGTGATACTAATTGCAGGTAATGTTGACCCATGCTATGTCACACACAATGGCACCACTCACAGGTAACAAAAACCTATGGTGTTTCGCACCATTCACAAGCAACGAAAACCCGTGGTGCTCCTTGCATAGTGCGACTAATCACAGGCGCCAGCCAAACCCGTGGTGTTTCTCACTTAATTGCACTAATCACAGGCAACGTAGACCCATGGTGTTTCTCGTAAAGTGGTACTACTCATAGGTAACGCAGACACATTCTGAAGACAGCAGAACCGACAGGTGGAGTACACATGATGACCATTATGATAAACAACGCCCAGACCCGTAGTGTTTCTCGCATAGGCCTAATGTTACTGCTGGTGTATGTAACGTAGACCCATGGTGTTCCGCACGTAATGGTACTAATCAAAAGTATCCTCATGGTTCTAATTTCAACATCCCTTGGTCATCCCTTTTAGTCACCTCTTACGACAGGCAAGGGATACTGTGGGGTATCCTTCGTCTGCGTCCTCAACTCACAGGGGGTCAGTCGGTCGAAAAGACCAAGCATAACTTGACGAATAATATTTGTTCTCACGTTCCGTGAAGTGAAATGAAATGGCGTATGGCTTTTAGTGCCGGGAGT
Source organism: Anabrus simplex (assembly GCF_040414725.1). Taxonomy (NCBI): domain Eukaryota; kingdom Metazoa; phylum Arthropoda; class Insecta; order Orthoptera; family Tettigoniidae; genus Anabrus; species Anabrus simplex. The sequence continues at coordinate 1,003,203,688 of NC_090265.1, read as the reverse complement.
GTCCGAGCACATGTTCGGCTTGCCAGGTGCAGGTCTTTCGAGTTGATTCCCGTAGGCGACCTGCGCGTCGTGATGAGGATGAAATAATGATGAAGACGACATATACACCCAGTCCCAGTGCCAGCGAAATTAACTAATGATGGTTAAAATTCCCGACACTGCCGGGAATCGAACCCGGGACCCCTGTGACCAAAGGCCATCACGCTAACCATTTAGACATGGAGCCGGACTCCGTGAAGTATTTTGGTATAAATGGTGAAACCTGCTGCAAAATTTCTGATAATATTATTTTTCGACATGACTGATACAAAGGGAAGCATAACGGTGGTGGAATGTTTGTCGCAGTGCTATATGTAACACTATCGCACAACTCCAGAAGTTTACTTTTCGCTTTGTATTTAACGAACTTGTTAGATCTGCAACGCAAAAGACATATTTAATGATGTAGTATATCCCTCTTTTGTGCTATTTCCGAACAGTACTGTATACACATAATGGAGTATTATCTCAATCCACTAGTGTTTACAAAAGTGTTTGTGGAACTTCATTATTATTGTATTTCTCACTATATTCGTATATTGACAACTGTTTCAGTGGCATATTATTGAAATATAACTCTTACATATGAAGCCAGCTCAGATGTAAATTCCAACTTGCTATTCAATTTCATCTGAATGCAATACCATTCTCCACGTATCGCTGTCGTAAATATGATATTAATCTCTCCAGCTACCATTGTCATGTGTATGTCTATAACTGTTGAAATAATTATTAAAAGAATGTGGCTTCATTCACAGTTCATTGTTATTATCTCTCCTGTTTTGATGCTGTCATCAAGTAACGAGGACAATATGGTTTTGAAACATTTTAAGAATTATTCTCTCTTCACATCTTTCGGCATTATGAGTCTCGAGACAATTATGCTAGCCTACAGTTAAGAAACGCATCTAGTTAGCTAACCACGAATATGAGTTGAAAAGAAGCTTCTCGACGTAAGTCATTGTATCATCTAACTTTGATCGTACAGCTAGTAATCAGCCGGCTATATTTGGTTCTGATGATGATGCCTGATGGCCTGATCTAAGGCATCAAGTCTGTATGGTCTGACACCCTGGTTAACTAGTTTGAGTCCCATGGGTAGAAAAATCTCTCGGTCAGAATGTTGGCCGGTAGGGTAGGAGAGGTGGCCGTATACAATTTCTAATTAGTAGGTTGTATGCCAAAAGCCTGGATGATGCCGTAAGTTGTCATCCGTCGACGTCACCGACCTCTCTTCCGGTTCTATTCAGGACTAAATCTGGGTAAAGTTTACATACATACATACATACATACAGAATGAAACCGTACAGTGTCCTGTACAGCTCATGGGAATGATATGTGCCTTTCTACTCCATTAAAATTACTCCTAAAGGTCGCGTCATTGGTAGCAGTATGGGCGATGGGGATCGAGCGGCGTCCGGCCAGAACGGAACCCGCGAACGAGCGCCTGCAAAACAAAGGGAAGACAGAGCAAGAGCCAAGCCCCCACGGAAATACCCTCTCAACTTGCAGAGAGAGATAGAAGAGGACGCGATGCTGGAGTAGTCAGATACGCCCCAAGGTGTGGCTTAGCTTCCCAGAGTTCCAAACTAACATAAGGAACTTCCGGTTTTTTATGCACGTGTCACGGGTGCCAACGTCGGATTTTGGCGCGTAAAAAATGGGATGATATTTTGATCCAGACATAGGAAAACTATGTGAGACACGCCATTGAATAGAGCGGAATTTTCTGCGTTTCCCAGACTAAAAAGTCAACAAGCAGGAGCCGCCTTATTCGCTTGATCTGAGCCCAAGTGACTTTGATCTAATCCCCAAAGTCAAGAAGTCATTACTTGGACAACAGTTTGCTAACAAAGAGGACATTGTAACAGCATTTCGGGGAGAGGTGTCACACATTAATGATACACATGCAGCGAATGGTATTCAGGGCCTGCCCCACCGCTGGCAATGCACAGTGGAAACCGTGGGGGATTATTTCGAAGGTCTGTAACCAGTAGAGACCTGTCCTTTGTACGTAGTCTTGTGTATTTGCTGTATATACCATAATGAAACAATGTTTACCAATGGCCTTGTTCTGTCACTTTCTTACGAGAATCTCCTGAATTCAGAATTTGTCTTCAGGTACTATGCATATATACATGCCTTATGTTTCCAAACGCATATCTTACATTGTCTCCTGTTCGCGAGAAAAAAATGTTGCCATGACTTATGACTCGACCCTCGTACGTACATCTATATATATAAAATAGCTTGTCCTGACTGACTGACTGACTGACTGACTGATTCATCATCGCCGAGCCAAAACTACTGGACATAATGAAATGAAATTTTGGGAATACATTCATATTAAGATGTAGGTGCTCGCTAAGAGAGGATTTTTTGATATTCCATCGCTAAGGGGGTGAAAAGGGGGGTGAAATTTTAAAATGAGTGAATCTATATCTCAAAACTTTAAAAGTTTACAAATGTAAAAATTGGCATTTCGAATCTTCTTTAAAAATAAGGAAATACGTATTTTTTTGTTTTCAGAAAATCCCAATAGGATGGGTGAAAAAGGGTGAAAAAGGGGTTGAATGCCTTTAATCAGGATACCGGTACTTATATCTCAGAAACTGAAGGTATTACAGACCTGAAAATTGGTACTTTTAATCTCTTTTAAAAATAAAGAAACACGTATTTTTTGTTTTTGGAAAATCCAATTAATGGGAGTGTGAAAAGGGGGGTGAAATTTTAAAATCAGTGTATCTATATCTCAAAACTTTGAAAGTTTACAGATGCAAAAATTGGTATTTAGAATCTTTATTAAAAATAAAGGAACACATATTTTTTGGTTTTCGGAAAATCCCAATAGAAAAGGTGGAAAGGGGTGAAAAATGGGTTGAATGAATTTAATGAGGATACTTATATCTCAGAAACTGAATATATTACAGACCTGAAAATTGATGTTTTGGATCTCCTTTAAAAATAAAGAAACACGTATTTTTTTGTTTTTGGAAAATCCAATTAATGGGGGGGTGATAGGGGGTGAATTTTTAAAATGAGTGCATCTACATCCTAAAATTTTAAATGTTTCCAGATGTGAAAATTGATATTTTGAATCTCCTTTAAAAATAAAGAAACATGTATTTTTTGTTTTTGGAAAATCCCAATAGGAGGGGTGTAAAAGGGTGAATAATGGGTTGAATGCATTCAGTGAGGATACATATATCTCAGAAACTGAAGATATTACAGAACTGAAAATTTGTATATGGGATCTCCTTTAAAAATAAAGAAACACGTATTTTTTTTGTTTTTTTGAAAATCCAATTAATGGCGGTTAAACAGGAGTGACATATTTGGGTGAATTTTTTGAAAGACAGTATCTACAGAATATCTGAGAAACGTAGAATGTTACAGACGTAAAAAGTGATATTTGGAATCTCCTGTAAATGTAAAGAAACATAGGTGATTTGTTTTTGGAAACTCCTCTTCAGGGGAACTAAAAAGGGGGGTTAAATTTTAAAATGAAAATTTATACAGTATATCTCAAGAAACTTAACATGTGACAGAAGTGAAAAATTGTATATTTATCTCTATAAAGGAAACGTGTATTTTTAGTTTTCGGATATAGTACTTGGGTGGAGGGGGAGGGGGTGTAAAACTGACTGAAAATGGTGTTGAATTCTTTTAATTAGGCTACTGTTATCTCAAAAATGAAGATGTTACAGACGTGAAATTTGATATTTGAAATCTGCTTTAAAAGTAAAGAAACACGAATTCTCGAAAAATCCAATGAATGGGGATGGGGGAGGTGAAAGAATTGAAACATTAATGACTTAATTGTATGAGAATACTTACATCTAATAAAAACTAAAGTTGTTAGGGCCTACAGACGTACAAATTGGTATTTGTATCTCCTTTAAAGACAAAGAAAAGCCCATTTTGTGGGCGGGAGGGGGGGGGGGTGAATCATCTTGGGAGGCGTGAGTGAAAAGGAGTTGAATTCCTTTCATGAGGACACATAAATCAAAAACTGAAGAAGTTACAGTCGTGATAATTGGTATTTAGAAGATCCTTTACTATTAAAGAAACAAGTATTTTTTGCCGGAGTGGGGGGGGAGTGTGAAAGTGAAAAAAAGTGAATTATTTTAATCTGAAAACTGAAGGTAATATACGTAAACAATGGTGTTTGGAATCTCCTTTAAACATAAAGAAGCACGCCTTCTTTTAGTTTTTTTTTGGGGGGGGGGTAAATAAACTTAACGGCGGTGGGGTGTAAAAGGAGTTGAGACCAATTGATTTCACTGTTCATAATGTATTTATAAGGAGCGTCCGTTGCTCAGGCGTCAGCGCGGCGGCTTCTCACAGCTGGGTTCCGTGGTTCAAATCCCGGTCTCTCCTTGTGACATTCGTGCTGGACAAAACGGAAGTGGGACAGGTTTTTCTCCGGATACTCCGGTTTTCCCAGTCATCATTCATTCCAGCAACACTGTCCAATATAATTTCATTTCATTTGTCATCCCTTAATCATTGCCCCAGAGGAGTGCTTCGGCGGCCGGCACAGTTCCTATTGCCGCCGCTAGATGGGGGCTTTATTCATTCCATTCCTGACCCTGTCGAATTACTGGAAACAGGCTGTAGATTTTCGATGTACTTATTCTGATCATAAACCGATCATTTTTAATCTTTCCTGGGTTCGTTTTCAAGAGCCATCTTTCCCTTCGGAGAACGTTCTTAGATTACAGTACCTTCCCCTGGCATATAAATAAAAATTTAAACACATTTGAAATAAATGATAGGAATGAGATCGACCGTCCAGTTTTTCACCTCTATAATAAGGTCAATAATGCACGGAAGTACAGTATGTCTTTCGTATTGCCAGAAATCCCGCACACTTGCCTACGCGCGACAATGGTGCTGGTCACATTCTCAACAATGACAATGGCAGCAGATGTAATTTACCGCCAAGTAGCGGTCTTGCATCTTGCTGTTGGGTCCAGAACATCTATAATAATAATAATAATAATAATAATAATAATAATAATAATAATAATAATAATAATCTGGACCATCGTCAAATGTGCGGACCGTGCTGGAAACGGTTCCTGGACGGGTAATGACTAAGAATGTAGTCCGGCTGCGGGTTCAGAACCGCCAAGGCACCCATGACGACACCACGCCGGATCTCCTGAAAGATTTCATCCATATTCAAAATGCTTATAGGAAAAGATGGCAAAGATTTAGGGACGCAACTGACCGGGTGGAATACCTGGACCTAGCCCGGGAAGTATGAAATCGATTGCTGGAAAGAAAGATTGAAAAATGGAAGGAGACTTGCCTGTAATCTATTATAAAACGAGTCAGATCGCGAATTTTGGCGGATTCTCGCAGAAAACGAGTCAGATCGCGAATTTCGGCGGATTATATATCTAAAACAATAAGCATTCAATTATAAATTTCAGTATAATACCGTAGCGAAGCACGGGTACCTTGCTAGTACATACATATATATACATACATAATTCCGTCTCCACTGTAGATCTACCAAGGGAATTAGCTACGTCATCCGTGCCATGCAGCCGTGAGTTTTCATTTGGGAGAAGGCGGGTTCGAAACCCACGGTCAGCAGCCCTGCAGATGGTTTCTCGTGGTTCCCATTTTCACACTAGGCTGTACCTCAATTAAGGCCCCGGTCACTTACTTCCCAAGCGTAGCCTTGTTCTACCCCATCATTATCCCGCCGTTGCCATAATACCTGTATGTGTCGGTGCGACATAAAACCAATAACAAATTCATTATGCAGAAGATCGTTTATTCTTTCAGTCTGCAAGCCTCTGTGAGTGAGTTGAGAGTCTCCGTAATTCTTTATTTCCAACTAGCTCTGCGGTTTCGTTTAGCTCCATACCTCTTATATGTAAATCATTACAACTCAGTTTAACCATCGTTATCTAGGACATCTTCTACGTATATTACCTTCCGTGGACGGTCTATAATTCTTCTAAGTAAACTATTCTCCTCCTTTTGCCTAAGACAACCACACCACCGAAGCCGGTTCATACGCACTGAGTCATTTTAAATTCATCTTAGATCTTCGCATCATGTGTGCGTTCAAGCCATTGTTTGATGTTGGTTACTTCCAGCTTATTGATCCTGAGTCAATCCACTGTCGTGCAATATTGTCAGTCTGAAAACAGAGCGTTGTAAATAAAATTTACTTTGAAAGCTTCCTTCCTATCTATTACCGTCGATAGCAACTGCTAGCTTACTGTATTAGCTTTGGTAACTTAAACTTTTCTTTGAATTACTATACCAAATATTCTGGGTAAATACACTCAAAATACTTGAAAAGATCCACGAGTGCCACCTTTGTACTCAATAAAAACTCGTTAGGTTTCTTTCCAACTGACATTACCTTTGTCCTGGAAGTGTCACGTTTCATACTTTAACATTTTCAAATTGGTGCATTATCGCCACGATGCATATTTCTTCGTCCCATGTGAAACCAGAAACTCGTGTCCTCGTCCTGAATTTACGCAAATATTTTCAGGCACACTGCGACTGGAGGTGAGCTGCATGTATCATTTTAACCACATTCCAGCCCTCCTGCCATTCCCGAAATGGAGCCCGGGCCCATTAGGATGGCAGCTAACAGTGTTAGCCGATATGGTACGGAAGTGGACTTCGTCCCGAGATAAAACACTTTGCAAGAGCTTACTTGAGATAGGCTTTAATCTTTCCAATGGTAGCTGCCAAGTCAAGTAGAAAAAACCGCTACTGAGCTCATCCTGAAAAACACGCGACTTAATTTTCTCTTTGAGAAGTAAAAATGTTTAGAGACTAGATATCCAATTCTAGAGATTTGGATTTCACTTAGCCCATAAAACAAATGAGTATCCACTTTAATTTTTAGGGATGAGGGTGTTCGAATATTCATCCAACCAATCTATCCATTACGTGCCGAGTTTACGAATAATTCTGCGTGAGTCAAGTCACATCCTAGTGCTTCAGAATCTATAAAATACTGAGAGTCCTATGGATATGTTCACGATATCAACAATCATATACAAATTACGAGCTTGCATTTTTGCTTTTTGAGTTGTGTGCGTAGTCTGTATGTGGATGGATTTTCTTTTTCGGTTTTCATATCTCAATAACTATACTGGTACATAAAAATTGTTTTATATAATATTTCAAATCTGTTGTCTTTAAGTGCTAAAGGGTTGAATATTGGGATGCCTCCATGTCCCCAGGGAGACTTGATTGCTACAGTAGCTTAACTGTTGATTTTCATTACAACTGAAGTTCAAATCCAGATGAGAGTGCATTAGGTAATTATCATATTAAAATTTCGTGGTATCTAGAATGGTACTCCAAACTAAGCCTCCAGATGAAACCCACAATAAGCAACGATGGCTCTAACGCCTCTGAGTTTAATAATAATGTGCTTTCTTTGCAATTTGTTTTACGTGCCACCGACACAGATAGGTCTTATGGCAATGATGGGATAGGAAAGGCCTAGGGATGGGAAGGAAGCGGCCGTGGTCTTAATTAAGGTACAGTCCCAGCATTTGCTTGGTGTGAAAACGGGGAAAAACGGAAAACCATCTTCAGGGATGCCGACAGTGGGGTTGGAACCCACTGTCTCCCGTATGCAAGCTCACAGCCGCGCGCAATAATAATAATAATAATAATAATAATAATAATAATAATAATAATAATAATAATAATAATAATAATAATAATAATAATAATAATACCTTTTCATTTAGCGTGGTGTCGGAGTGTCCGAGGGCATCATGCGCTCGCCCGGTGCAGGCCCTTCAATTTGATGCGTGCCTAGGTGTGAGATGGTGATGATAATGAGGTACAGAGAGGGTGAAACTTGATGTCAGCACATAGTCTACTACTGTCGAATAACACCGAGGAGTTTGCTCAAAGCTTAGCCCCACCCTTATCCGACGGACAAATTGTTCCGATTTGGTATCTTAATACGGAAGGTATGCATGTGCAAACTTTTAGCACCGAGCTCGATAGCTGCAGTCGCTTAAGTGCGGCCAGTGTCCAGTAATCGGGAGATAGTGGGTTCGAGTCCCACTGTCGGCAGCCCTGGTTTTCCGTGGTTTCCCATTTTCACACCAGGCAAATGCCGGGGCTGTACCTTAATTAAGGCCACGGCCGTTTCCTTCACATTCTTATGCCTTTCCTATCCCATCGTCGCCATAAGACATATCTGTGTCGGTGCGACGTAAAGCAAATAGCAAAAAACAAAACAAAAACAAAAAAAAGAACGTTTAGCCATCTTTGTACTGCGGATGGACGACCTCAGCCTGATAACATTCCTCTGCATGTGCTACATTCCTCCACACAGTCCTTGGTGCGCATGCTACTGCGTTACTGGTGTACCGTAGTCTGCCAGTGCAGTAACGTTTTTTAGAGCAGAGCTTGTGTACGGCAAAACGCATTGCAATGATAGAGCTGCTGCAAGATTTTATGCGGAACGTTTTCCAAACAGACGAACCCCACATCATTCCACATTCACGGCCATCGAGAGACGACAAAGAGAAGCCGGAGTGTTCCACGTTGGTACATTCTGCTTGAGGTGTGCCCAGGTACAGTAAAGTAGTAGCACTTTGTGCTTGTTACTTGCGAATACGTACTATCCCCATTCTACTCTTTGTCCTCTGTTAGGTGTCAAAACGTGATGCGGATTGTCGACGCTCGGCTTGAACACTACAGTTTGCGGAGGACATGCTGGCAGTGTTGGAAGAGGACCCATACACCAGCATTCGGCATGTGGCACAGGCGCTGCACATAGATCAGGGCCTCTCAGGGTGCATGCGCGTGGTGCATGCACTGTGCACGGTGCAAAAGACGACTTGGCTTGGTTGACCAGAGTGCAGACCCCCCACTCCTCGATTTGGAGCAATAGCGCTTACTCTCTCTTTCCTCACGCCTCTCTCGCTCGCTCCGCCTGTCTCCCTCTGCCCCACTTGCGCCGTAGCGCTCCAAATCCGGGCTGCATTGAGCCGAGTATAGCCGAGTAAAGCCGAGCTTAGCCGAATAGCCCAGAGACGAAGCGTTGATCCGAGCTATACCGAGCGGCACCGATGCACAGTGCACGGAGCTCTTGCGCCTCGCTCTGCAGGCGTGAGATTTTGGGCGTTTGAGAGGCCCTGCTCTAGATAAAAGTGCCGTGCGGCGTGTTGCTCATGAAGAGCAGACAACCGCCGCCGCTTTTCCAGAAATAGAGAGCGCATAAAGCACGTCATCTCCGACTGCGCACACTTCGTCAACATTATAAGCACTGACATGATCAGGTAGCTAAAATCATTCGCAAGAAATTTTGTGCAAAATGTGGATTTCTTCAGTCATAAACTGCGTACTGGAAATACACACCGTCACCCGTTCTCGCAAACTCTTCATACAAGCTTCTATGGGACCGAGATGTCTTAACCGATGTCACGCTCAGCACAAATAGGCCAGATATTATTCTAATCGATGAATCAACATGATCCGCATCCCATATAGAAATTGCTTGTCGAAACACCTCCAATCTGATAACAATATATCCATGAAGATATCAAAATACACGGAACTGACGACAGAAATGCAACGTCTGCTGAAACTAGAATTAGTCATCACAGTTCCAATAGTGATAGCATGTACTGGTGTTATTCCGAAAATCTTGCACAGCTCTCTGGTCGTATTAAACCTGTATCACCACACATACGTTGAACTGCAGAAAGCCACCGTCCTAAATTCATAGGAAGGACCGTTCCTATGAGTTACCCTAAAAAGCATGAAGATCCAGGCCCTAGTTCTGGTGATACTGAAGGACAGATTCAAAGAGAAGGTAGATGAAGAAAGTGTTTAGTGACATCATTTGCGGACATTTGTACGTGTGTGTGTTTCTACTGTAAAAATTTATAGATATCTGTAAAGTTTCATAACCAAGAGGGGGACTCTTTGCTTAGGGCGAGTCAGCCTATTATGTTACCAGTACACTCCGAGTCTTCCTAAATAGATGTCAATAATAATAATAATAATAATAATAATAATAATAATAATAAATAACGTCATTAAAACTACTGGAATAGCGTTTGGGAGACGCCTTGTCTTCAGATGGAATCGAAACCATTCTCTTCCGAACGGAATGACAAAGGTTAACTGACTGCGCCACTGAAGTCGGCGAATATAGTTCAATTATCTAAGATACAGTCCACTTTAGAAGTATCTAATGTAAGAGAAACACACAGTATATATATATTTGGCGTCCGACTCCTTTGCTGAATGGTCAGCCTTGAGGCTATCGGTTCAGAGGATCCCGGGTTCGATTCCCGGCCGGAATGGGGATGTTAAGCTCGTCTAATTAATACTTCTGGCTCACTGCCAGGGTGTTTGTGCTTGTCCCAACACTTTCCTCTTCATATTCAGACAACAAACCACACCCTACCAACCACCACAGAAACACACAATAGTGATTAGTTCCCTCCAGAAAAGGTTGATGTCAGGAAAGGCATCCGGCCGTAAAACAGAGCCAAATCCACAGTTTGTACCTGGGACCCCACAGGTGTAGGAAAATCGGTAGAGGATGAATACTACATTATTGTCGGCCGTCGGCCTGGAAAAAGTCCTTGATGTGCTTAAATCCTACCAACTTTCTCTATATATTAATACCGGGCGAGTTGGTTGTGCGGTTAGGGGACGCACAGAAGTGAGTTTGCATCCTGGAGATGGTAGGTTCGAACCCTAGGACCTTGGGAAAGTTTCCATTCCCCTCCCTGAAGGGGAGGAGTGGGCTACCTAGAACGTAAAACCTTCTCTCTTCGAACCCCACTGTCTGCAGCTCTGAAACTGGTTTTCCGTGGTTTATTATTTCCATACAAGGCAAATGCTGGGGCTGTACCTTCATTAAGGCCACAGCCGCTTTCTCCCCACTCCTAGGCCTTTCTTCGCCGTAAGAACTATCAGTGTCGGTGCGACGTAAAGCAAAATTGTAAAAAAAAAATCTCTATATTATTGTCATATTCTCCGATTAATTACTGACATTCCTAAGCTTCAGATGAGTCAGTGTCTATCCTAACAATACACTAACTCGATGCTTATTATTTACTCCGGAAGATCCTGTACCTACCATTCTGATGAAAGTGAAACTATCTAGGGAGACTGAAGACATATTGCTTGTCCGGAGACCTATATTTGGTGTGAGGATGGGGTAGGCATCACTTCAGAATTTCACCTGTCCTAACCTTCCAAGTCTCATGGCTACGCTAATACATAATGTAGGAGGGATGATACAAAACGAGGGAAAACAGCGGAAAGGACCGGAGAAGTAAGTAAAATTTACGACTTTAAAGCAGCACTTCATAAATGTAACATATTTTTATTAAGGGAAGGCGTTCTCAGCGCCCTCGTGTTTTATTTGGTCTTCAGTGGCTAGGTGGAGTTTTTACCAGTACCTCTGCTCAGAAGCTCACACGCCGAATGCAAAGATTTCACTATATCGTGTTTTATAGAACAGAATGTCCAGTAAATTATGTCCTTCCACTAGACTGGGGAACACAGTAGGAGGAGCGGTGACCTGACCCAAGTCAGCTGGCTCACTAAGGACTTACTTAAAGGTGTTTCAATTCACCAGCCAAGTATTGGTAGATTTACTGTCACGTAAAGTAATTTCCAAAAACCAAACCCCTTGTGTTACTGGTTTAACGTCGCACTAACTCATCGAAGGTTTTCGGCGATGCAAGAATTGGCAAGGACTAGGATTGGAAAGGTGGTGGCCATGGCCTTAAGTAACGTACATCCCCAACATTCGCTTAGTGTGAAAATGGGTAACCACGGAAAACCATCTTCGGGGCTGCCGACAGTTGGATTTGAATCCACTCTCTCCCGAAAGCAAGCCTTTTTTTCAAATCCTATTTGTTCGGGGCGTCGACCCATGTGGAATTTGCCCCTACTGGCACCATATTGTATGAACCTGCATGTAATTTGAATGGTGGTAGTGCGGAATGTTGTGTGTGAGGAAACGAAGATTAAGGACGTCACAATCATCCAGTCCCCAGGGGTATCAATCATTTCAATTAAAAAACTCTGAGCCGGCCGGGAATCGAACACGGGTCCGTCGGGTGACAGGCGGACGCGTTGCCCCGTACATCTACGCGGCAACTAAATGTCTTGACGCAGCACTCCTGACGGACCTTAGCCTTCTGTTGCTCAGCCTGAAATCCTGCAGATTGAAAGGAGCTGGGAGGTCAGCGCGACGAATTATCTCGGCCAATGTTCCTGGCTTTCTAGGCTATGGTCGCTATCTCACCGTCAGACAGCTTCTGAAATGTGACAAAGTAGGCTGACTGGACCGTAAACCAAGTAAAAAATCCCTGGCCCGGCGCGTTCGGGTAAGAAGAAGGCTCGCACCCACTAAACCACATAGCTGACTATAGAATCTCCTGGAGGAGAAAATTCTCGGAACTTGGCACCTCAGGAAACCGTTGATCATATTAAAAACCACCACAGAAACACGCTATTATGAATACATTGCTCCGCATAGGTTTATATCAGAAACGACATTCGGCCGTGAAAATAATCCGATCCAGGAAACTGGGAAGAGCTCAGGAATAAGAAAAAGACTCAACATTCCACAAACGCACAGTACTTGAGTGTATGGCTTGTTTTGCTTAACGTTCAACTGAAACCATGCTCTGAAATGAGCAGTTTAGTTATAACAAGTTAACTGAACTTCCGATCTGCTATTTTGGATTGAAAGTAATCAAAACACTTATTTTACACAATATAACCCGATTGATATATTTAACAAAGAATTTCTATAAAAGACTCGGTTTATATTGCCGTGTATTATATTTCATCTGTTGTTATTTAGTGATGGGCACAGTATTTCTCGATTCTGTCTTTCGGCATAAGCCACCAGTAAAATGTAGTTCAACCGAATTCTGTGCCATTTTTGGCTTTGACAGTATGGAAGCTTCTAATGTATCGATGGTTCTGTGTAATAACCTTTGGAGCATGACTTGTGCGTCTGGATGCTATGAACAGCGCTACACAAAATATAGGGCCAGTCATGCTGCAATTGCACACTCTCACCCAGTAAGGAATGCAATGGCAAATTACTGCACTTCTAATAATGCCTTGTACTCCTTATTGCGGACCTACTATGGGTTTTGCGGTGCAGTTTGATGATTCGGCCAGTCTACGGGATGAAGACTAAACAGGAATACATGTTTGAAAATATAATTAACAAATCTTCTTTGACAAAGGTCTTTGATAGTTCAATTACCAGCCTGGTGCGTGTGAGATGAAGTACTAGAATCTGTCTAAAAACAGACAGTTACAAATCTATTTATAACTGGACGTAACGGGGTGTATTCTGTCCCATACCGATGAGGGAAATGTATTGCCGGTTCCGAGGTTCCATTTCAACGATTCAATTACTTTAGCGAAGCGTAAAGTGTTCTACTTCACGTACTACTAGTGGACATAGCTAGAAAATCAAGTTCAGTATCAAGACCGAGATGAGAGGTTATGTTTATAATTCTCAGTACTGGAATAATTAGGGGGAGGAAGAGAGTCCCAGGGGACGAAAACCTATCTGCATGGCCTAATTGAACGGACACGTGCGGAGAAGGCTTGATCACCAGTCTGCAGTCTCTAAGACCCGAATTTAGAGGGATCAGTATGCAATGGGGAATTGCTGTAATTTAGGAGTATTATTCGTGATCGTACAGAATTATCTCAGTAATGACGGTATCTGAAGTGTGTTACTACTCGCGCGGTACACTCATTACTTGTCTTCTGTATGACTACACTCCTCGTAACTGACTACTCATGAGGAAACAATATATTTTAACATTGCAATCAAGAACTTTATACCTCATGCTGCCAGAAATTCACCTATAGATTATATTATTCAGAAAGTCTTTTGCGTAAACTTGCACGATCATATACAATATATTATCATATGGCTGTTTGCCATTTTTTGATGGATACAGTATTTTTGTATCCATCTCTTGGCACAGGCCAGAGCAAAGTGTAGCTTCCACCGAAGTCCCAGCCTCATCCATGGCTCTGACAATATGGAAGCTGCTGGAATGTGGGTGGTGCTGAGTAATGACATTTGGAGCACAACTAGTGTCTGAGTGTTATGAGAGGTGTTGCTCATAGGATCAGTAGTGCTGCAGTGTCACCTTCTGGTCCAGTGAGGAAAGCAATGGCAAACTAACTCACTCCTCATCTTGCCTAGTACGCCTCATTTGGGCTCTGACATTGGTTTTTGCAGTTTCCCTATAACTGCATAGCCTTTGGTGGTGCTATTTGAGATCCAACCAGCCTCTGGGCTAATGACCTAACAGACAACCTGGGCGTACAGTACGGTTGCTCGTGTTTCTAAGGGCGCAATACAGGAGCATGACCGACACTTTTACTAGAGCAATCAAAAACATGTGGCTAAATTCTTGACTGATACCTACACCCAATTTCAAGTTTAAAGAGTTCCTTGCATCGTACATAGTAGGTTCAATTCTTTCTGAAAATGATAGATTTTGATACCGAAGGAATCCACAGCTGAGTCTTTCTGTTGGCAACGACGTATCCGCCTCCTTGAATGAATGATCAGCATCACATCCTTCCGTTCAGAGTGTATCGGGATTAAATCCCAGCCTAGTTGAAGATAGGCTTTGGCCACATCTCTAATTCCTTCCGCTTAGTGCCTGGGTGTTCACATTTGTGTAAATACACACATCTTCATACATCACACTACACTACCAACTACCAGAGAAACGCGTAAAAGTGTATACATCCTTTCTCATAGGTTTGGGGTCTTGGAGGGCATCTGGTTTTAAAACAAGGCCAACTCCACCTGCCCAACCATGACCTCTCCAGGATGTGGACAAAGGGGAGGAAGAAGATGGTTATGTTTAGCAATCCATGCAGCTAAGTACGCAGGGAACATCAGATCTCGCCATTGATGAGGTCGCCTATATCACACTGAATTATACACCAAATTGCTATCATCTAAATTATTGTTCATTATTGGCTTGGGGTGACTAAAATTTTCAAAACCTATAAATTTGGTATTTATGTTTCTCATTTAGTCACCCCGCTGTAGTATATGATTAACCTCTGTATCTTTGGGTCATAAACCCACTTAGGGTTTTAACTATTTCTATAAGGAGAAGTGTTTCGCCGCCTAGCCTTTTGTTTATGGCTGGTCATGTTCAATCTTTTCTTTTTACACTAAGGCCACTTAGTATAGGCAATTATGCCCCTGTAGATTTATTTCTGTGTGTAAAGTAATTCTGGCGTTAGTCCCCTTTGGGAACGGTGAGCATGTAACAGTTCAGCAATAGATAAGCCCACATCGGGGCAGCTGGTTGTAAATGCATTAACTGAGGACAACCGATAGGTTGTTAGCTGGTGCGCCATAAGAAATGGATGCCTCTGCGAGGCTGGACTATGGTACCTTTGGAGCGCAAGTTCCTATATTGTGTAAATGATCGGAGCAAAACATGCTCTTGCAGAGGCTCTTTTCTATGTAAATCAGCAAATTTATATTATCTCAAATTTTCTACTTAATGTTCGGACTTCTAAGTCCCCTATATTGTTAGAGCTGACGAGCACATTAATATTGTTTTTGGGAGATAGTAGGTTCGAATCCCACTGTCGGCAGCCCTGAAAATGGTTTTCCGTGGTTTCCCATTTTCACACCAGGCAAATGCTGGAGCTGTACCTTAATTAAGGCCACGGCCGCTTCCTTCCTACTCCTAGCCCTTCCCTGCCTATCGTCGCCATAAGACCTATCTGAGTCGGTGCGACGTAAAGCAACTAGCAAAAAAAAAAAGTTTTTATTCATTCAATTTTCTATTTCCCAATTAAACTTATATCTGTTGTTTTACATTCTGCTCTAGTTAATTTCTTGTCCAGCCATTCAAGTTTCACGCTTCTTATCCCTCTGCGAGTCACGATACCTCATTAATTATTATTATTATTATTATTATTATTATTATTATTATTATTATTATTATTATTATTATTATTATTATTATTATTGTGTGCTTTAAGTCACGCTACGAGTAACTCACACAGGTAATGGTAAACTCGTGTCCTCATCCCGGGAATCAAACACGGCCCCCTGAGGACGGCAGCTAATAACACTAACCGTTAAGCTACGGTGGCGGACACTCACACAGGTTTCCAGTGATGATGGAATCCAAAACTGGGAAGGTAGTTCAGGCACAGTTGCGGTATTGTACTGGTGTGGAAATTAGATAAAAGGGATGCTGAGTTTTGAACCCACAATCCACTAAACGCAAACTAAAGAGTTGAACGACCCTCACGGCGCAGCTAAATTTTCACCAATAATGCTGACTGGCAGACAGCTGAACGTATTCAATCGTTATTTTAAGTAGCGAAGTGTGCAAGAGAGCCTCGCTGATCTTTCTTTGCTCCCTTTCTTGGAGAAGAGCAGACTTCACACGGCCATTGTTCGTGCACCTGAGCACGTCGAAATGGTGAGAATGTATACGGCTCGACACGTTGAATATTTAAAAAGTAGACTAGAGTTCCAACAGAGGTGGAATCTTCTCGTTGGATCCGGCGAAAGCTAAAACGTAAGTCTCCTTGAGGAATGACTAACGTGAAAAGATTATCATGAGTAATATGAAGGGAAATTTGTGGTTCAAAACTTAGTAAAAGGAACGTGGGTTATTTCTTTTTACCACACCTTGAAAGGGTCTTGGATATAATCTGCTTCTCACACACCAACCTGGTCCAATTTAATGTCGGGATGGCTATTATGATGTCAACTCTGCGTCGGAGGAAGTATTCACTAGTGTGTGTAATGTAGTGTGATGTTCTGAGTGTAACTAAATAGGGTTCACTAAAGTAAACACAAACACTCAATCACCGCGTATAGAAATTAACCACTTGTGGCTATAATCCCCGGTCCGGCTAGAAATCGTACCCAGGTACCTCAGACTAGTATGCTGAACATTCAGCCTTGATGCCAGACTCCATGAAACGTGATTTACTTTAAAAAATACTCGTAAAATATACTCCACACATTCAACGACATGTAGCATGACAAAAAAAAAAATAGATAACGCTTGCATGCAATTTCGAACCTTGATATCAATACATTTCTGTTCGATGTCATAGTTATTAGGGAACAGTATATCGATGGCCTAGTTCTAACACCACGTAGTCCGGTTCCATGAATAAATGGTTAGCGTGCTGGCCTTTGGCCACAGGGGTCCCGGGTTCGATTCCCGGTAGAGTCGGGAATTTTAACCATCATTGGTTAATTTCGCTGGCACGAGGGCTGGGTGTATGTGTCGTCTTCATCATCATTTCATCTTCATTATGACGCGCAGGTCGCCTAAAGGTGTCAAATCAAAAGATCTGCACTTGGCGAGCCGAACATGTCCTCGGGCACTCCCGGCACGAAAAGCCACACGCCATTTCATTTCAATACCACGTATCTGGCAATGCTCTGGCAATCCTTAAGACTGATCACGCTTCCCAGCTACACGTCGATATGTAGTCCATCAGAACAATCTTCTCAAGTTAATATACAAAAAAAAAAAAAAAAAAAATGAATCTTACCGTACCATAATGTAGGATTGTACGTTTACATAGTGTAGTGTACTGTAGTTAAGACACGTGGTATTAGAAATAGGTTATCGATATGGATAATGCAACGTTCTTTCAAGGATTTCCGTTACAATGAGTGACAAATAAAAAGCTCTCGAAATTTTCTAAAATTATCTGCAAAAATACATTTCCCAGTTTCCAGAGTTCTTTAAATTAATGGAGAAATGAATATAACACACCTGTGGTTATAGAAATGTAACTGATTACTATACATACCCAGACTGGTAGTATAATTAATTAATCCTTTAAACTAACAATAACAAATCAATGAAGCTGCGATCTTAAGAATTGTTGGAAACCCATTTAAAACATACAAATGTTTACAGCATTTATAACGAATAAAGAAACAAAGGGAATTCTATGAAAACGTTTTATGACATCAGGTCAACCTATAAGGTGCTAAAAAACAAATAAGCTCATTGTTTTAGTCGCAAATTTGAGATATTTTGATTAACGTTTCCTTACAATTTGTTTTACGTCACACCGAAACAGGTAGGTCTTATGGCGACGATGGGATAGGGAGGGCCTAGAATTGGGGAGGAAGTGGCCATGCTTTTAGTTAAGGTAGAGTCCCAGCATTTTGCTTGGTATGAAAATGGGAAACCACGGAGAACCATCTTCAGGGCTGCCCACAGCGAAATTCGAACCCACTATCCCCAGGATACAAGCTCACAGCTGCGCGCCCCAAACCCCACGCCCAATCGCCCGGTTTTTAGTGAACAATGCGGTATTTTTAGGACATGTAAAACCTAAGTGATGCTGTCATTAGTCGTGGAACCTGTATCATTTGGCACGTACTAACGTCCTGAAGGTTTTCCGTAACGCATAAATGGGAATGTGCTAGGATTAAGAAGTTAGTGGCCGCGGCCTTAATTAACGTACAGGTGTAAAAGTAGGAAACCACGGGAAATCATCTCCAGGGCTGCCAAGTGTAAGTTCTTAAGCATCTTAACTATGTTTGTATAAAGTAACTATTGGAGCTGCGACTGCCGTAGCAGTTAATTACAGTAGGTACCGGACCGTTCAATCATTTGCCTGTTTCTGAATTAGGTTTTTGGTTATTTGCTTTACGTCGCACCGATACAGATAGCTCTTATGGCGACAATGAGGCATTAAGGGGCTAAGAGTGGGAATGGGAAGGAAGCGGCCGTGGCCTTAATTAAGGTACAGCCCCAACATTTGCTTGGTGTGAAAATGGGAAACCACGGAAAACCATCTTCAGGGCTGGCAACAGTGGGGTTTGAACCCACGATCTCCCGGATACTGGATACTAGCCGCACTTAAGCGACTGCAGCTATCGAGCTCGGTTTCTGAATTAGGGAACTACGGAGAAATGTATCTCAATTTTAATATTAATGCTATAGGTTTTCACGGCCAACTAACTAGTTGTACGGTGTTCAGAGACCTGGGGATGGAAATATTGTCCCGCAGAATTTACTAGCATGAGGCTGATGTATTAATCATCTTCAAGTACCACCCAAATGAGTCGAATGAGCCACCATGGGCTCAAAAACACTCCCAATCAGTTCTGCACTAGTCAGTTGTCCTGAAGAGGCTGAATAAAGAGGATTACTAGTAAAATATCCATGACCGATTCAAGAACTAAACCTGAATTACTCGGGTAGGGATCTAACACACTAATTAAATCATGGTGTCGTTGAACAGAATACTTAGTAATTTTACTTTTCATTGCAGTGTACAGAAGACTGATGATGATAATGATGATGATGGTGATGATGATGATGATGATGATGATGATGATGTGGATGATATGTATCGTATCCTAATGTACTCGTCACCAACGCTAGCTCATAAGCAGCTCACACGTGTTGAATTTTAACTGTGTTTTGTATATTTTATTTCGGGTGTTCTCGTACCATTGTCCTCACCTCTTTGTTCAGACAATCATTCTCACTCCTTTCGTGTCTACTGCCTTCGACTTATGACTAAGGTTTCTCCAGTCCAGCCAGCTTTCACTACCGTACTTGAGACTTCCTTAACGTAGAACAATATAGCGATAGTTTTGCATAAAAATACAGTTATTTATCACAAAGTACTCTGATCTCAAAATTGAACACATTCCTAAACTTTGTAGCGCAGTGATCCTATTCGTCGTAGTGAACTGCAATTGTTTATAATATAAACCCTAGAGCATTTAAATTGGTCCACCTCTCCCAATCTCGATTTAATCCACACGTGGCATAGAGCGCTTTTTCGTTCCAACCTACTACACACTAGGCTTGGAATGGCCGATTTACGTATTATGAGTACAATAAAGAAACAAAGGGAATTCTATGAAAACGTTTTATGACATCAGGTCAACCTAGAAAGTGCTAAAAACCAGATAAGCTCATTGTTTCAGTCGTAAATTTGAGATATTTTGATTAACGTTTTCTGGGATTAGTTCGAAAGTTCTCAACATTACGATAAAATTATATGCAAAACTCAAACTTCACACTATATATTAACTTAACTCAATCCCATCATGCAATATTACTCTTTTCAGAAAATAACCAATATAAACTAAGAACAATAAGTGTGAACGACTACAGTCTTGCCTGACCTTTCTAGTTACTTTGAACCAAGAACTAATTCCATTATCGAAGTTCAATGCAGCACCATCCTCATTCTTCTATAAAGCCACTTTAAACACGGATACTTCATATATTATAACATGCAATTTGTGACACTTCAGTTTGTTTCCAATTCCCCCAAATACCTAAACAGCTATTTTATTACAGAATTAATTCCCCACTGTAACTTTTTTTTTGCTACTTGCTTTACGTCGCACTTACACAGATAGGTTTTATGGCGACGATGGGACAGGGAGGGGCTAGGAATGGGAAGGAAGCGGCCGTGAACTTAATTAAGGTACAGCCCCAGCAATTGCCTGGTGTGAAAATGGGAAACCACGGAAAACCATCTACAGGGCTGCCGACAGTGGGGCTCGAACCCACTATCTCCCGATTACTGGATACTGGCCGCACTTAAGCGACTGCAGCTATCGAGCTCGGTGAAATTTTGATAATCATGTTCAAATTAATTTGTCTAATTCCTTTATCATGATATCCTACCGTCCTTATCCCTCTGTAGACGGCTTTAATTTGCTGCGCTTTATGTCTTAAAATGCTTGGTTTATAGCAGATTAGGTAGTGGTCGATATCACCAGAATACTCGTGAATTCCTTTGGAATTTCCTGAGTTCAGAATTCGATTTAATTTATCAATATTCCGTAACCCCATCATCCGAAGTGTACTAGTGTAGCCTTATGCATGAAGAATTGAGTAAGCAATTGCTAATCTCATTCTAGGATCGATGTCCCATACGTGAGGTATACCTCTTAGCTTATAAATAACCCCGATACAAATATATCCACTACCTTTCAACGCTCTTCAATTGTATTTCCAATTTTTAGAGTTTCCTCATTAACACTACACTACCTTGGCTGTTGCCGTGACGCATCATGCTTGATCATTCCACCAGTTCTATTTTTCCCTTTTCACGAGTCCCCTTGACATTCATAGCAGCTGAAAGCAGTGCTGAAGCGGACTGAAGATCACGCCATTCATAAAAACTCCACCCCAATAGTTGATGACATGTGTCTTCTGCGATGAGGAAATATATCTTCCGCATTTTGAACTTCATAGACGTCTGCAACTTCCTCACCACTTCAAAGAGTTTATATTTGTAAAGTATAACATACTGAACGAAGTAATCCAACACGTCCGTCTCCTTGGTAGAAGGGTCAGCGTTGAGACCTTCGATTCAGAGGGTCCCGGAGTCAATTCCCGGCTGGGTTGGGGATTTATTTTGCAAGCTGCTTTACGTCGCACCGACACAGATACATCTCAAGGCGACGATGGGATAGGAAAGGGCTAGGAGTGGGAAGGAAGTGGCCTGGTGTGAAAATGGGAAACCACGGAAAACCATCTTCAGGGCTGCTGACAGTAGGGTTCGAACCCACTATCTCCCGAGTACTGGATACTGGCCGCACTTAAGCGACTGCAGCTATCGAGCTCGGTGGTTGGGGAATTTAATCGTGTCACATGAATTCCTCTAGCTCAGAGACTGGCTGTTTGTGTTTGTCTCACCACTTTTCTCTTCATGTTCAGACAACACACCACACTCCCAACCAGCACAGAAACACGCAATAGCGATTACATCCCTCAATAAATGGATGCAACTGTAGCCAGACAGAGTTGCACAGACGGTACACCACTGGCCTTCTCCGTTCACGTTGACTAGCTCGATTCCACCTCAGTCCGGTAGTACTTGAAGGTACTGAAATAGGGTCAGCCTCGCGCCGACTGATTTTGCGGCATGTGAAAAAATCAGGCGTCAGGAAGAGCATCCGGCGGCAAAATAGGGCCATACCCACATGTTTGACACAGTCCGCACACGGGAGCCCACAGGTGTGGGAGAAGCGATAGCAGAAGAATAACAATTGTAATGCAACACGTCAATCCAGTCGGCTCAACTCGTCACACAATAATTACAATCGCGTTCGCAAACTGTGATAACTCCCTCGAAGGCGATCATTCATATCATATCGTTAGGATGAGTGAAAGCAGAGTGCAAAGAGGAATGCAAAATATTATTTCTTAGCTGGTATTGTGCACAATGTCCACAATCATTCGTGGAATGAACTCTACTAGAAACAATATATCATATGAGATAACACATTTATGCACTAAATTCCACTAAATATTATGAAAAGTGCAATGTACTCATACTCAGCGTGCATGAAAGACATTCATCCATTTCCCTTCAAAACTTTTAATCCCTACTGCCGTGTACAAAGCGTTCTGCATTTGACATTACACTAAAACTGAAATATAGTAGAAGTTATCACAAAAGGTAAGACTTCGGTTTGCGGAAGAGATTTGTATTAAGATAAAACTTACGTGACAGTGAAATGTTTTCCATTGTATTACTTTATTAAGAGCACCCAAACGTACGAAGACGTAGGAACAAATGTGGTAGTTAAACTCACGAACAGCCGTTTCTATTTCAGTCTCCGTTTGCTTCTACACTTTCAGGCAGAAAACATTAACGTATAAGATTTTCGACTTTGAACTTACTTTAGTTTGCAATTATTCTTCGAATTAATTGGTTTCCAGTTAATTATTTAAAATATATTCGAAATGAAAACAAAGCAGGCTAGGTAAAGTTAAGGACAATCCAGTAAGTGGTATTTTTATGTAATTTGCTACAACAGACTCGCAGGATACAGCAAGACAATGTAATTAAACAAACATAAATACAGAGTACAATAATAATAATAATTATTATTATTATTATTATTATTATTATAGCAGTTTACCATTCATAATAAATAGAGTTTTTCACAAATCATTGTGCGCAAATTGATTTTTTTAATTCATTCTGACACCAATATGTGTTTGCCAAATGCCACAGAATAGTTCACACAAGTTCTTCGAAAATAATTGAATTTTTGGCTTCGTAAAAGAAATATCAGTGTTTCAATATTTCAATATTTCAATATTTCAATAACAATATCAATATTTCAATATATCAAAAAGATGTCAATATTTAATGTACCGGGCGAGTTGGCCGTGCTCGTAGAGGCGCGCAGCTGTGAGCTTGCATCCGGGAGATAGTAGGTTCGAATCCCACTATCGGCAGCCCTGAAGATGGTTTTCCGTGGTTTCCCATTTTCACACCAGGCAAATGCTGGGGCTGTACCTTAATTAAGGCCACGGCCGCTTCCTTCCAACTCCTAGGCCTTTCGTATCCCATCGTCGCCATAAGACCTCTGCTGCCGGAGGTAAATTGATAATGTTTTCCACATAAATGGTTCCGCATTATTACCACCGAGAATTTTATTTGTGATAACAATTTTGTCTTGCATATTTTGGTCCAATCTGTACGATTGCTGCCATTCGACAACATTTCTGGTAATGGTCCTTCTAGCACCCAGAAGCAGTCATCCTACTCTCATGATCCTGACACTGTAGGCTCACTGGAAGTAGGGTACTGTTGGGAGATATATATCCTATTTGACAAAATGTCTGATAGTGGTCCTTGTAACATCCATAGTCTTTCATCTTACTCGTATTTTCCTGCCGCTGTAGGTATGTATCATAGTTTTCTTCATCTACTGTAAACAGTTGTAAATATAATTATGAATTATTTCTTAAAGAACATTACAATTTATTGTAACTGTAGCCAGATAGAGTAGCACAGGCGGTAAAGTGCTGGCCATCTCTGTTCAAGTTGACTAGTTCTATTCAACCTCAGTCCGGTGGTACTTGAAGGTACTGAAATACGGACAGTCTCGCACCGACTGATGTAGTGGGACGTGAAAGAATTCCTTCGGGACAAAATTCTGGAGCTTCGGATTCCCATAAAACCCCAAAAGTAGTCAATGGGGCGTAAAACTAGTAACATTATTATTACAGAATGAATGACATTGGACCTGCGAAGGACTGCTTGACAATCGAAACAGGTTACACGTAATGTTTATGGTGTACGGACCATATTCTCCCAAAAATCCATTATAATTCAGAAGTTTAGCATGTTTGAGCGATTTAATTTCCCCTTTCACTATATTGTATTGTACATCTTAGTTTCCATCAGGTATGTATGGAATTTCCCTTTCGATCATTTTTAATTATTTTATTGCAAGTTGCTTTACGTCGCACCGACACAGGTAGGTCTTATGGCTGCGATGGGGCAGGAAAGGGCTAGGAATGGGAAGGAAGCGGCTGTGGCCTTAATTAATGTTCAGCCCTAGCATTTGCCTGGTGTGAAATGGGAAACCACGGAAAACCATCAGGGCCGCCGCCAGTGGGGTTCGAACTCACTATCTCCCGATACTGAATACTGACCGCACTTAAGCGACTGCAGCTATCGAGCTCGGTCCTTTTACTTTTATCTAACAAATGTTTCTGAAGTAAAACCGTGGTCGGTTAGGGTCTTGGCACACCAAGACGAATGCTGCCCAGCCAGATGGCCTCAAGATAACACGTAGCCGGTGCAAAGACCTACTCATCAATATTGCATAGCCTTATTTGAAATGCATAGTTGTCTCCTACATCATATAGCTTCTCAGCTGGTCACACGAGGCTGAGTGAAGTCTGTCTACAATCCAGAGTCAAAATCGTTGGCATGACTGGGGACCAACTCCGGATTCTGAATTAAGAATCAGTTACAAATACGTACACCGCGGGGGTGACCAAACGAGTTTGTATAATTGTTTCCCTTAATTTACCTCCTCGGAAATTAATTTGAGAAGTTATGGCGTACTGCACAACTAAAAGCGGAAGTTAATATTTAAAGCAATATACTTTTGCGAGAGAGAAGGAAATAATAAAAATAAGTGTATCTGTGAACGTTATTTTAATCAATCCTGGGAGTTTATTCAAGGGGCTGCCTGGCCGAGGCGGTAAAGGCGTATTCGGTTCGCCCGAAAGGACGTGGGTTCGAATCCCCGTCAGGAAGTAGTAGAATTTAAGAAATGAGATTTCCACTGCCGGAGGTGCACATGGCCCTGAGGTTCACTCAGCCTACACCAAAAATGAGTACCAGGTTAATTCTGGGGGCAAAGGCGGCCGGGCGTAGAGCTAACCACGCTACCCCATCAAGTGCGGTGGTTACGAATAGTGGGAGCCTTTACCTTCCACCCCTCCAAGGGCCTTCATGGCCTGTACGGAGGTAACTTCTTCCTAAATTGGAAAAACAAATAGTTATTGAGTAAGAGGTAGAAACGGGCTTTATTAGAGGAAGTGGAGACTGTTTGACTCCCAGAACTGCAGTTTATCGTCAACTAAGGCAATGTGGTAAGGTGATAGAATTCAAAGTGAAGGAGACTTACAGCTGTTAGAGATATCCATATTGCGTGAATCCAGCAACGCACAACAAAAATTACCAGCTTTGTGCTCGTATGATCCAAAAATTTATTTCAGGAATAGCTTGATTTAACGGCCGCACTGAAGCTTTTAGCAACTCTTGGGTAATAGCGCGTCCATCAGGAATCAGTAATATAATTTATCAGTCAAGATCAGCAACCATTGAACGGAGAGCCACATTTCATCTAACCGTACACGCAGAAGATTACAGTGGAGTATGAGAGCTTTCAACTAATTTGAGATGTGCTATGCAAAGAGTAATTTTTTTTTTACGTCGCACCGACACAGATAGGTCTTATGGGGACGATGGGATAGGAATGGCCTAGGAGTTGGAAGGAAGCGGCCTTGGCCTTAACTAAGGTACAGCCCCAGCATTTGCCTGGTGTGAAAATGGGAAACCACGGAAAACCATCTTCAGGGCTGCCGACAGTGGGATTCGAACCCCCTATCTCCCGGATGCAAGCTCACAGCCGCGCGCCTCTACGCGCACGGCCAACTCGCCCGGTATGCAAAGAGTAAAAATGCAAAATAAATGCATATCCTCTAGCTCGGGAGCCCTGCTTGTCTACGTCTTAATACACATCTCTTCATTCACATACAAAACACCACACTACCAATCACAAAAGTGTATACTGTACATCCCTCCACATAGGGCTGGTGTCAGGAAGAGCTTCCAACTGTAAAACTGGGACATATACACATGGCATACCGATAATAGTAAAAAGGCAAAAAAGCTGGGAAGAAGAATACTTTGAGCTGAATGGAAACCTGTTTAGGTAGGCCCTTTGAGGAAAGTGTATAGTTTCTGCGTGCAGTTGTATCGAAGAAACCTGTAGTGTGGTGCGGATTGCAGGGAAGTGCGGAGACAGAACAAACACCCAATGTTATGCCATTGGAATTAAATATCTGCGATTACAATCCCACAACCTAGCTGGGAATTGACAGGAGAGAAATGAGGCAAACCCTCCAACGAAATATTTGTTTCCATCCCTGCTACACAGAAATTAAAAGTGAATACGTGAAGCATGATAACAGGTTCGGTATTTTAAGTTTGTACATAATTATCTAGAGAATTTTACTTCACTCTGATAGAGTAGATGCAGCAGATAGCAGTGCAAACGTATCCTTACCCAGCTCGAAAGCTGCAGTCACTTAATGCGGCCAGTATCCAGTATTCGGGAGATAGTGGGTTCGAACTCCACTGTCGGCAGCACTGAAGATTGTTTTCCGTGATTTTCCCATTTTGGCACCAAGCAAATGCTGGGGTTGTACCTTAAATAATGCCACGGCCGCTTACTACCCACTCCTATCCCTTTACTGTCCCATTGTCCCGATAAGAACTATCTATGTCGATGCGACGTAAAGAAATTTGTAAAAAAATAAATAAAGAAGTACCCTTCCAGAAAATTAAAGCATAGTTATGTAATAAGTAACATGTTATGTTTAATTTACCGAAATTGGTCTAGTTTTCATTTATTTCATTATTTCCATGTCTATGAAGATTTACGATGAACTGACGTAACCCAGAGTGCATATAACCATTTTCCCAGTTTCGCTCATTATCGCAGTGTGCCATAGCGGAACATAATATATGAATTTCTACCAGACACAGCCCTGAACATGTCTGTGCTCAAGAAATCTACAGCCTTATCCTCCCTTGACTTGGCAGCGCCACGTCTTGTATCCCTCTCATTACGCATGAAAGGCTGCAGCCCTAAGAGCGCTCTCATAAAATTGACATTACACGAGAAATCCATTAAGATCAAAGCTATAATGCTCTAAGCTATTTTCATAGAGTAACAGAGTAGATATTTTATTAATTCTCTAGAGTAAGGCGTATATGACGAGAATTTTTAAAAAACGTTTTTATTTTATTTTGGCGAATGAAATAGACAGGAAGGTAAGCTTTCAAAGATGAACTCATCCATTAGTAAATGAAACACTTTCAACAACGCTTTGATCACATATAGTGTAACTAATAACTTTATTAAAGTTGGTCAGTATGGAAATTTATCGTCCAAGACGGAAGTTGAGATGGGCACTTTTGCACATTTCCTGTGATTAAGTGTTCATTTCTGACGAGCGTGCAGCCAGGAATTATGAATGGTGAGATTTTTTAAATGGCAATAGAGCTTTAATGATAATTGAAGACTGTTTCCCGGCTGGGAGCTTGTTAGACGTCCAGCCGAGAGCTAGTAAGTTGTCTTCATTCTTATACTCCGCACGCTTGAGCGCCTTCATCTTCTATTCATTACACGCCCTCACTAGCATGCATATGTATGTACCCATACCGTTATTGAATCTGCTAATGTAATGAGTACTATGTTGTAAATCTTGCCTTCTATGACATTGGAATTTCACCGTAGACATTAGCAATTCTGAACTAAAATAAGTACATAAAGTTCATCTCTCATTTGAATTAGATTTTAAGTTAGTGTAAGGAAAGAAGTAGGACAGTTGATCGCCTCTTTACCGTCGAGCTCTAGTTGAACAGACTTAAAGAAGAACGGTAGATAATGGATCCAACCCACTGATGTTACAATGTAGTGCGGATAGGTGTTTTCAAATTACTACAGGTAGAGTTACTCTTCAGCTTCCGACTCACTAGCTGAATGGTAAGCGTAGCAGCCTTCGGTTCAGAGGGCCCCGAGTTCAATTCCCGGTTGGAATATGAATTTGAGCCACATCTTGATTTGTGTTTGTATTAACTTTATTACACACCTCTCTACACATACAACACACCATACCACCAATACATAGGACACACAATATCTATACACAAGGATTGGCGCCAGGAAGGGCAAAGGGTCATAGAACTTGGTCACACTAATGTGTAATGACGATCCCAAGATATTCAGGAAAAGGCCAAAAAGAAGATTCTTCATGAACAAGAAACGTGTGGTCATTATCCCTTGGTAGTTTTATGAGTGATACTCTGCCCAAGGAATACTAAAACTCTTTTATTTTCTTGGACGTGATGATTCAGTTACTAGGCGATTGCAGTTCAAATATCAATTGATCAGTAAAATGTTTTCAGTATTTAAAATCACGTCCCTGTAATTCATATTTACGTAACATTGTAAATTTTTCTGAGAACAATAACAGAAATCACGTAAAACACCACGGACGTTTTGCTTTTATTACTTCTTTGTATTCACGTGTATATTATTCATAGTTATATTTGTGATGTCAAAGGGAGGAAGAAGGCAAATTATCTACACACAATTCATGATGGACCCTTGTGACGTGAAAGATAAATACTGCCACACTAAACAGGATTACGAGTTAGACCTTCGGCGAGCTACCTTTCCACACTAGAATTTGAACTGGTATTGTTGCATGCTTTTTGTAGGTTGAGTGTTCCTCAGAATCATAGACCTCCTATCTCGAATCCAAATTTCTCGACTTAATGAGTCGCTACCCGACATATCTCCCTCCCGAGTGAACGTCTTGTCCACTTCGGCTAACGAACTATGAGACAGACTTCCCACGCATCAAAATCTGCATGTACAGTATAAAATAGGAGTTGTGTGTGTACATTGCTCACAATTTGAAGAGAATGGTGTTTCTGTATCGGTCATGTCCACAGTAACAAGGAAATGCACCTTTTACTTTTCCGTAATGTCTGTCTGTCTGTCTGTCTGTCTGTCTGTCTGTCTGTCTGTCTGTCTGTCTGTCTGTCTGTCTGTCTGTCTGTCTGTCTGTCTGTCTGTCTGTCTGTCTGTCTGTCTGTCTGTCTGTCTGTCTGTCTGTCTGTACACGGATCACGAGAAAACGGCCGAAGAGAATTTTATGAAAATCGGTATGTAAAGTCGGGGGATAAGCCATTACACTCTAGGTTAGGAATCATTTTACTCACGCTGAGTGAAATGTTATTTTAGGGGAAGGCATATTATTTAATTTTCAAATATTTATATTATCAGTGGTCGTATCGATAAATACTGCATAACAAAAGTTATACGGAATTAAATTTCGGATCATTTATGTCTTGTACATTTTTACCGTACCGGCTATGATAACACAGATATTCATGGATTTTTATTTTTGTTGCTATGTCCTTATCAATGCCCAGCCACGAGAAAAAGGGTTAAATAATTTAATGCAAATCGATATATTGAGTCGGGGAATAAGAAACTACAGTCTAAGCTAACAATTGTATTCACCCGGGATGAAATTGTAGTTTGGGGGAAGGCGCCTATAATTTAATTTTTAAATACCTACGTTATTGGTCCTATCGAAAAATACTACATAACAAACGTTATAGAGAATACAATTTCCGATCATTCATGTTTTATTCATACTACATATTTTAAAACCAGGCAAATGCTAGGGCTGTACCTTAAGTAGTTATTAAGGCAACGGCCATTTGCTTCCCACTCCTATCCCTTTCTTATCATATCGCTGCCATACGATATATTTGTGTCAATACGAGATAAAGCAGCTTGTGAAAAGAAAGTATTCCTTCGACCCGTTTCCTGATTAGTTAATGAAGATGAGACGAATTATGAAAATGAAACTTAGGTATATAGGCGGAAGAAATCGGCTGTGGCCTACGAATAGAAACTGTCCCGGAATTTGCCTTGAAGTGAAAATGGGCAACAAGAGAAAACCATTCTTCGGAGAGCCGACCGTGGGTTTCGAACCCGTTCGACTCCCAAATGCAGAGCTTGGTTCCATAGTCGCAGTGCGTTAACATGCGTGATCACACCGGTCAGTTATAAGTATTTTTTTACAAATATTTTTATAATACCAGATGTAAATTAAAAACGCGGTCTATGCAAATCCCCTGATGTGTCTGAAATCGCATTATAGAAATAATAATAATAATGATAATAATAATAATAATAATAATAATAATAATAATAATAATAATAATAATAATAATAATAACAGGCTACACATAAACACAGTTCCATTTAGTGTTTCTGTAGCTTAGACCACGTAATATTTTGAAGTAGAATTTTATTCATGGCTGCTCTATGCTAGGAAGAGCTCAACATTCGAGCTTCAGATCAGAACAAATGGCTCCCCAAGGGCAGACTGGAGGAGGGCACTCCCTGGGGACCACGTGTTGCCTGGCCAATGTATGGAGTAGATCTGAAACAAGCTCTCAATGCTTATTCGTTTGAAGGTCGTGCTGACTTTTCACAATCAACACTCGTGTAGGCTACCTACAATCTATTAACCAGCATTAATTTGTAAATAATTTAATCATTTTTACATGGTTTGCCGATCTAGTCTCGTAAAACTACAAGTTTTGTTTATTTTGATTGCAAGATGTGTGGTTCCATACTTGCGAACGATAGTCAGATTCTTTTTACGATTGGATGACAATATAAATCTTCACACCCAGTGAAAGATCTGTGATGACACATCTAGTGTTCACCAGATAAAATTAATTAAAATTCAGCAATAGACTGTGAAGTAGTACTTTAGTTTCCATCTTATCTAACAAAGTAAAATGAATTATCAAAACGGACATGCAATCAGCTTTAAATTATGTAAAATACAGTCCGACTCGTTGGCTGAATGGTCAGCGTACTGGCCTTTGGTTCAGAGGGCGCGGAGTTTGATTCCCGGCCGGGTCGGG
Source organism: Anabrus simplex (assembly GCF_040414725.1). NCBI lineage: Eukaryota > Metazoa > Arthropoda > Insecta > Orthoptera > Tettigoniidae > Anabrus > Anabrus simplex. The sequence continues at coordinate 1,003,172,548 of NC_090265.1, read as the reverse complement.
GATTTTAACCTTTATTAGTTAATTCCAGTGGCTTGGGAGCTGGGTGTTTGTGCTGCCCCCAACATCCCTGCAACTCACACACCACACGTGACATTATCCTCCACCACAATAACACGCAGTTACCTACACATGGCAGATGCCGCCCACCCTCATCGGAGGGTCTGCCTTACAAGGGCTGCATCCGGCTAGAAATAGCCACACGAAATTACTATTATTATGTCAAATATAAATGCCTGCTCACAGTAGCTGAGGCCGTACGATTATTATTATTATTATTATTATTATTATTATTATTATTATTATTATTATTATTATTATTATTATTATTATTATTATTTCATGGTTCGTAGTGTGGTTTACTGTAGTAGTCATTTCCTAGGTCGTGGGCCAATGGAATAGGCTGAGTGGCCTAGTAAGTAGTGCTAAGGGCCGGGATACCAGTTGCTATGGAATGGAGTGGGTATCACGGACATGGCCTCCTTTGTGTTCAGGTGGCTAGGACTACACAATCCATCGGTGATCCCTAACCTGTTAGAGAAGAGGTTCTCACTGGGACTACGTGTAAGTGCGTTAGCATCCAGCTTCACAGAATTTTTACCGAACACGCTCAAACCGCTCAAAGCAAGCCTCGGACCTATGAGAGTAACGAAGTCGCACCTCCAATTGACAGGTGAGGGACTCCTTGGAAACAACTTGGCGAATGAAAAAGAATTCAATGGGGAACTATCAACATGAAAGGGGCTTACGGAGGAGAAAACAGAACTGACATAGTAAGTAGGATGAGTCTGGATAATTATATTCGGGTAAGGGGAAATAACAAGAAAAAGAGAGCTATATTATACCAATACTTATATTAAGGTACAGCTCCATCATTTGCGTGATATGAAAATGGGAAACCACGGAAAACCATCTTCAGGGCTGCCAACACTGGGATTCGAACCCACTGTCTTCCTGATGCAGGCTCACAGCTGCGCGCCCATTACCGCACGGCCAAATCGCCCGGTGTGTGCATCTCCTCAATTTGACTTCGCGAACAGGTGAACTCATATGGAGGAGTACAATAATATCAGTGCACTTGGATTTGGAAGTGAAAGTAAATAAATTCCACTGTCATAAAGCAGCACGAATAGATGAATTAGGCCAGAAATTAGACAGAGATGGAATGGCTTTTTAGCTTCATTAGTTTGGAATATTAGTAAGGCACTTTCTGATTGAAGAAAGCTGTAATTGCACGTATCTATAAATAAGGGAACAGGAAGGATTGCAACAACTGTCGAGGTATCTCACTGATCAATATACCAGGCAAGGTGCTCACAGGCAGTTTGGAAAGGAAGGTGCGATCAGTGGCTGAGAGTACGTATGGCTTTAGAGAACAGACGGGCTGTCAGAACCGTATTTTCAGTATACCCCATGTAATTGGAAACTGCTAATAAAGGAATAGACAGTTACAGTATGTTTCGTAGATCTAGAGAAGGCTTATTACAGAGTACCTCAGGAACTGAAGGATTGTGGAAGTAAGGGTAGATAATTAAAAGCAATCAAAGGCATTTATGTTGACAATTGGGCTGTAGTTAGAATTGATGGTAGAATGAGTTCTTTTTTTAAAGTACTTACAGGGCTTAGACAAGGCTGTTATCTTCCACCTTTAATCTTTACATGGACCGTATACTGAAGGGTATAAAGTGGCAGATGGGGGGGTGATTCAGCTAGGTGTAAATGTAGGTAGCAGCCTGATCTGTGCCGACACGACTTGGTCTTAATGGCAGACTCTGTTGGAACCTTTTAATACATTGCATCTAGAAAATAAGTGCAATGAGTGTGATATGAAAATTTGCATCATTTTTGTTTACAAGTTGCTTAACGCACCGTCTTATGGCGACGAAGGAAAAGGCGAGGTCTAGGAATGGGAAGGAAGCGGCAGTGGCCTTCATTAAGGTACCGCGCCAGCATTTGCCAGGTTTGAAAATGGGAAACCACGGAAAATCATATCCAGTGCTGCCGACAGTGGGGTTCGAACCCACTATCTCCCGAATAATATTAGTCTTTCTATTATTTAAGTGATATCAGTAGCGATGAAATAAAGGAGAACAGAATGTCAGATTGGGAATACAAAACTTGAACAGTCAGATGATTTCAAGTATTTAGGATGTATATTCTTGCAGGATCGTAATTTAGTAAGTGAGGTAGAATCAAGCTAATGCAGTGAGCTTGCCTTTGTGGAAAACATCATGCGTAGATTATGGTTCAATTATGCAAGCATGCAGATTATTTAAGCCTATAATATTTTATTAACATACTTACTCATTTGTAGAGGAACTTACCCTAATTATCAAATACAAAGGGCCGGAGTGGGAAAGAAGCGGTCGTGGCTGTAATTAATGTACAGCCCCAGCATTTTCCAGGTGTGAAAATGGGGAACCACGGAAAAGCATCTCCAGGGCTGCCTACATATGCCATTGAAAATCGGATCCCGTGAGATCTACGAAGTTAAGCAACATTGTGCGTGGTCAAGATTAGGATGGGTTGCCACGCGCTGTTTGTGGGTGTACGGGAATGAAGGAGCGGAAAGGAACTGGCCACCCTACCATACGTAAACTCCGGCTCAGGCACACCTTTGCGGAGGTTCGGACCTGCCTTCGGGCAGAATGCACCCTTACCTTAGTATTTACAAAAACGCACTAAGGCGTCACGTGGTTAGGCGGTTTCAGACCATTTTGTCGAAAACAAGTTCACCATCAGAATGTTGGCCAGCAGAGTAAGCGAGGTAGTGGTATACATTTTCCAATCACTAGACTGCGTGCAAAAAGCCTGAATTTATTTCCAAACCTCTCCGCATTCTTCATCTGGAGGGGGGAGCATACGACGCTGTTGATTGTCATTCGTCCGACGGATAGGGACATTAAGTCTTGAGCAGACTCCAAGATGCTATTTGAGAGGATTCACCCTCTCTCTTCCTACTATCATATACCACGTCATTCATTTCATCTCATTAAATCCTCTGACGAGAATGGCATCCGGTCGTAAAAACTCGCTACGAATATTCACCTTACTTCATACTCGGCCCATAAAGCAACGGGAAAAGTGTCAGTCATACAAGTAACTATTAACGACGTGTTTATAGTGATTATTAATGTGAATATTTTGTTCTAAAATACAATAATACATTTTTTTGCTAGGGGCTTTACGTCGCACCGACACAGATAGGTCTTATGGCGACGATGGGATAGGACAGGCCTAGGAGTTGGAAGGAAGCGGCCATGGCCTTAATTAAGGTACATCCCCAGCATTTTCCTGGTGTGAAAATGGGAAACCACGGAAAACCATCTTCAGGGCTGCCGATAGTGGGATTCGAACCTACTATCTCCCGGATGCAAGCTCACAGCCGCGCGCCTCTACGCGCACGGCCAACTCGCCCGGTCCACAATAATACATAATGGACGCATGTAATATATAACTACTGCATGCTGAAGATAAAGTTAATAGCGGTTTATGGTAACTACGACCATGGCAGAGTACAGGTACGCACTATATGTATTGGTAGAGCCCTTCGCGGATATACAAAATAGTATCCGCATTCGCTCCGCAACCGCACTTCCTTCATCCACACACGCATCCGCGGATAATCCGCGGATATTGTAAATATTTAACTAAAGTATATTGCACCCAAGGTATTGAAACTGATAGATCTGTCAACATAATACAATAGGGCTAACACCTGGCACCAGAACCCCTACAGTCACAGCTTTATGAGGGATTTTCTCTTGCAAAAACTACCGATGTATTGACCATCTTCCTTCCCTCCATTAATTGCGAACAGGAGCCAGTTAGGCTTAGGTCAGATTTATGGTCTCAAGGCTCTTTATATATCACCATTCTCCCGTACCACTCTCAAGGATTGCCTAATCACAAGAAAAAATTGGAGTATACCTGAGAGAAAATCAACAAACGTCATTATTTAGAAATTATATCAGCAAAATTATCCGCACTACCATACAGTTTGTTTCCGCCAAGACACCGCGGATATCCGCATCTGTGCAGGGCTCTAGCTATACGGCTACTGATAACGCTGTCCATATGTCACTTGCGACCAATGAGCTCATCTGGTAAACAGCATTCTTTGTTAGGAGACAGGTTTCGACTACGTTCCATTTATATCCGTAAAATTCAGGTTCCGCTCCGTTCCATTCCAGCACCAGCAGTGTGTCACTGCTTGTGTGCTAAACGGCGTGTTTGTAACGTCTTTAGTTATACCTTGAAAGTGGAAGTATAAACAATCACCCCTTTTAGGTCGCACAGCCATGCTAGAACAGTCTGAGTTATAACATATTGCCTCTGAAACTTCCTCTCTTGTCGTTTTGTTCTGCCGAGCCATAAGTCAATTCCTTGTTTTATTGCCGTTTTAAGCAGCTCGTTAATCTGTGCTCGGCTTACGTCGGCAAGAACCTCTTCGCAAAGTAGTAGCAGCGATTTCTGACGGGTCGGTAAGTCAGAGCAGCTCCGTTAAAGCAAAGTTAGTAGCTAAATATAACTGACGATCATACAAAGAGAATATAAAAAGTAAATTGGTGAAGCTGTACTCGGAGATAGAAGTTAGAGCAGTATCTCAACTTGGAAAATAGTAAGTTAATTTTAATTGCTGTATGAATATTCCCACCTTTTACTGCGACTAGACGTTTAATTTGACATCCGTATTTGTTCTCTGCCAGTTATATGTTTCGTTACATGAACTTACTTCAAAGAAGATGTCTCTCAGTGATGTGGGCTTTTCGTAAGGCAAAGTTACCTCTAATATGTACCTTTTTTTGCTTCAAAGCAAAACGTTTCTGGATATTTACAACGTAGTACCACTCGACTTAAATTTGCCAACACTGAACGCTATAATGACCAGCACTACGGCCTCTCTGACAAAATTGTTATACATTTGTAGTTTTAGGTATAGTGAAGAACGTGTTTACTGGCCTGTCTACGTTTCTTTCTTGTCATATTTTAAACATCATAATGTCAACGTGAACAATCAGTTTACTTAGATCGTAATCGACATTTAGTAGCCTATACAACAAGAATAACCGGGCGAGTTGGCCATACGGTTGGCAGCGCGCAGCTGTGAGCTTGCAACCAGGAGATAGTGGGTTCGAACCCCACTGTCGGTAGCCCTGAAGATGGTTTCCCACTTCACCACCAGGCAAATGCTGGGGCTAAACCTAAATTAAGGCCACGGCCGCTTCCATCCAACTCCTAGGCCTTTCCTATGCCATCGTCACCATAAGACCTATTTGTGTCGGCGCGACGTGAAACCACTAGAAAAAAAAACAGGAATAATGGTGATCCATCCATCCATCCATCCATCCATCCATCCATCCATCCATCCATCCATCCATCCATCCATCCATCCATCCATCCATCCGTCCGTCCATCCATCCATCCATCCATCCATCCATCCATCCATCCATAATGTTATGATTTGTACGTCCGTCTGACTCCTTTTTACGGTTTTCGGAGACGCCGTAGTACCGGAATTTGGCCCCGCAGGAGTTCTTTAACTATCTCCCGGATGCAAGCTCACAGCTGCGTGCCGCAAACCCTATGGCCAACTTGCCGGTTTTAATAAGTTTAAGTGTGTCTTGTTAGTATATTTAGTAGTAAAGTGAGTAACCCATTTCCCACGCAGAAGTGATCGTACATTAATTTAAGGAAACTGAAACAGGCGGTATTATTATGATCTCACCGTCGAAGCCAGCTCGGCGAATGTGCCAATTGGTATTTTGTACTTTAATCTAATCATGACGGATAACCTCCTGCCATCATTCATCGTTGTTCTTATATTCCTTTACTCAGTTTTCCTACCTAGCTTTATTTTGGTAAATTTCAAATTAATTATTAGACAACTGAAGTCCACCCATCTTTCATTTCCTCCTTGATTAGTTCGCTTGAAAATATAGAGATATAATAGCAATTTAGTCCGATAACTGGTAGCAATATATTATATTTCGCACTGATTCTTCTCATTACATTAATATTCGTGAATAATGTACGTCCAAATAAGGTTAATAACCCAATCATTATCTAGCCGGATAAATACAACAGCCGTAGCGCAATAACAACAAGAATAATAAGAAGAAGAATTATGCAACCCACCCCTTCCCTAGCGATAGTCTAAGACGTAGAATCATGCACACGTAGGGAAAAACGAGGCGTGAAACGCGACTAGAAAAGGACAGCAGAGAACAGCCTTGAGCTGGAAACGATCCTCATTATTGATGAATAAGGATATAAGTCTACAACTACATCAATAAAATCAAAATAAAATTTAAATGGAGGATTATTGATAAAATATTGGAGCAGAAAAGTAAAATTATGATGTCAATAACATAAAAAAAGAGTAAAGGATTACAACGTAAGCATACCTCGTCCAATGGATATCTGAACATTATAGCATGAGTGCGGCGTTTTTTACACCCCAGGGTAGAAATAAATATTGCCACAAACTTGCCGCCTTACATATTACCAGGTTACATCATGTGCAGGCAATTATACAGCTCACACGGCCCAACTAGGTCGTTTCTTTTACGAGATTTACTTCATTAGCAGCATATCCCTCATTGCACTCGTTATCAACACAACAACAATAGTCCTAGCACATCAAAAAAGGCTCCATGCATAATGGAGGGGGAAAATGTAAAACCAAAACGTTAGATAATAACACGCCAGAGAGAGGAACGTCTCTGGACCAAAGAAGTGAATTAAATCAAAAGGATAAAACACAGGCATGCCAATAGCTCAACTGAATAAAAGTAAACAATCATGGCTGCCTCACGGACAAGCAAGCGCCCGAGACAGAGACCAAGATAGAATAAGCAATACTGTACCCAGAACAAACAAATGGTGCAAAAACAAAGTCACAAACGAAAATAACAACTGACCGATACATCGTCTTTCCACTCCCCTCACTCACACACACGCACCCAGGTTCACACACACATGCCACCACGACAGGCAATAGGAGCGGTAGCTCCAATTTATAAGGCAGAACACCAATTCATATAGTGTGACTCATCTGGTCACGAACTACAGTTCTCGCATTCACCAGACAGCAGTATGCACGACGCAAACAATAATACAAAGGGGTCGGATGAATCCCGTACTCATACCATCATGTCACGCGCCTCGTACGACGAGAATGAATCTTCGAGTCGACACGGAGTGCATACACATAAATGATGGCAAAATACCATACGATGCAGTGCACATAAACAAAACCGCATTTTGAGACCCAGTTACTAACATGGCATAGTCACAAACACACTATCAGACACACGTCCCACTCATGCTATTTGGGGCGGAAGGCGCATACCAATCAGCTATATTCAATGGGGTGAATAGTACTACAAAGAAACAAGAATTAACGTACCTCCAATATGAATAATCAAAATATTAAGATGCATGTTAATATGAGCTCCGTTTGAACATCCATTTATAAGATAGGAATGCAGCTCTGCTCTGTGCGGGCTCCATTGTTAATTCATCTCTCATAAACAAAGCAAAGATCCCCTTAAAGAGATAATACTCCTCGTCTCACAAAAGGAACGATCTTCCGTGTTTATATCAGACAGTGCTGCCCTCTCTACTACTTCATCAGAAACGCATAAGTTATTCGAATTGAGGCCATTGGAAGCCATTTAATATTTGAAAAACATCACATTTATGAGCACGCCACTGGGCATGGTTCAATTCTCATCACATTCTTCAGTTCCTTCTATTGAGTATGGATGTATATTCAGGCAAGGCCATACCACATTGCTTAATTTCTAAAATAATTATGAAATATATGCCGAATATCTAAATGAGGAAGAACATCTCTTATACATGAAACCAATACTCTTCTAACGCATGAGTCAATCTTTCCTTACACGTGGTCATACTGAATAGGGCCTATAATAATTTAATTGTTTTTACGTCTTGCAAACTAGCCAGAATATTGTCCCACCAGATTTCCCTTACGTATCAGTAAATCTACCGACACGAGCTGGCGTATTTGAACTCCTGTAAATACCACCAGGCTGAGACGGGTTCGAACCCACCAACTTGGGCAGTAGTTCTACCGAATGAGTACCTCAGGCCGGTCAACGTGAGTAATTTCTTCCTCGTTTTTATCCTATGAAAATTCGGCTTAGCCATTTATTGCAATTGTTGGACTTCCTATACCAGTGATATTCTACAAGAACACGTATGAAGGAAAGGGCCTCACCAATGTGGTACTGTATTCGTGGAAATAACAAATGAAAATTCTGCATTGAAATTAACCAGGTAGGAAAATAATTATTGACACGCAAGTTACTTTCGCGAAAGAATATCAATAGTCGCAGACTACGAGAGGCTTTTCAACAGTTCTCTAAACATTAAATGTTCTCTCATTGAACTTAGAGCACACAAACAATACCGAACATTTTTAAATACTCAGAACATTTATAAGCACTTCGCATAAAAGCCTTCGACCATATAAACTGCTATCGTAAGTGACCTCAAACAGTGAAAAATAATAAACCTGTTTCACACAAAACATATATGAGTCGATTTTCACAAGTCACTCAGTGGAAGAGAACTCTTTAGATAAATCAAAAATACAGTAAATTAAATGGGGTTTATTAATATCTCATTGCAGTGCCGCTTGTAAAGAAATATCAGAGTTTACCAAGTGGGAGAGGATAGCACACATATACCGAACGCTTTAACTTTTTGTCAGAGGATGTGGTGTTTACAATGCAAACAAGGTGGTTAAACCACGCAACGCGCTTACAGTCTTTTCATAAGTCGAGTTCTAATTAACTTTGCCTCTGGTGTTTCTCGTCAATATCCTCCAAAATATAACTACAAGTAACCTCTCGGTGTAGTATCCCCTATAGGTAATAATAATAATAATAATAATAATAATGAAAAAATGAAATGGCGTATGGCTTTTAGTGCCGGGATATCCCAGGACGGGTTCGGCTCGCCAATAATAATAATAATAATAATAATAATAATAATAATAATAATAATAATAATAATAATAATAATAATAATAATAATAATTTATATTAATTTTATATTATTAATAATAATTTATATTATTATTATTATGCAGGGGGAGGGGTGAACCTCACCTTCCTTTCGTAGTAACTCATTATCATAATTTTATTACATTAGATGGGGCATAAGTTCGTTTAGTATTCGCGGAGGTAATACGTTACGATGCACAATATCCCGGTCAAGAAATCCAAGCAATCCAGACGAGGATACCGTCACTCCTATCACGTGGAACTCCAATAGCTGGGCAGCAGTCGTTATGGTAGGTCCCGGCTGATAATGAGTTTGAAGCCTGACGAAGCAGCTCACTGTGTCATTCAGCAGCGATCGCGTTCACAGTGTCTCACTCACTCAATAAATCTTCATAATTCTTAATAATATCACCAACATAGACATTCTACGATTTACCCGCTTACAGCATCTAGATGATGGTTAATAGGAACAAGAAATAGATAAACAGAGAAGCCTGTCTCATATAAATAGAGCCCTGCGCGGATATACCAAATAATATCCGCACCCGCTCCGCTTCCTCACTTCCTTCATCCAAATCCGCATTCCCGAATGGTTATCCGCATCAGGGAAGTGGTTATCCGCGGATGATTTAAATATATAACTACAGTATATTACACCCAATGTATTGAAACGGACAGATCTGTTAACGTTATACAGAAAGCCTGACACCTGGCACCAGAACTCCTACAGTCACAGGTTTATGAGGGATTTTCTCTTGCGACAACTACCGTACCGATGTATTGACCTTTGTTTCTTCCTTCCATTAATTGTCGGCAGGAACCAGTTAGGCTTAGGTCAAATTTACGGCTTTATGGTCTCAAGGCTCTTTATATCACTATTCCCTGATACCAATGTCGAGGGTCGGCTAACCACAAGCATAAACAAGAGTACACGTGAGTGAAAATAACTAAACGTCATTACTTAAAAATTATCAGCAATATTATTCGCACTACCATACATTTTGTATCCGCCAGGACACTGACTTCGCGAATATCCGCATCCGTGCAGGGCTCTGCATATAAAGAAGGAAATACGTGTAAGAACACAGCTGACAGGTAGAATGGGCCTGGGAGTGAAGGAGTAATGAGTGACGCAGAGTGGGATAGGGGAAAAAACGGGTGAACGAGCGACAGATGGATCAAATGAGTTGTTAATGTTGTGAAGTTTAGTGTGAAAACTGTGAAGTCTTTGAACTACCAGATCATTGAAATTGAGTGGTTAGTTACACTTCATAGGAGTGAAGCGTTACTACTACTAGTTACTAAGCCGAACATTCCTTAATTTAGGAAACTTTATGCAATTTACTCTTTCAACATGGTCACTTCATTGGCTCAGTAGTTGTAATATACTTAATTCGTATTCTTAAATATAGCAAAATGTACCTTTCTGGGTAGATATGGTTTCCCTTCTTTACGTCGCATCGTTACAGACAAAAGAGAAAAATGAAATGACGTATAGTTTTTAGTGCCGGGAGAACAATTTCGGCTTGAGAGATGCAGATATTTTGATTTGATACCCGTAGTCGACCTGCGAGTCGTGATGAGGATAAAGTGAGGATGAATACGTCACATACACCCAGCCTCCATGCCAACAAAATTAACCTTTTATGGTTAAAATTCCCGACCCTACTGGGAATTGAACCCGGGACCCATGTGACCAAAGGCCAGCACGCTAACCATTTAGCCACGGAGCCGGACCGCAGTACATATGGGAGTGATGTGATAGGACAGGGATAATATACTGAAGGAAGTGACCCTGTAAGGTAAAAGCTCAGCAATTAACTGGTGTGAAGATGGGAAATAACGGAAAGCCAATAGCGGGGGACAAACCCCCCATCTCCCAAATGTAAGCTCATGGCTACGTGACTCATAAAGCGTAACACACTCTCTCCGTCTGAGACGAAGCAAGAGAAAGCTTACTGGACTAACGTTGTCATGAATAATACATCCCAACTATCTGACTGGCGAAGTTGTACCTCTCTGAAACTCGGACATAAAAGTAGTCAGAATGATTGCTGGTATAAATACAGAGAGCTTCTCTCATCGATTGTCCAGCAGGCGCTCCCACCTTATCTGCCTCCCGTTGACTCATCACTCCCCACTCCGCGGCGTAGCAACAAGGACAACACTTCGCTCAATAACAATTAAAATTAAGAAAATTAGAATTAAAAAATTAGTAATGAAAAATTAAGAAAATAAGTTCGTACCTTATGGATTCAATTATAACGTTTTCATAGTCCACCATGATGAGCTCTTCGAAAACTCGGCTTCTTGTCCGAAGCGTCTTCGTTATTTTGTAGGTGTATGTTCTAATCTAAATACGATTTCATTTACTTTTTCCTCGTTAAATACACGTTTCTTAACTCTTCGCTTTTTATCGAATAAAAATCCAGTTCCTCTCAATTTGTTTACTAGTTTCCGCACGGTCTCTCCCTGTGGAGAGCGTACGCCTGGGAATTATGTTCCAAACGACTTCCCAGCAAGACTCCGTTTTCAAATAATTATCGTACACAAATACCCTTTCCTCTACCATGTACACATGTACACATAACACTTCAAAACTCGAGATCAGTTCGAGTGACAGATCAACACTTAATACACGTTCTAAGCACGGACCTGAACTGCGAAGTGCGGGCATTTTCGTGCTGTTGCTGCGCTGTGTGATGGGATATGATGAGTCAACGGGTGGCAGATAAGCCGGCCGGTCGGCCATCCGATGAGAGAAACTCACTGTAGTTGGGAACAACGACGGTAGCGTACTTGAGGAGATATAAAGCTAAGTTAGGAATGAATTCGATGGAGGAATTAGTGCGTAGAGAGCTGCTTCGGTGGTAGAGTTATATGAGGTTAACTGTGTAGGATAATATCAAGGAGAAAAGTAGACTTAGCCCTTGAGTAGAGAGAAGCAGAGCAAGACCAATGCGATCAGTTTTTAATGACCTGAAAGTGGAACTAAATGAGGCCACCGTACTAGTAGCAAATAAGTGATTGTGCAGGCGCTTGGTTAATTCTCAGAGGGTTGCAGATCGAACGCTGAAAGGTGTACCACTATATAATGGAGTTTCATTTTTTACTTATTTTTGACTGATTTATTTACTTGTATATTTACCAAGTTGAGTAGTCGCGCGTGTGAACGCGCTACGGATACGTAGCCAAGCTGTACATTCGGGAGACGAGTGGGTTCGAACCACACCACCGGCTGTCCTGAGAATTTTTTTCTGTGGTTTCCTATTTTCACTTACAGGAAAATGCTGGTACAGTTCCTATTCATAGGATTCAGCCGATTATTTCCACACCCTTACAAAATTTAATTCACTACTTTTCATTCCAACTCTATTAGGTCCTCAACTGAGGTTGATGCCAGGAAGGGTTTCTGGTCGAAATGCATGCCATACAATTCCATCTCATTCTCAACGCCTTATCAGGAAACAGAGGCAAGGTGTAGATATATACACACACATTCACTTACGTATTTATATTCCTAACAAATCTCTAAAAGACTGATAGTTTTCTCTTTGGAATACATCTTTATATAGTGACTTGAAGTCCGTAATCTCAAAAGCAATCCTACTCATTAAAGAGACGCAAATGACACAAAGACACTTCGTAAGAATATATCATTCAAACATGACGCAAAAATTAAGCCATGGTCTTATGAAACAGTAACACACAAACGTACATAGGTTCTTTTTTCTCTCAGGCGGGACGAGTAGCTCGGGCAATACAGCGTTGGTCTTTTGAGTTCAATTAGTGGGTTCGAGCCCGGCTCAGTCCTATGCTACTTGAAGTTGATAAAACAGGTCAAACTCTTATCCGTTGATTTTCCAGCATGAGAAGTACTTCTACGGGACATAAAACCAATCTATCTAATCTAGTCTAATTCTTATTTCTCCTTGTAGGGCAAAGGGCATCCAAGAATGCTCCTAATTCGGTACGTTCTGTAGCCAAGTCTTATACGTCATTCCAGGTTTTCCAGTTTCAATCAGTTCCTCTCAAACCATTCCACTCCATGTGTCCCTTTTCAACTGCTCCGTTCTATTTTCTTATTGCATATCGTATCCATCCCCACATTCACTTTCTTTCTACATCAATGGGTTTCTGGTTGGTTTCTTTCAACAAGTGTTCATTTGTAATCACATCAGTCCATTTTTATATTGACGATTCACAAACACTTGGAGTTGGTGTGTAACTTGTTTAGTGACCTTCCATGATTCACAGCTGTAAAGAGAACGGATTTCACGTTGGTATCGAAAAGTCGGAACTTTGCTTTTGATGAGAGGTTACTGTTTTCCCAAACAGGGTATAGTAAAACGAATAACTATTTTCTCTCCGGATTCGAGCCTTGACGTCTTCCTCTACACTACCAGTCTGAGCCATTGTGTTCCCCAGGCAGACAGAATAACTAACTTCCTCTATTTTCTTTGCCAGATATGGTGATCTGGTTGGTTGCAGTACCATTGATTCTCATATCCTTTGTATTCGCAGCATTTATTTTAAGCCCGACAGCTCCTGCTCCTCGTTCTAACTCCAACAGCTTCGCTTTCATATCATCAATGTTCTTGCACAGGAGGCAGATATCATCAACACAGTCCAGATCTTCAAGGAAGCTGTCTTCGTCCCGCTGTATAGCTCTACGTTTTCTCTCCGCTGCCTTGTGTACAACTCGATTCAACATGAGTGAAAACAATGTAATATAGAGAATGCAACCTTGGAGATAACCTGAGCTGATTGTGACAGGTTCGGTTTCCTTTCCTCCGTGCACGATTTGATATTCCTATTCATCATAGAACTCACAGATAATGTAGGAGACTTTATTTGGAATGCCGTGTTTATTGAGCGTATTTCACAATGCGTTCCAATTCACCAAGTCAAGTGTTCTTTTTCAAAATCTACAAAGGTGAGACATAGTAGGCTCTGTCATTCTACACCTTTTTCTAGAATGAGTGAAGAGTTTTTATGGCATGGCTACAGCTGCGATTTTCGTGGAATCCATCTTGTTCTTTGCGCAATTTGCAATAGACTGCGTCCTTGATTCGATTGGAGATGATTCTTGATAGTAATTTTCAGGGATGGACGACAGTGTGATGCCTCTTCAGCTGTTGCAATCCGCAGTATCACCTTGCTCTGGGATCTTCACAATTAGTCCCTTTTTTCAGTTCCTCGGAAATTTCTCCTCTTGCCATACCTTCAAAAATTTGGTTTCAATAGGCTGACGGAGGTTACGGTATCGACTTTGAGAATCTTATCGACTCATGCTGTCCGTGTGTATGCGTTAGTTGGACAGTGTTGCGGGATATCTGAAGCCGTATTCACAGTTTCAATTACCTCTTGTCGTGTGTTCCGTGCTGCGTTTTGATTCGGTGAAGTGTTTCCTCCATCTCTCAAACTGATCTTTTTCGGTTGTTAGGAGTTTTCCAGGTTTGATTATCACAGGCTTACGTTTTCTGAACTTTCTCATTAACAAGATTCTCGTCATGCTGTACAGCTCCTTACTCTCACTTTTATATGCGGCTCCACCGGCTTTCTCTGATGGGTCATTTTGCTAAAAGCCGGCGGTCCCTCCGCATACTTTCCTTGACTTCTCTATTGGTATCAGTGTATTGCGCTTGCAATTGCTGTGTTGAATGGTAGAACACCTGGTTGATCTAAGATTTCTTAGACTTTCTAAGTTTATTAATGTCCTGGGTACTTTTGGACAGCCACTCCTCCTTTTGTCAACGTGGATAGCCTAGCAATGCTTCACATGTAACAAGCAAAACGTTGTCTTATCCCATACTGTTTCGATGTATGAATCTGGTTCAGGAGATAGTGCCTGCAAATCTCCTTGTCTAAAACCAAGGTCATGTGCAACCACTACAGCCTCCAGAATTTGAACACGAAGTTTGGCACAATCGAAAGAAATAACTGAGTTCCGATATTTTGGAGAAATTTTAGTACCAACAGGAAAATAACAAAAGGTCCTCGAGGTTCGCATCCAGAAAATGAAGAGAGCCCTCCGCGGAACACAAAACATTAACAATAAAACTTGCCTCTAAATCTTCACCAAAATTCGACATTACAACACTGTGATCAAACCTGAAGTACTATACGCGAGTGAAACACTGGATTTCCACAGATAAACAGTACTCTAAGATATCCTGAAAGAGGAACGTAAAATCATCAGGAAAATTCTCGGCCCAAAACTGACTGAAGTAGGATATCGATTGCAATCTTGTACAAAAACCGAGAAGCTATCAAACCTTGCTTCCGACATCAGAAAAAGACGCCTTAAATTTTACAGACGCATCAAACGCCTTTCAGAAACAGACTGACATGAATCTTACTAGAGGAAACGGAAAACATCAAAAGAAATCGGTGGATATCGGAAATCCGCCAAGATCTGAATAAATCACGAATCAAAGTGGCCGTCATCGCTAACCGAACCTGCTACAGAACGAAAATTAGCAAGTGGGAAGTAGAGTCAGAGAGCAAGCACAAAAAGAAGACAGGAGCCAAGTGGACAGAATGAACGAAGAAACACGATGAGACAAAAATTGAAGGCTGCCTGGCAAAGGGAGGAAATGCATTGCTTCTAAGTGAGCTTTGCGGGATCAGTTTTCTGATCTTTTTCGCATCTAATAATAATAATAATAATGGTTTATGTTCCACTAACTACTTTTACGGTTTCTGGAGATTCCGAGGTACCAGAGTTTTGTCCCGCAGGCGTTTTTACGTGCTGGTAAATTAATCGACACGGGCCAGATGTATTTCAGGATATTCAAATATCACCGGGCTGAGCCAGGTGGACGTGCTAACTCGGGCTTTAAAGCTAGCGCATTAACCGTCTGGGCCAGTCAGCTCTACGAGGATTGAAATATCAGTGTGATAGTTCTAATGGGTTACATCCATCCTGATCTATCGGCAGTCCTAGATGTATATGCAAAACTCGTTCAATGTTATTATTTTAAATTATTTCACGTTTGTGGAAGAAGATTCAGACCTGTGCTCATATGGCACAGATTTCCGCAACTTGTAGAGTAGACGACTGTACACAACGACGCCATCTCACAGTAGCTCCACTCTCCCAGATACAGCTAGTTTGCTGCCTCGGACAGTCCCGCTAGATCCAGCCGTCGTAAAGGAACATCGCGGAACGCAACGGCATAAAAGAGGCAATAAAGCTGCAAATGTTCTCCTCAATCAAGAATCGTAATTCCCGCCCCACGACCGTTACACAGCAGTACATGACTCAAGGCAATCCACTGCCACATATATTCTACGGCTGCAGATCTCTTCCCGAGATTCATTATTCAAACGTGCTCGAACTATCAGTGAATATCTAGATAGAAATCCGTGTTGTAAAACAAACCATTATAAATGTAACACTTTATGTTATGAAATATGATCACATGATATTCCAAGTTAATATGCGTATCGGTACAGTCTGAATATATAAAGTAGGACGCACTTCTTGAAAAAGAATAAAGTAAAAGTGATATTTTTTATTCTGAACATGAACGAGTTTCCTGGTAAACATTATATGCAAGTTGTATATTAATTACGTCGAAAATAGAAAATTGGAAAATTGGAACTGGCGGATCATTTAAAGTATTTAGCGTGTGCATTCTCGTAGGATGGCAGTACACTAAGTTAAAATGAATCAAAGTACATCAAAGATAATGAATAAGGTGATGAATGTTGTGAGCTCGCAGCTGCGGGTAACGGTAGTGGGAAAAAAAAAGAAATGATCTTTTGGACTGAAAAATGTTTACATCGGTCTGTTTTCAACAGTAATATAAGCTGCTTGGACTCAGGATACCCTGTTTATAATTTGCAAGTGAGAGGTTACTAAAGTAGCAAGAATGGTTCCTAGTACAAACAGGACCGACGGAGTGGCTGCCAGCTTCGGAACACGTAGCTGTCTGCTTGCATTCGGGAGATAGTGGGTTTGAATCCCACCGTTGCTAGCCATGAAGGTGGTTTTATGTGGTTTCCCATTTTCACATTTGGCTGTACGGACGTCCCCTTCCCGGTCCTAACCCTTCCCTATCCTTGCGTTGATAACTACCTTCGGTATGTTAGTGCGACGTTAAACCACAACAATAAATAAAAATACAAAGTGGGGTGCAAAGCCATAAAATCTCAATCACAGGCTTTAATCTGTGTTATTCTTCTCCAGAGTAGCCTGCACTATGAGGTATCAATCACCCCATGCCAGAACTGCGGACCCAACTCTGAATAAGACTTCCCGGTTGATTACAGGGTGCTAAAATGAACATCTGTAGATACATTTATCTCCAATACGTCATCGTGAAGTTAAAGCTGATCATGAACAAGTTACCACTGAGAACACCGTCTGCTTTTTATCCATCTATCAGGGTAAAAATCTTAGAATAATTTCTTCCAAACTTCGAAGCTCCTACAGAAATATTCAAATAAGACTAGACCTTCATTGTGGAAATATAATCATGAATAATGGATGGATTTGAGCGAATAACTAGGGCTGAGATATGTACAGATCGTACAACTAACTACCAACTGGAGTCAGCAGGTCTAAATCGTCACTTAGGCAATAGAGTTTCAGAGAAGGTAGCAGATGTGACTGTGGTGAAGAGCACACTGTGATCCACATGTGTTAGTGCCCTCTTTGCCAATACTCATATTTTAATTAGTACCTTGATGCTTGCCAGAAGCGTCTCGCTTTTGGAAAAACAATCTGGAGGCAATTTGGCCAAAATGATATTTTCTTGCTATTCGCAGGTGCAGATTAAAAATTTAACATTTCTTTCTTTCTTGTGTATTGTTTATTGTAGTCGTATTCTCTCTTGGGCTGAATGATCAGCGAACTGCCCTTTGGTTAAAGGGTCTCGA
Organism: Anabrus simplex; assembly: GCF_040414725.1. Classification (NCBI taxonomy): domain Eukaryota; kingdom Metazoa; phylum Arthropoda; class Insecta; order Orthoptera; family Tettigoniidae; genus Anabrus; species Anabrus simplex. Next base: position 1,003,154,624 of record NC_090265.1, on the reverse strand, counting down.
GTTCGGTTCCCGGCCTGGTTGGGGATTTTAATCGCTTACAATTAATTCTTCTGGCTCTGGGACTTAGTATTTGTGTATGTCCCAAAAACTGCCATCTTCAAATTCAGGACACACACGACACTACCAACCACCAAAGAAAAACGCAATAGTGATTACATACCTCCATAGAGTTGGCGTCAGGAAGAGCACCGGCAGCAAAACAGGTCCAAATCCTAATGTGCGACGCAGTTCGCACCCGCGACCCCACAGATGTGAGAAAATCGGTAGGTAAAGAACATATTGCAGTCGTATTCTCTTTAAATAAATAAATAAATAAATGAAAGGAGACCATGAACGATTGTTTGTTTCTATTTCCTAGTTCGTAAATAATAAAACAGTTTCACATTAGGGATATCGGTATGTTGAATCTATTGTTTGGAGAGTTGAGGTACAGTTATCGGATGTGAATAGTGCAGCTATCATATATGATGATCATCAATTAGTATGACAAAACAAAATTTACGCTCTTCGCCACAGACTCTAATCAGTCGGGTAATTAATTTACAATAACATTACAGTAATTAGCCATATTCAATTAGCCATATCAGAGCGACGTATTAGCATTCTACACATAGTATCTACTTCGAAGGAATAGACTGGGAAGTTAACCTCATGAGACCCAAGACCATACGAACTGAAACAAGAATCTTTTTTCTTTATTTCTCAACACATAATGGTCAGAATGACTCATGTTTAGTGTTCGGAAGGGTATTCACGTCACACAATTGTTATGATAAGTGTTATACGTAATTATACCCCAGTATACACCAATGAGTTATTATGTTGTGACCATCTCATCCGGGAAAATTTATCGCGATTGGAGCGTGGAGATGGCAGCATAGTTCGTATAAAGTAGGTCTACATTCACAGTTAATCGTGGCTCCGGCACCAAAATTAGGACATAGGTCGATCTCTATGAGTTTGATAGAGATCAAATTGTGATGACATGGCATCTTGGTACGAGCATCTCTGATTGGCTGCTCTCGATCGCTGCTATGAGCATGTGCCAAAAGTGATGCAATGATACTCGTCCGGTTCTGTGTAGTGAGCAGCTCATTGATGCCAGAGGCTAGCGGAGGCTACTGCACGTTGTTGGAAGTGACCACAGTGCCACAGTTTGAGAAATCATGCAGAGGTACAACAGTTGTGACCAGGACAATATTTATTGCACACGATTCAGCGAACCTGGTATGCATCCGGCACAGAAGACCAGTCGTACCCCAATGCTAACTGCACTCCACTGATAGCAGCGCATAAGGTAGGCACAAAATCATCGGCGCTATCCTGTAGATCAGGGCCTCTTAGGGTGCATGAGCTTGGTGCATGCACTGTGCACGGTGCAAAAGACTTCGCTTGGTTGATCAGAGTGCAGACCCCCCACTTCTCGATTTGGAGCAATAGCGCTTACTCTCTCTTTCCTCACTCTTGCTCGCTCCCCCTGTCTCCCTCTTCTACACTAGCCCCGTAGCGCTACAAATCCGAGCTGAGTTGCGCCGAGTAGAGTCGAGCTTAGCCGAGTAGCCCAGAGACGAAGCGTTGGTCCGAGACAAGCCGAGCGCGACCGATGCACAGTGCACAGATCTCTTGCGCCTCGAATTGCACGCGTGAGATTTTGGGCGTTTGAGAGGCCCTGCTGTAGATGATTGGAGAAATATTGCCCGATCAGTTGAATACAGAGTTTTGGTTCATCGCATCAATGGCATAGCGTATGTGCGCCGATAACCATCAGAGGTTATGGCATCTCGTTGCACTTTTAGGAGAAAACAGGCTGGTGGAGAAGGTGTGATGATTTGGACGATACTTTCATGGGGCATACTGTAGCATCTTATTACAGTACACCAATCTGTGGGAGTTGTTCAGTATCTGGATGTTACTGTAAGCCAAGCTCGTCAATTTTATCCAACAGTGTATCCTATTAGTAATGACTAATTCCAATATGAAATGCCACACTGCCAGGATTGTCGAGGAATGGTTCGAGGAACATGTCAGTGAATTTGATTTAATGCCGTGGCCCACAAATAACCTGGATTTGAACCCAACTGAACGCTAATGGTTCGACTTGGAGAAGAGGGCTCATGTTACATCGCCACCGCCCTTCAATGTTGGAAGTACTGCTGATTCGCTTGTAGTATGATGTACCCTAGGATGCCTTCTGCCACCATGTTGAATAGATGCCTCGCCGAGTGGGCGCGGTTCTGCGGAATAAACGAGGTTCTGCACCGCATTATTTGCTTTATCATAATGTCATTCCTCGTCGATGTATAAACGATATTTTGTGATATATTATTAAAACAGCTGTAAACGAATGAAGTCCTCAAAAGATGGGAAAGAAAAGGGCCAAGAGAACCAAAAATCTTTAACATATGAATTCACTAAAAGGTAAGCTGCCTCTTTGGATTCGTGGTAGAGTGTCGGCCTCCGGATCCCAAGATAGCGGGTTCAAACCCGGCAGAGGTAGTCGGATTTTTGAAGGGCGGAAAAATGTCCATTCGACACTCCATGTCGTACGATGTCGGCATGTAAAAGATCTCTGGTGATACATTTGGTATTTACCCGACAAAATTATTTAAATCTCAGCCATAGACGCCCAAGAGAGATCCGGTTTACTCTGTCTGCCATCTAACGGACCTAGAGTAAAACGGAACGTCAAAATTCACGAGCAGACAGCCAGATGGCGTCAAATCGAAATGTCTGCTTAAGGTAGCTGAGGCCATACGATTATTATTATTATTACTAACAGGTACCTTACGTATATCTGCCATTTTACATTACTGAATATTTCCCTCCAGCATAGACACACTATGGATTCAAAGTTTAAGAATGCGTTCATATTGTCAAATAGGCAGCTCATGATAAAATAACCAAGAAGTGGAGATGTACATTTGATGAGTTATGATCTGAAGAGTTTAGAGAGAGTTTTTGCCTAGCTGAGAAAGTGCGAACATTTATTCTTCTTATTCTTGCGAAATCAATCCTATGATTGGTTTGAGATGGTACAAGCAGCTCTCCACTTTTCTCTATCTTGGGTTAGTCTTTTTAGAGTAGTGGATCTTTACTATTCCTGTTTCACCCGGTTTCTCCTTCACATCGTTCAAACCATTTGAATGTAAACATTGAAAAAACAACGGGGAGATTGAATATCCTTCTCGCACACACCGTTTTATACGGCTTATTCCAGATATTCACCACACCTCACCACTACTACATTATTGCTGTAGAGCTCGAGTCCTTGTATTTCATACCCACATCCTTTAACACCGTCAACAAGTTATTCCCGACCATTTTATAAAAGGCCTTTCCTTGAGACTCTGAAATAAAAGTTTATATGTCATCTAAATATTCGAATTATTGTTGTAAACATAATGATTGGTTTTTATTTTCATGGAAATATACTAACAGTGTCACCTGTCAAAATTCAAATAGAAATGCTTATGGTCAAAATACATAATTATATGGCCTTCACCTTCCGATCATTGAGTAATTTGATATATTGACTCTACGGAAGAAAAAAGGAACTAAATAGGCCTATATATGAAGATCACCTTAATGCCACTTGTACGTCTGGGCTAGTTGGATCCCCAACAGCTCCACCAACAACCATCACATATATGTAGTATAGATATCTCTGATGATACTTGGAAATGAGGAGTGAGGTTGTTTCCCTTTGTTTCCTTACTTGAAACAGGTAAAATTGGGCTAGTTTATAATAAAAGCAAAGTAAACCCCGTAAAGTTTATGAAGGCCATTTACAAGTGGAATAAAAGTGCTTCCAGTAACCAAAATTTCAGTACTAATTCGGGTAGACTGAGTAGCTCTATGTTCAGCCACCTTTAGTCCAGGAAACTGACTCGATACTCAGGTTAGCGTTGGCTGAATGAACGTCAGAGCCATGTGGCTCTCAAGATTTCAAAACTGTTGAACTTACTGACGGGATGTCGAACCCACGTTCTTCCGCGTGAAATGAGCACATATCTATGGTCTCTGCTAAGCTAACTGATAAGTATACCGGAATAATCATTTACCTGCAACGTTGTAAGATACATGCATCATTAGGTAGAGTATGCTGAGCAGAAGAATACGTTAAAAGTAATTGGAACGGGAAAAGTAGACATTTTTAAGTATTTAATTTTTAAACATGAAATAATTTAGAATTAGGGTATTCAAGCTCCTTATGTCATTCACCGTGAAACTGCGAGCGTGTCGCTCCAATGTAACTGCGACCTCATCAGTTGGGTTAGCATAACTTTCCAAGGCACTGGTGACTATTGCATTGTTAAGATAACACTGAAAGCCCCATATGGCAGTGCACCAGGGGAGATATGCATCTCCATTATTAATCACTGGTAATTTTACGAATAAATTAGCCTAAAGAGTATGAATACCTGAATATTTGCAATCGTTGATATTAAGTTATGGCCATTTTTTACAATATAGGATTTCCTGACAAAATTGGTGTACAATCTGTTAAGAACAAACCGTATTTCATAATATACCAATTTTATTTTACTACGTTATGCATCAAGTGGTAAAATAGTATGCGAGATATAACGGAAATATGAGCTTAGGTTGAGAAGATTATCCTGGGTGCGAAACCTCTGACAGTGCTCCAATATCGATGAGACAGCAATGATTACCTCATTGTGGTTACCAGTATTAAGTGAGGATAAAGTAGTAGTAGAAAAATATGAAGAAGAAGATTATGTATGTTTGGGTATTCATTACTCCATTCACCAAAGTACAAACAGGGTCAATTCATGTAGGTATTCCATAGTCACACTTCTACGTTCGTAAGTTGGAGTTAACGTCAGTGTAGTTACTGAGAATTGAGGAGGTGGATTTCAAGAGGTGCTAAGTAGTTTTATACAACTTTTGAGGAAAGGTAAAAGTATCTAGGTAGGTAAATGTACGGTATGACCCAATAAAGTAAATGCACTATTCGACAGTTCATAACAACCATGCTTTTTGTCTTCTTTTCAGTTTTTGCTGCTTAAAATAATGGATGGAGTCAGACTAAACTTCGAGGAGAGACAATATATATAATTGGATGTTGGTATGTTTGAAGCTAATAGACTCAAAAAATACTGGACCGATTTCGCTGAAATTTTTACAGTTTGTTCTTATTACATCTGATAGGGATTATGAAGTGGTTTGAATGAAATCTGATTGGTAATTCGGCACTAAGGGGTAATGAATAATATAGGGGAATAGGAGCAAACCGCAAGACAAGTACGATCAGCGGGTTGCCTACCCACAGTATGTGAAGATTATGTTGTTCCTTAAAACTTATTTCTGCTTTTATCAAATAGTGTGGAGGCAGGACACCCCTCCAAGCCCAAGAGGAGAGGATGAAATGTAAAAGTAATCGAAAACGACCGATATTAGTTTTCGGGATCACTGAGATAAATAACGTGAGCGCAAAAATATCTCCCAGATCAGTTATGAAACTCCATTCTAAGAGTAATCACCTAGGTAGGGCCTATGTCCCTAGAGGCCATGGCGATTGCACATCCTGCACTCTTTGCAGAACGTTTTGTTGTGTACGGATCGATGTGTGTCAGCAATTGAATGTAGTATTAGCACCGTAAGTACAATCAAGTTTTCGATAAGTTTAACTGCTGTTTATAATTGTAGCATAACTATTCTTATTAGACAGTATCTTGCTTGCTTTTTCTGTCTGCAAGTAGTTGCAATAAAAATCTGTGTACTGACTGGAGGGTAATTGGGAATTAAAACGAGACTATGGAATGAGTATATGGAAAAGTGGGTGTGAGATTTGTTGATACTAGGGCCGATATCATAAACCCTTTGATTTTAGAAACGAAATTCATCGGGACAACGTCTGTCGGGTTTTGCTAGTTCATTATAAAGTGCTACTGGAAAACTGAGAACATAAGTGAAGTGCAAAGACGGTTTAGAATGGAGTTACAACGCGATGCACCAACGAGACTCACAATTACTCGTTTGCGAGACAAGTTTGAGGAAGAAGGAACTGATAGAGATGTCCATAAGAGTCATTCTGGAAGACCACGATCATCCACCAGCCCCACAAGAGGAATGCAAGTCATGGCGTGATTTCAGCAATCGACAAGAAAATCTGTTCGGCAAGCGGCTCGTGAGAGAGGAGTTCTAAAATCGAGCGTCCATCGCATTTTGAAGCATCCACAATGGAGATGTTTTATTCCTACATTAGTCCACACTCTTAGCGAAGATGATTATGACAGGAGAATTGCATTTTGTGAGTTGTATCGAACAAAATCTTCAGAAGAGAGTCATTTCCCATATAAGACTGTTTGGAGTGATAAGGCTACGTTCAAGTTAAATGGTTGCATTAATCGTCGCAATTGCACCTACTGGGCAGCTAACAATCCTCATGTGACAGTCGAACACCATGTGAACTTACCTTTAGTTGCAGCGTGGTGTGGTTTGTCAGCATTTGGTTTAATTGGACCTTTCTTTTTTGATGATACCGTTAAAGGTGCAAATTGTCCCAACTTGCTACAAAAATACGCTATGCCACGCATCCAAGAGATATTTAGGAATGGAGAATGGTACTTCCACCAAGATGGAAGACCTCCCCACTACCATCGGGATATGAGGGCCTATCTTGACGGCCGCCTGCCAAACAGAGAGGTAGGACGGAAAGGACGTGTCGAGTACCCTCCACACTCTCCGGATTTATCCCCCATGGATTTTTTCTATGGGGTATGTTAAACACAATGTTAACACAACGAAACCAGCTACAGTCAATTTGAGAGCAGCCATTGAAGGAGAATGTGCCGAAATACCAATTGAAATAATTTCGAACGTTTTAGATTCAGTCAGCGTTATCAGCTGTGATTGGACCACAATGGCCAACAATTTGAACAATTTCGATAATTGGCTGGTTTCTACATTTGTTCACATAATTTTGATTTTTGAAACTTTTCTCTATAATAATAATAATAATAATAATAATAATAATAATAATAATAATAATAATGTTATTGGCTTTATGCCCCACTAACTACTTTGACGGTTTTTCGGAGACGCTGAGGTAACGGAATTTGGTCCCGCACCTTCAAATACCGCCGGACTGAGCCAGGGTCGAAACTGCCAAATTGGGACTGAGCCACTCAGTCCGGCTGTATTGTAATAATTGTTAGTGTTATAGTCATTTAAAGAGTGTATACATTTTTTCAGAACACCCTGTAGTAACATGTCTACATGGTTTTAAATATCTTAGGCAACTATTAATGTTATTTATTTGTAAATATATACAAATCTAATTTTAAATAAATCATTTTGAAAATATTTTTCAAAAGTAATACGTCATTTGACATAGCACTCCTTGGAAAACATATTTAAAAGGTTTAGTGGAGTTATTTATAAAGAAACGCAAATTGTTCAAATACAAATAATTTTTTAGTCATGAAACATTTCAAGCAATATATTATTTTCAATATTAAAAAAACGTATTTGAAAAAATGTAGATTGGGCCTATACCTAAAGCAATTTGAAAAAATTACGAACTATTATGTACAAAATCATTGATGGTTTTTACAAAAAGTATTCTTGCCCGTCATACAAACGTTCAATATTATCACCCTCGCCAGTTGGAACTTTCAAGGCTTCTTCATTAAACTTTCTGACATCCGGTTTGCGACTGACGAATTTAAGAGTTTGATGACATCCCTCTGCTTTTCTTTGTGGATGAAATTTTCGGGTTGAACTTTTGAAATGTTTTTGTAGACATCCACAAGATTACATTCCTTTCTTTAACATCGTACCAACAATAATCACAATTGTACATGCACTTGCAACCTACCTTTTTGCGTCAGCCTACTTTGGAAAATATAAATACTCTTTGCTCTCTTAGTTTGAACGGAAATGTTTTTTAACATGTTAGTTGAACACAGATTATAGTCAAATAGGCCTACATCCTAATATTTACCTAATACTTCTTAATTACTATATTTTCATACATTTGCAGGTATTCTTCTGGACTTTCAGTAACTTGTCTTCTTAGATACTTTTGTTCCGTACAACCAAATACTCGGTCAGGTGACGGCTTGTACTATGACCACGAATCGGAAAATTATTCTCTAGAGTAGAGAAGTATTGGTTTTCACTATTATTGACATAACTGAACAAACTGCCAATAATAGTTCGGTTCTTGTTCAGGCCAGTGCATGGATCCGAAAATAACAACTTGCTTGGTTTATCAGGATTTTGCGTAAACCTATTTTCAAGAACTTTACTGAAGTTCGTTACTGCAGAATGAACTTTGTTCGAACCTCTAGGGGACTAGTCTTCGGTCCACGTGTAAATATACGCACTTTCCTTACCTTGGGTTGGCCCATGAATAACAAAATTCGAATTAAACATCAAAATTTGTCGTGGATAGTAGATTTCACCAACAGACAATTTCGGCAATGGTTGATTTTGTTGCATATCCAAATATACGCAAACAGTATCAGGAACCTTGCTTCCTACTAATTCAAAAATCTTTTGGGCACGCAATTTGTGTAATCTTAGTTTGATCATGTTTCAAATTTTAATCTTGGTATTAGTTGCTGATTTAATAGTATATTTACATTCCTCAAAAATGAGCATACATCTGTTTTTGGACCACCAAAGGCTAGATTCGAACGAATATTGAAGGATGTAAAGAATTTAGAGTGTGAACATACCTTCAGACCATTAGCGTTTGCTTCTGTTTTCTATATACACCACGGCGTTTTTACGCTGAGTTCAGGGGACATGTAACCTCTCACACTTCTATTCCTTCCGTAGTGACTTTCACTACACTTCAAAGTGGACCACACAGTTTGGTCTGCTACTGCTAAGCAGAGTCCTGGAGGGGCGTGCCATTCCAGCTGATGAGTCCAAATGGCACGTCTGGACGAAACTCTGCATAATGCACACGGCCTAACCACCCAAAAGCGGGTTCTATTGCTGTGATTTTAAGATCTGCGGCTGTGAAAGCATTTTTTGACATTGTATCTCCAATGGGGGAGCATTTTTTGAACGGAGAAATGATTTCTCCTTTAGCAGGTTAGCAAACTTGATTTGCTAACACAGCGAGGCCACACAGTTTGGTCTGCTACTGCTAAGCAGAGTCCTGGAGGGGCGTGCCATTCCAGCTGATGAGTCCAAATGGCACGTCTGGACGAAACTCTGCATAATGCACACGGCCTAACCACCCAAAAGCGGGTTCTATTGCTGTGATTTTAAGATCTGCGGCTGTGAAAGCATTTTTTGACATTGTATCTCCAATGGGGGAGCATTTTTTGAACGGAGAAATGATTTCTCCTTTAGCAGGTTAGCAAACTTGATTTGCTAACACAGCGAGGCCACACAGTTTGGTCTGCTACTGCTAAGCAGAGTCCTGGAGGGGCGTGCCATTCCAGCTGATGAGTCCAAATGGCACGTCTGGACGAAACTCTGCATAATGCACACGGCCTAACCACCCAAAAGCGGGTTCTATTGCTGTGATTTTAAGATCTGCGGCTGTGAAAGCATTTTTTGACATTGTATCTCCAATGGGGGAGCATTTTTTGAACGGAGAAATGATTTCTCCTTTAGCAGGTTAGCAAACTTGATTTGCTAACACAGCGAGGCCACACAGTTTGGTCTGCTACTGCTAAGCAGAGTCCTGGAGGGGCGTGCCATTCCAGCTGATGAGTCCAAATGGCACGTCTGGACGAAACTCTGCATAATGCACACGGCCTAACCACCCAAAAGCGGGTTCTATTGCTGTGATTTTAAGATCTGCGGCTGTGAAAGCATTTTTTGACATTGTATCTCCAATGGGGGAGCATTTTTTGAACGGAGAAATGATTTCTCCTTTAGCAGGTTAGCAAACTTGATTTGCTAACACAGCGAGGCCACACAGTTTGGTCTGCTACTGCTAAGCAGAGTCCTGAAGGGGCGTGCCATTCCAGCTGATGAGTCCAAATGGCACGTCTGGACGAAACTCTGCATAATGCACACGGCCTAACCACCCAAAAGCGGGTTCTATTGCTGTGATTTTAAGATCTGCGGCTGTGAAAGCATTTTTTGACATTGTATCTCCAATGGGGGAGCATTTTTTGAACGGAGAAATGATTTCTCCTTTAGCAGGTTAGCAAACTTGATTTGCTAACACAGCGAGGCCACACAGTTTGGTCTGCTACTGCTAAGCAGAGTCCTGGAGGGGCGTGCCATTCCAGCTGATGAGTCCAAATGGCACGTCTGGACGAAACTCTGCATAATGCACACGGCCTAACCACCCAAAAGCGGGTTCTATTGCTGTGATTTTAAGATCTGCGGCTGTGAAAGCATTTTTTGACATTGTATCTCCAATGGGGGAGCATTTTTTGAACGGAGAAATGATTTCTCCTTTAGCAGGTTAGCAAACTTGATTTGCTAACACAGCGAGGCCACACAGTTTGGTCTGCTACTGCTAAGCAGAGTCCTGGAGGGGCGTGCCATTCCAGCTGATGAGTCCAAATGGCACGTCTGGACGAAACTCTGCATAATGCACACGGCCTAACCACCCAAAAGCGGGTTCTATTGCTGTGATTTTAAGATCTGCGGCTGTGAAAGCATTTTTTGACATTGTATCTCCAATGGGGGAGCATTTTTTGAACGGAGAAATGATTTCTCCTTTAGCAGGTTAGCAAACTTGATTTGCTAACACAGCGAGGCCACACAGTTTGGTCCAGGATCCCTCGTATTACGCATTTCCACGCATTTTTTCGGCTGGGTGGCGCTCCTTCTTGCTGCGGCTCAGTCGGCCCAAGAATAAACACATGGGCAGACGCCTCGTTGGCTGTCGCCTTCCCTTAACATGCTGTCTGACTCCTGTCTCGTCAAGAACGTGGAAACTCACTATACTCCCTCTGACATTCGCAAATATCTGAGTGATCACCATGTCCCAACTAAGGCGGTCATCCGACTTCAAGATGCCTCATCGGGCCAACCTTCTCCGGACATCGTGGTCTTCTTTCGTTCATCAGGGTTCGCGAAGAGCACTCTCCTCTACGGCTACTTAAACCTCCTATATACTCAATATAAAGCTCTCCCCACTCCAGACTATATTCTCGAGCAACTCGCCTCCGATCCTGATTTTTTTCTTAAATTTCCCTCCCTTGCACCACCTTCCACTACCTCCGTCTGTTCCCCCTTGTCTTCCCCTACTACGGTCACTATTACCACTGTCACAGCTTCCGTTCACCCTTCCCCTTCTTCCGCTACCTCCTGTGTACTGTCCACTTCTCCCTCTACTGTTACGTACAGTCATCCCTCCCCTATCATGTCCACGGCCACGACCTCCTGCACTTCGACCCTAACTACTTCCCAGTCGTCTGCTGCTCATCGCCTGGATGTCACCATCGCAGCTCCGCCTGTCTCCCAAGGAACTGAAGAACCCTCGACCCCGGCCCCTCAACCGCTCTTCTCACCAAGCTGTGTCGTCCGTGGGATTGCACCCGACGTCTTGGACCAGGATATCCTCCACGACCTACAACAGGAAGGCGTCCCCGTCCGACGGGTCTTTCGCATTTTCAACAATGATGGCCCGACTTTTATGGTTCGCCTTCGCCTCGCCTCTCTTGCTGACGTCGACCATCTTATTACTACCGGCGTCCGTTTTCGAGGACGAATCCATCGAGTGGAGCGTTCTCGCTCCCCACCGCGGCTCACCGGATCTACTCGTTTCACGTCTCCTCCTTCTCCTACGCCCTCGTCGCCACCCACCCCACCACCGCCAAACATTCCCCTTCTTAGTTCCCAACCACCGTTTTCCCTTTTACCATACCCTACTTTTGACCTTCTTCGACTTCTTGCCACCTCCATCACGAATATTACTACCACCCTATATTATCTTCTCCTCCAACATTACCCGAACCCTTCCTCCCCCTTCATACCGAACACACCTTTTGCACATGCGTCAACTATGTAACATACTTATGTATTCTCCTTTTCTGAAAGCGCGCCCGAGATCCCCTACGTAGCTGTCTCACTAAATCTCTGTCCCTTCTTCTCTGGTATTTTTTGGGTTGGCTTGCTACGGATCCAAAGGCACTAACCGTGCTATCACATACCTTTATTGCTGTTACACTTAGGTTCCTTTTTTTCTCCACTCCTCTTATCCACCATGCCTTTTCTTTATCGCTTATCCTATATATAAATCTTCTTGCCGTTCCTTTTTCTATATATCTATATAATGTTGGTTTTTCTCTATTACAAGTCTCTGCTTACAGTTATCCTTTGCGATATGATATATTTTGTTTCCCATATGTATGTACACCACATACTTCTCTATGTTTTGCATTTCAATATATATTTTTCTTTCCTATCGGCCAAAGAGCTGCAATGTTCAGCTGACGGCCCGCCTCCCCTCTGTGGGGAGGAATGAACCAACCTTGTGGAAAAAAAAAAAAAAAAAAAAAACAGTTTGGTCTGCTACTGCTAAGCAGAGTCCTGGAGGGGCGTGCCATTCCAGCTGATGAGTCCAAATGGCACGTCTGGACGAAACTCTGCATAATGCACACGGCCTAACCACCCAAAAGCGGGTTCTATTGCTGTGATTTTAAGATCTGCGGCTGTGAAAGCATTTTTTGACATTGTATCTCCAATGGGGGAGCATTTTTTGAACGGAGAAATGATTTCTCCTTTAGCAGGTTAGCAAACTTGATTTGCTAACACAGCGAGGCCACACAGTTTGGTCTGCTACTGCTAAGCAGAGTCCTGGAGGGGCGTGCCATTCCAGCTGATGAGTCCAAATGGCACGTCTGGACGAAACTCTGCATAATGCACACGGCCTAACCACCCAAAAGCGGGTTCTATTGCTGTGATTTTAAGATCTGCGGCTGTGAAAGCATTTTTTGACATTGTATCTCCAATGGGGGAGCATTTTTTGAACGGAGAAATGATTTCTCCTTTAGCAGGTTAGCAAACTTGATTTGCTAACACAGCGAGGCCACACAGTTTGGTCTGCTACTGCTAAGCAGAGTCCTGGAGGGGCGTGCCATTCCAGCTGATGAGTCCAAATGGCACGTCTGGACGAAACTCTGCATAATGCACACGGCCTAACCACCCAAAAGCGGGTTCTATTGCTGTGATTTTAAGATCTGCGGCTGTGAAAGCATTTTTTGACATTGTATCTCCAATGGGGGAGCATTTTTTGAACGGAGAAATGATTTCTCCTTTAGCAGGTTAGCAAACTTGATTTGCTAACACAGCGAGGCCACACAGTTTGGTCTGCTACTGCTAAGCAGAGTCCTGGAGGGGCGTGCCATTCCAGCTGATGAGTCCAAATGGCACGTCTGGACGAAACTCTGCATAATGCACACGGCCTAACCACCCAAAAGCGGGTTCTATTGCTGTGATTTTAAGATCTGCGGCTGTGAAAGCATTTTTTGACATTGTATCTCCAATGGGGGAGCATTTTTTGAACGGAGAAATGATTTCTCCTTTAGCAGGTTAGCAAACTTGATTTGCTAACACAGCGAGGCCACACAGTTTGGTCTGCTACTGCTAAGCAGAGTCCTGGAGGGGCGTGCCATTCCAGCTGATGAGTCCAAATGGCACGTCTGGACGAAACTCTGCATAATGCACACGGCCTAACCACCCAAAAGCGGGTTCTATTGCTGTGATTTTAAGATCTGCGGCTGTGAAAGCATTTTTTGACATTGTATCTCCAATGGGGGAGCATTTTTTGAACGGAGAAATGATTTCTCCTTTAGCAGGTTAGCAAACTTGATTTGCTAACACAGCGAGGCCACACAGTTTGGTCTGCTACTGCTAAGCAGAGTCCTGGAGGGGCGTGCCATTCCAGCTGATGAGTCCAAATGGCACGTCTGGACGAAACTCTGCATAATGCACACGGCCTAACCACCCAAAAGCGGGTTCTATTGCTGTGATTTTAAGATCTGCGGCTGTGAAAGCATTTTTTGACATTGTATCTCCAATGGGGGAGCATTTTTTGAACGGAGAAATGATTTCTCCTTTAGCAGGTTAGCAAACTTGATTTGCTAACACAGCGAGGCCACACAGTTTGGTCTGCTACTGCTAAGCAGAGTCCTGGAGGGGCGTGCCATTCCAGCTGATGAGTCCAAATGGCACGTCTGGACGAAACTCTGCATAATGCACACGGCCTAACCACCCAAAAGCGGGTTCTATTGCTGTGATTTTAAGATCTGCGGCTGTGAAAGCATTTTTTGACATTGTATCTCCAATGGGGGAGCATTTTTTGAACGGAGAAATGATTTCTCCTTTAGCAGGTTAGCAAACTTGATTTGCTAACACAGCGAGGCCACACAGTTTGGTCTGCTACTGCTAAGCAGAGTCCTGGAGGGGCGTGCCATTCCAGCTGATGAGTCCAAATGGCACGTCTGGACGAAACTCTGCATAATGCACACGGCCTAACCACCCAAAAGCGGGTTCTATTGCTGTGATTTTAAGATCTGCGGCTGTGAAAGCATTTTTTGACATTGTATCTCCAATGGGGGAGCATTTTTTGAACGGAGAAATGATTTCTCCTTTAGCAGGTTAGCAAACTTGATTTGCTAACACAGCGAGGCCACACAGTTTGGTCTGCTACTGCTAAGCAGAGTCCTGGAGGGGCGTGCCATTCCAGCTGATGAGTCCAAATGGCACGTCTGGACGAAACTCTGCATAATGCACACGGCCTAACCACCCAAAAGCGGGTTCTATTGCTGTGATTTTAAGATCTGCGGCTGTGAAAGCATTTTTTGACATTGTATCTCCAATGGGGGAGCATTTTTTGAACGGAGAAATGATTTCTCCTTTAGCAGGTTAGCAAACTTGATTTGCTAACACAGCGAGGCCACACAGTTTGGTCTGCTACTGCTAAGCAGAGTCCTGGAGGGGCGTGCCATTCCAGCTGATGAGTCCAAATGGCACGTCTGGACGAAACTCTGCATAATGCACACGGCCTAACCACCCAAAAGCGGGTTCTATTGCTGTGATTTTAAGATCTGCGGCTGTGAAAGCATTTTTTGACATTGTATCTCCAATGGGGGAGCATTTTTTGAACGGAGAAATGATTTCTCCTTTAGCAGGTTAGCAAACTTGATTTGCTAACACAGCGAGGCCACACAGTTTGGTCTGCTACTGCTAAGCAGAGTCCTGGAGGGGCGTGCCATTCCAGCTGATGAGTCCAAATGGCACGTCTGGACGAAACTCTGCATAATGCACACGGCCTAACCACCCAAAAGCGGGTTCTATTGCTGTGATTTTAAGATCTGCGGCTGTGAAAGCATTTTTTGACATTGTATCTCCAATGGGGGAGCATTTTTTGAACGGAGAAATGATTTCTCCTTTAGCAGGTTAGCAAACTTGATTTGCTAACACAGCGAGGCCACACAGTTTGGTCTGCTACTGCTAAGCAGAGTCCTGGAGGGGCGTGCCATTCCAGCTGATGAGTCCAAATGGCACGTCTGGACGAAACTCTGCATAATGCACACGGCCTAACCACCCAAAAGCGGGTTCTATTGCTGTGATTTTAAGATCTGCGGCTGTGAAAGCATTTTTTGACATTGTATCTCCAATGGGGGAGCATTTTTTGAACGGAGAAATGATTTCTCCTTTAGCAGGTTAGCAAACTTGATTTGCTAACACAGCGAGGCCACACAGTTTGGTCTGCTACTGCTAAGCAGAGTCCTGGAGGGGCGTGCCATTCCAGCTGATGAGTCCAAATGGCACGTCTGGACGAAACTCTGCATAATGCACACGGCCTAACCACCCAAAAGCGGGTTCTATTGCTGTGATTTTAAGATCTGCGGCTGTGAAAGCATTTTTTGACATTGTATCTCCAATGGGGGAGCATTTTTTGAACGGAGAAATGATTTCTCCTTTAGCAGGTTAGCAAACTTGATTTGCTAACACAGCGAGGCCACACAGTTTGGTCTGCTACTGCTAAGCAGAGTCCTGGAGGGGCGTGCCATTCCAGCTGATGAGTCCAAATGGCACGTCTGGACGAAACTCTGCATAATGCACACGGCCTAACCACCCAAAAGCGGGTTCTATTGCTGTGATTTTAAGATCTGCGGCTGTGAAAGCATTTTTTGACATTGTATCTCCAATGGGGGAGCATTTTTTGAACGGAGAAATGATTTCTCCTTTAGCAGGTTAGCAAACTTGATTTGCTAACACAGCGAGGCCACACAGTTTGGTCTGCTACTGCTAAGCAGAGTCCTGGAGGGGCGTGCCATTCCAGCTGATGAGTCCAAATGGCACGTCTGGACGAAACTCTGCATAATGCACACGGCCTAACCACCCAAAAGCGGGTTCTATTGCTGTGATTTTAAGATCTGCGGCTGTGAAAGCATTTTTTGACATTGTATCTCCAATGGGGGAGCATTTTTTGAACGGAGAAATGATTTCTCCTTTAGCAGGTTAGCAAACTTGATTTGCTAACACAGCGAGGCCACACAGTTTGGTCTGCTACTGCTAAGCAGAGTCCTGGAGGGGCGTGCCATTCCAGCTGATGAGTCCAAATGGCACGTCTGGACGAAACTCTGCATAATGCACACGGCCTAACCACCCAAAAGCGGGTTCTATTGCTGTGATTTTAAGATCTGCGGCTGTGAAAGCATTTTTTGACATTGTATCTCCAATGGGGGAGCATTTTTTGAACGGAGAAATGATTTCTCCTTTAGCAGGTTAGCAAACTTGATTTGCTAACACAGCGAGGCCACACAGTTTGGTCTGCTACTGCTAAGCAGAGTCCTGGAGGGGCGTGCCATTCCAGCTGATGAGTCCAAATGGCACGTCTGGACGAAACTCTGCATAATGCACACGGCCTAACCACCCAAAAGCGGGTTCTATTGCTGTGATTTTAAGATCTGCGGCTGTGAAAGCATTTTTTGACATTGTATCTCCAATGGGGGAGCATTTTTTGAACGGAGAAATGATTTCTCCTTTAGCAGGTTAGCAAACTTGATTTGCTAACACAGCGAGGCCACACAGTTTGGTCTGCTACTGCTAAGCAGAGTCCTGGAGGGGCGTGCCATTCCAGCTGATGAGTCCAAATGGCACGTCTGGACGAAACTCTGCATAATGCACACGGCCTAACCACCCAAAAGCGGGTTCTATTGCTGTGATTTTAAGATCTGCGGCTGTGAAAGCATTTTTTGACATTGTATCTCCAATGGGGGAGCATTTTTTGAACGGAGAAATGATTTCTCCTTTAGCAGGTTAGCAAACTTGATTTGCTAACACAGCGAGGCCACACAGTTTGGTCTGCTACTGCTAAGCAGAGTCCTGGAGGGGCGTGCCATTCCAGCTGATGAGTCCAAATGGCACGTCTGGACGAAACTCTGCATAATGCACACGGCCTAACCACCCAAAAGCGGGTTCTATTGCTGTGATTTTAAGATCTGCGGCTGTGAAAGCATTTTTTGACATTGTATCTCCAATGGGGGAGCATTTTTTGAACGGAGAAATGATTTCTCCTTTAGCAGGTTAGCAAACTTGATTTGCTAACACAGCGAGGCCACACAGTTTGGTCTGCTACTGCTAAGCAGAGTCCTGGAGGGGCGTGCCATTCCAGCTGATGAGTCCAAATGGCACGTCTGGACGAAACTCTGCATAATGCACACGGCCTAACCACCCAAAAGCGGGTTCTATTGCTGTGATTTTAAGATCTGCGGCTGTGAAAGCATTTTTTGACATTGTATCTCCAATGGGGGAGCATTTTTTGAACGGAGAAATGATTTCTCCTTTAGCAGGTTAGCAAACTTGATTTGCTAACACAGCGAGGCCACACAGTTTGGTCTGCTACTGCTAAGCAGAGTCCTGGAGGGGCGTGCCATTCCAGCTGATGAGTCCAAATGGCACGTCTGGACGAAACTCTGCATAATGCACACGGCCTAACCACCCAAAAGCGGGTTCTATTGCTGTGATTTTAAGATCTGCGGCTGTGAAAGCATTTTTTGACATTGTATCTCCAATGGGGGAGCATTTTTTGAACGGAGAAATGATTTCTCCTTTAGCAGGTTAGCAAACTTGATTTGCTAACACAGCGAGGCCACACAGTTTGGTCTGCTACTGCTAAGCAGAGTCCTGGAGGGGCGTGCCATTCCAGCTGATGAGTCCAAATGGCACGTCTGGACGAAACTCTGCATAATGCACACGGCCTAACCACCCAAAAGCGGGTTCTATTGCTGTGATTTTAAGATCTGCGGCTGTGAAAGCATTTTTTGACATTGTATCTCCAATGGGGGAGCATTTTTTGAACGGAGAAATGATTTCTCCTTTAGCAGGTTAGCAAACTTGATTTGCTAACACAGCGAGGCCACACAGTTTGGTCTGCTACTGCTAAGCAGAGTCCTGGAGGGGCGTGCCATTCCAGCTGATGAGTCCAAATGGCACGTCTGGACGAAACTCTGCATAATGCACACGGCCTAACCACCCAAAAGCGGGTTCTATTGCTGTGATTTTAAGATCTGCGGCTGTGAAAGCATTTTTTGACATTGTATCTCCAATGGGGGAGCATTTTTTGAACGGAGAAATGATTTCTCCTTTAGCAGGTTAGCAAACTTGATTTGCTAACACAGCGAGGCCACACAGTTTGGTCTGCTACTGCTAAGCAGAGTCCTGGAGGGGCGTGCCATTCCAGCTGATGAGTCCAAATGGCACGTCTGGACGAAACTCTGCATAATGCACACGGCCTAACCACCCAAAAGCGGGTTCTATTGCTGTGATTTTAAGATCTGCGGCTGTGAAAGCATTTTTTGACATTGTATCTCCAATGGGGGAGCATTTTTTGAACGGAGAAATGATTTCTCCTTTAGCAGGTTAGCAAACTTGATTTGCTAACACAGCGAGGCCACACAGTTTGGTCTGCTACTGCTAAGCAGAGTCCTGGAGGGGCGTGCCATTCCAGCTGATGAGTCCAAATGGCACGTCTGGACGAAACTCTGCATAATGCACACGGCCTAACCACCCAAAAGCGGGTTCTATTGCTGTGATTTTAAGATCTGCGGCTGTGAAAGCATTTTTTGACATTGTATCTCCAATGGGGGAGCATTTTTTGAACGGAGAAATGATTTCTCCTTTAGCAGGTTAGCAAACTTGATTTGCTAACACAGCGAGGCCACACAGTTTGGTCTGCTACTGCTAAGCAGAGTCCTGGAGGGGCGTGCCATTCCAGCTGATGAGTCCAAATGGCACGTCTGGACGAAACTCTGCATAATGCACACGGCCTAACCACCCAAAAGCGGGTTCTATTGCTGTGATTTTAAGATCTGCGGCTGTGAAAGCATTTTTTGACATTGTATCTCCAATGGGGGAGCATTTTTTGAACGGAGAAATGATTTCTCCTTTAGCAGGTTAGCAAACTTGATTTGCTAACACAGCGAGGCCACACAGTTTGGTCTGCTACTGCTAAGCAGAGTCCTGGAGGGGCGTGCCATTCCAGCTGATGAGTCCAAATGGCACGTCTGGACGAAACTCTGCATAATGCACACGGCCTAACCACCCAAAAGCGGGTTCTATTGCTGTGATTTTAAGATCTGCGGCTGTGAAAGCATTTTTTGACATTGTATCTCCAATGGGGGAGCATTTTTTGAACGGAGAAATGATTTCTCCTTTAGCAGGTTAGCAAACTTGATTTGCTAACACAGCGAGGCCACACAGTTTGGTCTGCTACTGCTAAGCAGAGTCCTGGAGGGGCGTGCCATTCCAGCTGATGAGTCCAAATGGCACGTCTGGACGAAACTCTGCATAATGCACACGGCCTAACCACCCAAAAGCGGGTTCTATTGCTGTGATTTTAAGATCTGCGGCTGTGAAAGCATTTTTTGACATTGTATCTCCAATGGGGGAGCATTTTTTGAACGGAGAAATGATTTCTCCTTTAGCAGGTTAGCAAACTTGATTTGCTAACACAGCGAGGCCACACAGTTTGGTCTGCTACTGCTAAGCAGAGTCCTGGAGGGGCGTGCCATTCCAGCTGATGAGTCCAAATGGCACGTCTGGACGAAACTCTGCATAATGCACACGGCCTAACCACCCAAAAGCGGGTTCTATTGCTGTGATTTTAAGATCTGCGGCTGTGAAAGCATTTTTTGACATTGTATCTCCAATGGGGGAGCATTTTTTGAACGGAGAAATGATTTCTCCTTTAGCAGGTTAGCAAACTTGATTTGCTAACACAGCGAGGCCACACAGTTTGGTCTGCTACTGCTAAGCAGAGTCCTGGAGGGGCGTGCCATTCCAGCTGATGAGTCCAAATGGCACGTCTGGACGAAACTCTGCATAATGCACACGGCCTAACCACCCAAAAGCGGGTTCTATTGCTGTGATTTTAAGATCTGCGGCTGTGAAAGCATTTTTTGACATTGTATCTCCAATGGGGGAGCATTTTTTGAACGGAGAAATGATTTCTCCTTTAGCAGGTTAGCAAACTTGATTTGCTAACACAGCGAGGCCACACAGTTTGGTCTGCTACTGCTAAGCAGAGTCCTGGAGGGGCGTGCCATTCCAGCTGATGAGTCCAAATGGCACGTCTGGACGAAACTCTGCATAATGCACACGGCCTAACCACCCAAAAGCGGGTTCTATTGCTGTGATTTTAAGATCTGCGGCTGTGAAAGCATTTTTTGACAAAAAAAATATTATTGACTTGGTAATGTTCTTATCATTTCCCGTATAAAATGAATTGGCGAATGGCTTTTAGTGCTGGGAGTGTCCGAGGACATATTCGGCTTGCCAGGTGCAGGTTTTTGATTTGACTCCCTCAGCCGAACTGTGCGTTATGATGAGGATGAAATGATGATAGAGACGACGCATACACCCAGCCGCCGTACCAGCGAAATTAACCAATTACGTTTATACTTTCTAACCCTACTGGGAATTGAACCCGAGACCCCTGTGACCAAAGGCCTGCACGCTAAACATTTATACATGGAGGCGGACGTCATTTTCCGTGATTCTGGCCTACACTCGCTGTGTTCCCTGAAATATTTACTTAAAATGCTTAGTCTCTATCGCCCAACTTGTGTTATAGAGCAAAATGTTTTGGCACAGACTCGAACAATAGGCCCATTAGCTTTGCGGATGAAATATACCGCAACACTACGGAACCTAGGATTTTCCTTTCTAGGTCGTCTTGTTTTAGGCTGAGAAGTATGAATATATTTAATCAAGAATTACCTTGTGCTGCTTGAGATTTAAATTTATATATCCTGTTGAAAAATCAGTAATGTCGTCTTCTGATAAAGAAGCGGCTAAACAGCCATGTTTAAGCTTATGTTTACAATCAAAGGTAGTCTTACGTTTAGAGGACGAACTGTTACGAGCATATTTGCACTATCACACATTTTTGAAGTAACATGAAGTAACAAAGAATCACTATAAACATTAACTTTTTTTTTTTGCTAGCGGCTTTACGTCGCACCGACACAGATAGGTCTTATGGCGACGATGGGATAGGAAAGGCCTAGGAGTTGGAAGGAAGCGGCCGTGGCCTTAATTAAGGTACAGCCCCAGCATTTGCCTGGTGTGAAAATGGGAAACCACGGAAAACCATCTTCAGGGCTGCCGATAGTGGGATTCGAACCTACTATCTCCCGGATGCAAGCTCAGAGCCGCGCGCCTCTACGCGCACGGCCAACTCGCCCGGTATAAACATTAACAGAGAAAAAGAGATTTGACTGACGTATGAGCTGTTTGGAATAAAACTATGCCTGACTTAGCACTCTTTGGCAAACATTTACTATTTAATGATTTATTTTAGAGTAGACTTAGCTCGTTTTGACGGGTAGCATTATGAGAATCGTGCAGAACTGGATTCAAATATTCTGTATCAACTAAAATTTGAAATTTGAAAGAAGTTGGCTTAGCACCTTTCGGAATCAATGTCTTCAATATTAAATTCATTTTGACTGATACTTGCATTAGGCTACAATCGCACGAAGCAACTAAAAGGAATCAATAGTAACCTAGATACCAAGAAACTGGAAGACTAGGTTACTTATGTTGCCCGTTCTCCCCATTAGGTTTACGCAGTTTCGAGCAGCACCTACGTGGTTATATTATAGAAATTTTCTGACTGTGGTAATGAAGAAAAGAGAATTATCATCAATCATTATTAATAAAAACAATATGGTGGAAGAATATTATGCAATCATCCATACATCGAAAGGAACATCCTCTACAGATTATACGTTGCTGCAAAAGAATTGCAAGGAATGGACTCATAACTTTATACATTCTACAGAAAAGGGAGGATGCATATCAGCGATACAAATACTAGGGAATGTGTGAACCCTGTAGAGAGCCTGATACGCTAATAGTGACGATCGTATGGCTTCAGCTTACACGTGTTGTTACTGAGAATTTTAAAATAATTTAGAGTGAAACTTGCGTTATGACACAATTATGCAACCTACGCTTCCATAGAGTCAAAATGATGTTCCATTTTACTCTATCACATGACAGAGAGACAGGTCTCTGTAAGGTGACTCATGGCTCAGTTTAAATTCATTTTATTGGGGAAACTCCAGATGTGTTACCAGAGATCTTACATGCCGACGTCGTAAGATATGGAGTGCTGAACTGATTTTTTTCTGCCCATCAGAAGTCCGACTAGCTCTGCCGTGTTTTAACCCATCTACAGGACGGCGGAGGATGTATTTTAAATTCGCTAACGAATTTCAGGTTAAAAACTAGGTCACCAATTTTGTATGAGTCGTGCCGCTTAATAAACCAACATGCCGAGTGGCGGATACGTGGGTCGGTTCGTTCTACCAACATCACTACTGAAATACAAAAATGGGGTTGTAGATTCCTAATATCCTGGCCACTACACTTACTTTAATAACTCCGTGTGTGGAGTTCCGTAATGTAGAAAGAAACACACTGTAAATATCTATTTATATCACAAGGTCAATGTACCATATTTGACAGCTCTGTCGTCAAAAAACAAGGAGTAGTTTCATCTTCGTCAGTTTAATATTCCCTTACGCAGAGCAAACTCTTGCTGAAAAAAGTATCATAGACAAGTACGGTTTACTCCTACTTATTCCAGTGCCATTTTCTAGCCTTCCCCGAAAGGTAGTTGAACTTCGCCGCTGTGATGAAAGTTAACAACTATAGTGTATCTCTCCAATGAACATTCATAGGGAGTTCCACAAAGTTAAATGGAGAAACTTTAGCATAGCCGTAGTTCGTGCAAATATTGCTCAGCATAAACCAGAAAGGCCCCCGGTAGCGCCGATAGCAATTATATCACTCGAAAGCTGAGAAAATAATGACCAATCCTATGAACATCATTATATGAAAACACGCTGATGAAATGTGGCTGTAACAATGTGGGTAACAATATTTTATTCCATAGTATGTCGAATCTCATACACTTATGTTCTTCAAATTAATGTCCACGGTGGAGCTACACTACGATAGCATACTACTGTCAATAACAGCACTCAACTTGTGCAACATAAAATAATACTATCAGAAACCTTTCTCAATGCATGTAAAGTTGTTACCAAAAGGCTAACAATATGCTGTGTGTGAGATTCAAGTCGATGGTTTCTTTTTTTTTTTCTTTTTTTTACAAATGGATTTAAGTCGCACTGGAACAGATAGGTTTTATGGCGACGATAGGATAGAAAAGAGGTAGGAGTGGGAAGGAAGCGAACTTGGCCTTAATTAATGTACTGCCCCAGCATTTTCCTGGAGTAAAAATGGGAAACCACGCAAAATCATCTTCAGGGCTGCCGTCAGTGGGGTTCGAACCCACAATCTCCCGAATGCAAGCTCACAGCAACGCGCCCCTAACCACACGCCCTACTCGCAAGTCTATTGTTCAAATGGTGATCCTGAACATAGCGAAACAATATTTGAAAAGTGGGACCTGAACTAAGCAAAATAGTATGTCCGTCATAAAGTGATTTAAATAAAAGTAAATTCAACATAATATGGAACAGGATAGTGTACGTTAAAACGACGAAAGTCTTGATGTATTTGTTTAGAATCTAGACTCAAACGTAAAACCACTCTTTCGGCCATAGCAATGTAAATGTAAATGTAATTAGAATATAGAGGAAAACACATTTTCCTCAAAGGTTGCCGTTGCCGACTTCGGAATTATAACCCAGTACTCCTGACACATTCACACAAAGGCTAATGGCTTATGAGGCAACGAAGTGACCGAAAGGACTGACATCACCCGAGTACTGACGCCACCTTCCTGACAAACTTCCTAGACGAACAATATTGTAGTCTTCCCACGTTGAAAAAGATACGTATTAGGTTTTGAAGCCGAGTGAGAGTTACATTTTCCCATCTTTCACTGCTCTTTAGTTTCTTCGGCCTGATTATTAGAAAAATTGAACATTTTTCTATCTATTCTATACATTTAGTAACCTCAAAAATCAGGACTAAAATAAGTCTGATTGCTTATTGGTATAAGAATTTTATAATGGACTCCAGAACTTGACTTTGTAGTGAAGTTAAGGAAGTATATATAAACGAATAATATAAGCAATTACTTTCCTACATTTACGCACTCTCACAGTTCTAAGGAAATAGAATACAAGTGATGTGAATACAATCAACGTAGTTCTTTTCCTTAATTATCTTGGATGTCATCATTTGTCCGTGCATCTGACAAGAATTTAAATATCTTTTTAATTTACCGGCATTGAATAGTAAAATTAATGTTTATAGTGCGCTTGGAAGTTGAAACATTGAAACTATTAAAAATAGCAAAAAATATTTAAACGTCATTGCATGTGACAGGCCATTATATCAGTAAACGATTGTTGAAGTTTCGCTAATGGTATTGTAGTCATAAAAGAGTAACAACAAAAATATGAATAGATGGCTAGAAATATTGTTAACATCCTTGAACAAATCAAAATTGAAAATAAACGTGAGAATAACCAAAACTCTTTTGGCGAGTAGGAAAAATACGGAAAATAGAAATGTAATGAAAGTAACTCCAACAGATGAAAAATATGTTATCTTGGAGGCTTAATGACGGACGTTAAGAGAAGTGCAGGTGAAATCAGGAAAATACTAGCAAAGGAAGCTTTCAACTAAAAATACAACATACTAACACGTAGATGTTTGGCATTATTTTACTTTTAACGGATTGGAATATATTTGGATTTCTTGTTTCCTTTTTTGTTTGTTTGTTTGTTTGTTTGTTTGTTTGTTTGTTTGTTTGTTTGTTTGTTTGTTTGTTTGTTTGTTTGTAGTACGTTCAAATATAACTACAGGTAATGTTTGGACTTCACGCCCACCCTTCAAGATTGAAATAGAGGAAGAACTTCCTACAAACAACATCATCAATCCCATCATCAGCCGAATCTCAGCGAAAGGAACTCTGGAGAAGGAAGTCGCCTGTAGGATTATGGGAAGTGAAAGAGAAGCCAGCTGCAGGACATCCTGTTCAATATGGACATTGGAAGACGCTTAACAAATTAATATCCGGGGTGACATGATGTTAAACCAACCTAAAAGGGTGGGGGTACGGTGATCAAGATTTGTGTGAGTGTGGTGAAAAGCAAGATCATGGACACCTTCTCATCTGTATAAATCTGCCAAAACCATGTAGTATGAAGTATTTGTTGGAAGCCAATGAATGTGCCATCTCTACAGTTGAATACTGGAAAACAAAATATAAACAGAGTAGTTGTAAATATATTGGAGTGATTTCGGACACGGATAAATAAAGAAATAAAATAAAACCCATTTTAGTATATCCCCCGAAACCTTATCATCTCCACGTGCTTTTCTGGTTTTCAACTTTTGTATCTTACTGTAAATGTTATCATAGGTAGATTTTAATACTTCTTTAGTATTAGTCACCACCTCAATCTGGAAATCCTTGTAACCAAAATTTTTACGTACTGCTGACTGAAAATTTCTACCTTTTGATCATCCACGCATACACACTCGCCTTGTTCATTACTGATTCATGGAATGTCCTTCTTGGAATTTATTTTTGCCCTAAATTACCTACACATACCCTTCCATTTTTAACTAAAATTTGTAAGGCTGCCAAATAAACTTACCATCATGTTACCCTTAGTAGACTTATTTCTTAAATTCAATTTTCTAGCAAATTCGCTCAATTTCCCCTTACATCCATAGCCTTTTCTATTTCTTTTCAACCTGCACCTCCTTCTTAGTATCTTTAGTTTTCTGTTATAATATAGTGGGCATTTACCATTTTTACCACCTTTAAAGGTACAAACGTGTTTTCATATTCCTCAACAATTGCTTTAAACCAATCCCAATGGCTGTTTACATTTTTATTTACCGTTTTCCACCGATCATAGTTACTTTTAAAAAATCCCTCGAGCCTGTTTTATCAGCCATATGGTACTGCCTAATGGTCCTAATTTTAATACCTTCCTTTTTTTCTCATTTCCTTTTAACTATCATAAAAACAGCTCCGTGTCCACTAATACCATTTATTACTTCGGTTTGTCTGTAGAACTTATCTGGTGTTACCAGCACCACACCCAGAATATTCTTCCCTCTAGTTGGTTCCCTCGCTTTCTGAATCAGATGCCCTTCCCATATTAACCTATTTGCCTTTTGTTGGTCATGCTTCCTGTCGTTCGCATTACCTTCCCAATTGACCTTTGGTAAATTTAAATCACCTGCTAAAATCACATTCCTTTCCATATCGTTTCTAACGTAACTGATTAACTTACCAAATAATTCTGTTTCAGCATCAGCGCTACCCTATCCCGGTATGTATACTCCAAAGACATCAAGTTGCCTATTATCATTAGAGATGAGCCTTATACCTAGAATTTTATTTTTGTCATCTTTAACTTTTTCGTATCTTACAAATTATTCTTTCACCGGAATGAATACTCCCTCCCTCCTACCATTCCCATCCTATCTCTACGATACACACTTACACTCCAATTCCGTGAGAAAATTCTTGCATCCATCATTTCTCAGCCATGATTCAACTCCTATTACAATATCTGGTAATATCTATTAAATTAATTCAATTATTTTTCCTTACAATACTTCTACAGTGCAAGTCTTATATTTTTATGTCATCCCTACTTGACTTCCAGATCCCTGCAACCTTATCGCCACTCCCTAGACCACCTCGTTTCCTTGAATGTATTTCCCTATAACATTTCTAAACAAATTTCCTAACATATACGTACCACTGCAGTTTAAGTGAAGGCCATCTGATCGCAGAACCCTATCCACCCATTAGGATCTAGTAATCTCACTTTCATTTTCCCACATGCCCACTCCATAGTCTCATTTAAATCTCCAATTATCTTCCAGTCAGCATCCCTCTTACACAGTATTCCACTGATGACAAACATCGCTTCCTTAAACTCCACACGTGCTGGATTTACCAGATGCCGTACATCCTCAAATATGTTGGTACTTACACCTGCTTGCCTTCCGTTGTTGGTGTTAATTTGAAACACTACCACCTCCTCCCTTACCTCCTCCTTCTCTTCTACTTTCCTCAACATCTGCCTTAACCTATTTCCTCGATACACTGTACCCTGGTTCCATTTCCTCTACACACTTTCCCCACATGTAAGTTATAACAATGGAATCCACCATGACCAGAGCCTCAGCCCTACTCACCTCAAATGATCCCCTCCCTTCCTGATCAGCTCTATCTTTCCTCACTGCTGCAGAAGCTACATCCTCTTCTCCTTTCTCCCTCCCATGACCCTGTTCCACCTGTCTTTTCCTATCCTCTACTCTACATATCTACAATCTGATAAAAATCAGTTTGCAATGTTAAGAATCGAGAGCTTTAAAAAGCACCGCAGCAATCCAGAAAGGAGTGAGGCAAGGTTGCAGTTTGTCCCCCTTCTCTTTCAATGTGCATACAGAACAGGCAGTAAATTAAATCAAAGAGTTACGGAAGGGAATCACAATCCAAGGAGAGGAAATCTAAACTCTTAGATATGCTGATGATACTGTTATTTTATATGAGATTGCATAAATCTCGAGAAGTTACCAAATGGCATAGCCGGAGTCTTAGGTAAGGATTACAAGATGAAAATAAATTAGCCCAAAACAAAAGTAATGGGGTGCAGTCGAATGAAGTCAGGTGATGCAGGTAATATTAGATTAGGAAATGAAGTCTTAAATTAAGTAGATGAATATTGTTACTTCGATAGTAAAATAACTAACGATGACAGAAGTAAGGAGAACATTCAATGCTGACTAACACAAGGAAAGAAGGCGTTTCTTAAGATAAGAAATTTGCTCACTTCGAACATTGATATGGGAATTAGAAAGATGTTTTTGAAGACTGTCGTCTGGAGCGTGGCATTGTATGGAAGTGAAACATGGACTATAACTAGCTCAGAAAGAAAGAGGATAGAAGCTATTGAAATGTGGTGTTACAGAATAATGTTGAAGGTCAGATGGAGAGATCGAATTACTAATTAAGAGGTACTGAATCGAATTGGTGAGAGGAGATCGATTTGGATAAATTCGACCAGAAGAAGAAATAGAATGATAGTACACATCTTGAGACACCCAGTACTTGTTCAGTTAGTTTTTAAGGGAAATGTAGGTTTTTCAAGGAAGTGTAGGCGGTAAGAACGATAGGGATAGACTAAGGTATGAATATGACAAGGAGATTAGAGCAGATGTAGGATGCATGTTACGTACAAATGAAAATGTTAGCACAGTATATTGTGGTGTGGAGAGCTGCAACAAACCAGTCTATGGACTGATGACTGAAACAACACAACAACATCTTCAAATAAGACAAAATGAATATGCCTAAAATTATAAGTGGTGGATGCAAACTCGGCAAAATAAAATTTTAATATTCTGGCAAACTGACAAGGAAGGGTCACAGCAGTTGTTTCGGAAAAGAGAATAAAACTATTTTCGGTTTGTTAATGATCGGGATCACAAAATCCTTCCAATTATTTATCTGCTATTGTGAGCCGGTGTGGACAGTAGAAGGAGGGGAGTTGGGGGAGGGGGGGCGGTGCACGTCCCCACTATCAACCTTGTGGTCAAAGATCACAATACAGATTTGTGATGTCCGCGGGAGTAGACCTGTCTGGTGCGCAAGTTTGTTTACAGAGCAAGTACTGTAAATTTGTACAGTACGGCCACCCTCGACAATGACGTAGGCGGTAATTGTGAACCTGTTCACGGATTACTTTGCTAATTCGGTAGATACACCTACATAAGAAGCTGTAATAGCTGAGGTGAGTTCAGTTGTAATAGATGAGGAGGCTTCAGATGAAGAAAGTGATAATACAGTGACGGTGAGTGATGAAGCAATGTGACCGCGGTGGCGGATGTCCAAAGAAGCGGCAGTTCATCTTGATAGCCATCACCTCCAAGAAAAGAAGCAAAAACGAAACTTCCGGGAGGATGTCTGGCTGGTGCATAAAAGATCTGGACAAAACAACCACGGAAGAGGATGGAAATTTTGATCCTCCCCATCTTTGTCGTCCTGGATTAGCCTGAAACTTGGCACAGTTTACGAGCAAATAAAGAGTAGATCTGTGTTACTAAACTTCGAAAACACGCGCAACCAGCGGCGCTCGTGAGACTAAACCAGCCTACACGATGAGTTAAAACGTTAAGTGCGTGAGAATTTTATAGCAAAGAGACAGAAAAACGCCATAACACATGACCGTACATTGCGACTCTGGGCAATGTAATTTAAGAAGAGTATTTACCGTCACAATTCCCTGCTGTTCAAAGCTTCTAGCCAGAGGGTAAAATTATTAAAACGAAATAACAAGATCACTTCTCGGAAAATAACACACAAAGTATGGAAAGCGATTGGTCGAAATAGCTGCTGAAGGAGCTCATGAATTTATGAGAGAAATAAGGTCTATCACTGAGAAAAAACATCTGTCAACAGTTCAAGTAATTAATGCTGACGAATCAAGATTTAATTAAGAAATGTGATCTGGACGAACCCATGCAGACACATCTTTGGTCCAGTTGGATCCATAGCGGAAACCACATACTCTTATATGATATGGCAAAGGATTGATCGTACTCTGCTGCCCCATTGTACTAGGTGTTTATTATTTAGAAATATGTACTATATCTGGTCGTCATATTCTTAGAAAGTGTGTATAATTGTTGATTCATTCGTTATAACTATTGATGTTTATGTAAGTCGTGTGTTATTGTGCTAGTCATGCTGTGTAACTTTAGGTTGTATCCTTTACTTTCTTTAGTCCACCACAATATAAATGACGAGGGTTAGTTCCATGTTTGATTGTCATTTATTGTGGCACACATTTACCCTTAAGCTGTTTAGTTATTCATTTTTTTAGGAAATGATGTAATCTTATTTGATAACCTTACTTAATACTCTTCCGATCCCTGTAGCCACTGGGTTCTACTGAGCCCACCTCTTGCTACTTCCCTGCCCAATTGCATTGTGTAACCTTGGACTTCTGCTATTAGCCGTTTTCAGTATAAATGTTTGGTAACACATGCATTTTCCTGCCCCGTTCGTTTCTCTAAACCGAAATATATTCGCGTGAGTTCGCACCTTGTGCCCTGCTTCCTAGCCTACTACGTCTATTATGTAACAACAACGACAACACACACATAATTTGTTAAATCTTGCTATTGTAGCAGTATACAGGCATTGTGTAACCTAGCGACGTTTTCTTCTTCCGTCCATACAAAAATTGGGTGTTGTGAAATTCGGCAGAGATACTGTTGATGAAACAACAACACTTTCCTGAAAATTAAGTCCTGTAAAAAAATCCCATCATATAACCAACACAGTTTCCATATCATCCATACAATTTTAAGGTAAGCCGTTTATATACATATATATATATATATATATATATATATATATATATGGTTCTAAATAATTTGTTCACCGGGCGAGTTGGCCGTGCAGTTAGGGGCGCGCGGCTGTGAGCTTGCATCCGGGAGATAGTGGGTTCGAATCCCACTGTCGGCAGCCCTGAAGATGGTTTTCCGTGGTTTCCCATTTTCACACCAGGCAAATGCTGGGGCTGTACCTTAATTAAGGCCACGGCTGCTTCCTTCCAACTCCTAGGACTTTCCTATCCTATCGTCGCCATAATACCTATCTGTGTCGGTGTGACGTAAAGCAACTAGCAATAATAATAATAATAATAATAATAATAATAATAATAATAATATGTCCTGGTTTTAGTTTTAACAAAAGTCCGGAATTTTCTGAAAATTGTATTATGGTTCCCCTATATTTTATTAATTTTTGTTGAAGAAATTAAATATAATTCACTTAAATATATCTCCACACTGTAGTGTAACATCTAGTATTATTAGCTGCCATCCTAGGACACCTACGTTCGATTTACGGCACTGCCAGAAATTTAAGGTTTGCAGAACGGTGCATGTAGCACACGCCCACTGGGGTTGTGCCTGATAAAAGATGCATCACCTCTAAAAATAACGAAGTTGGTATTCTGGAAAACTACACAGAATTGTAATTGATATACTAAGTCGACACTTATTCAATTTAAGCTGATACCGTATTACTACAGTGTTTACAACCGCGCGTGTTAACGCGCTACGACTATCGAGCCATGCTCTGCACTCGGGTTCGAACCCCACAGTCGCCTGCCCTAAGTGGAGTTTTCTTTGGTTCCCGGTATTCACTTCCAGGCAAGTGCAAGAAAAGTTCCTATTCATAGGATAAAATCGATTTCATCCACCTCCTTACCCAATTATATTTACCTTCAGTCATTTCACCTTCAATTGCTTCTCAAATGAGGAAGGACATCTGGCCGTAAAAGGAAGTCATATAAATTCATCTTATCTCATCTCCGACCCCATACAAGAGGGTACTAAGGAGTATATATATATTCATTCTCAGAAATTAAGGATAATGCTGAAACAACGCTATGGTGGGCGGTTTGCGGTTTTAAATCACCTCGGGGTATGACCATATGGTGCATTTGAACTGCGGTCGTCGCACAGTGGCGCTGGCAGCAGTACAAATACGCAGAGGTGTGTTGGTGCATGTCAGAGTACGGTGCAGTGAGTAAGCGTGCAGATGTTTTCAGACGTGCTAATGGTGACTGTGTGGTGAAAATGGCTCAACGAACACCTATATTGATGACGTTATGAGGGGTAGAATAATAGGGCGACTGGAGGCTGGTCAAACACAGCAGGTCGTAGCACGGGCCCTCCGTGTTCCACAAAGTGTGATCTCAAGATTATAGCAACGATTCCAGCAGACAGGAAACGTGCCCAGGCGCTACAATACGGGACGTCCGCAGTGTACAACACCACAGAAGACCGATATCTTACCATCAGTGCCCGCAGACGGCCACGGAATACTGCAGGTAGCCTTGCTCGGGACCTTGCCACAGCCACTGGAACACTTGTCTCCAGACATACAGTCTACAGACGACTGAACAGGCATGGTTTATTAGCCTGGAGACCTGCATGGTGCATTCCGCTGAACCCTGTTCACAGGAGAGCCCGTAAAGCCTGGTGTCAAGAACACAGTACGTGGTAATTGGAAGGGTGGTCTCAGGTTATGTTCACGGACGAGTTTGGGTATAGTCTGAACAGTGATTCTCGCCGGGTTCTCATCTTGCGTGAACCAGGAACCATATACCAACTCCACAATGTCCTTGAAAGGGACTTGTATGGAGGTAGTTGTTTGATGGTGTTGGGTGAGATTAAGATTGGTGCACGTACACCCCTGCATGTCTTTGACAGAGGAGCTGTAACAGGTCAGGTGTATCGGGACGTCATTTTGCACCAGTATGTCCGCCTTTTCAGGGGTGCAGTGGGTCCCACCTTCCTCCTGATGGATGATAACGCACGGCCCCACCGAGCTTCCATCGTGGAGGAGTACCGTGAACAGAAGATATCCGGCGAATGGAGTGGTCTGCCTGTTCTCCAGACCTAAACCCCATCGAGCACTGGGATGCTCTCGGTCGACGTATCGCTTCACGTCTTTAAACCCCTAGGACACTTCAGGAGCTCCGACAGGCACTGGTGCAAGAATGTGAGGCTATACCCCAGCAGCTGCTCTACCACCTGATCCAGAGTATGCCAACCCGTTGTGCGGCCTGTGTACGTGTGCATGGTGACCATATCCCACACAGATGTCGGGGTACATGCGCAGGAAACAGTGGCGTTTTGTAGCACATGTGTTTTGGGACGGTTTTCCCAACTTACCACCAATACCGTGGACTTACAAATATGTCTCGTTTGTGTTCACTATGTGCCTATGCTATAAGCGCCAGTTTTGTGTAGTGCCACGTTGTGTGGCATCACAATATGCAAGTTTCCTTAATTTATGAGTACGAGTGTATATACACTGACTGACAGAGCAAATGCAACACCAAGAAGGAGTGGTCAGAACTTTATGCCAATTGCAGGGTAGACTGACGTCACTGAGGTATGCTCATGATGTGAAATGCGCCGCTGTTCTGCGCACGTAGCGAACGATAAATGGGACACGGCGTTGGTGAATGGCCCACTTCGTACCGTGATTTCTCAGTCATTGTAGAACGTGTTGTCGTGTGCCACAGGACACGTGTATAGCTAAGAATGCCAGGCCGCCGTCAACGGAGGCATTTCCAGCAGACAGACAACTTTACGAGGGGTATGGTGATCGGGCTGAGAAGGGCAGGTTGGTCGCTTCGTCAAATCGCAGCCGATACCCATAGGGATGTGTCCACGGTGCAGCGCCTGTGGCGAACATGGTTGGCGAAGGGACATGTGGCACGTGCGAGGGGTCCAGGCGCAACCCGAGTGACGTCAGCACGCTAGGATCGGCGCATCCGCCGCCAAGCGGTGGCAGCCCCGCAGGCCACGTCAACCGCCATTCTTCTGCATGTGCAAGACACCCTGGCTGTTCCAATATCGACCAGAACAATTTCCCGTCGATTGGTTGAAGGAGGCCTGCACTCCCGGCGTCCGCTCAGAAGACTACCATTGACTCCACAGCATAGACGTGCACGCCTGGCATGGTGCCAGGCTAGAGCGACTTGGATGAGGGAATGGCGGAACGTCGTGTTCTCCGATGAGTCACGCTTCTGTTCTGTCAGTGATAGTCACCGCAGACGAGTGTGGCGTCGGCGTGGAGAAAGGTCAAATCCGGCAGTAACTGTGGAGCGCCCTGGTTTGGGGCGCTATTGCGTATGATTCCACGTCACCTCTAGTGCGTATTCAAGGCACGTTAAATGCCCACCGCTACGTGCAGCATGTGCTGCGGCCGGTGGCACTCCCGTACCTTCAGGGGCTGCCTAATGCTCTGTTTCAGCAGGATAATGCCCGCCCACACACTGCTCGCATCTCCCAACAGGCTCTACGAGGCGTACAGATGCTTCCGTGGCCAGCGTACTCTCCGGATCTTTCACCAATCGAACACGTGTGGGATCTCATTGGACGCCGTTTGCAAACTCTGCCCCAGCCTCGTCCTCGCACGGACGACCAACTGTGGCAAATGGTTGACAGAGAATGGAGAACCATCCCTCAGGACACCATCCGCACTCTTATTGACTCTGTACCTCGACGTGTTTCTGCGTGCATCGCCGCTCGCGGTGGTCCTACATCCTACTGAGTCGATGCCGTGCGCATTGTGTAACCTGCATATCGGTTTGAAATAAACATCAATTATTCGTCCGTGCCGTCTCTGTTTTTTCCCCAACTTTCATCCCTTTCGAACCACTCCTTCTTGGTGTTGTATTTGCTCTGTCAGTCAGTGTACATACATACATATATACATACGTACATACTGTACAGATAAACATAAGCTCACTGTACAAAAAATTACTCACCCTAGTGCGCACGCACAGATGGATCATTAAGTCTGTACAGATGGCGCGGCGAACGAATCCCGTGCTCAAATGCACCCGTACTTCTTCCACGTGAGCATAAGTTCAAGCAGTGAGACACTGATGTTTCAAGCGGACAATGTACGTCAACATGGGTTGATACAAGGATGCGACAGTGTGGCGAAAAGCGGCAATTGCGTTTGGCCGTGCCCAGAGCCATATGGTGCGTGAATTTGCTGGATTTGTTGGTGCTTTGCAGCGGACAGTTCACTACACGTGGCCAAGATACATGACGTCAGAATTGTGGTCGGAAATAGATCCTGACTGAGAGAGACCGGACAAGAGTTTCACGGACTGTGAATCAAAATCGCTTCCATACGCGACAGGAATTGCTCCAGTCAGTGAATGGAGGTCCATACCAGCCTGCTAACGAGAGGACATTGCAACGGGAACTGCAGGCAACATTAGGAGTTGGACACCTCGCAAGAGGCCAATGCTCGCACAGGCACATAAATCAGCGCGTTTTCAATGGGCTAGAAATCATCGAACGTGGACAGTAGGTGACCGGTGGAACGTAATGTGGTCTGACGAATCACGTTTTTGTCTGTATTCCAATGACGCACGTCGTCAAGTTCATCCAATGCCAAATGAAGCATTTCATCCTGGATGTGTGCACGGTCAGGTTCAGGCCGGAGGTTGGTCTGTGATGATTTGGGGGCGTTTTTCGTACCATGGATTGGGCCTGCACACTGAGGTGTCTACTAACATGAACCGGCATGTGTATTTAAACATTCTGAATGATCAGGTGTTGCCTTTCAGTCAACATCTGAATGAAGCGTATGCTATCGATACTCCAATTTTTCAAGATGACAACAGCAAAGTTCATCGGGCTGGACGCATATGTGATTGGTTTTATGAAAATTCCTCCACCCTATTACATCTCGGTTGGCCTACAAATTCACCTGATTTGAAGCACGTTGAAAACCTGTGGAACATGCTGGAATAGCGGATAAAACGCCGACATCAGAATCCCCGCAATTTGCTGTAATTGCACGATCAAATCCTCAGTGAAGTCTTAACCTGAATGCGACGTACCTGCACAACTTTGTGGACTCACTTCCTAACCGAATCCAGACGATTTTCAATTCGAAGTTAAACGGTATTACGTAATGCTTGTAATGATTTCTCCAGGGGTGACTATTTTTTTGTCCGGTGACCTTACATACATACATACATACACACATACATACATACATACATACATACATACATACATACATACATACATACATACATACATACATACATACATACATACATACATACATACATAAAATGAAATGGCGTATGGCTTTTAGTGCCGGGATGTGCAAGGATTTCGGCTCGCCAGGTGCAGGTCTTTTGATATGACTCCCGTAGGCGACCTGCGCTTCGTGATGAGGATGAAATGATGATGAAGACGACGCATACATCCAGTGCCCGTGTCCGGGGAATTAACCAAAAATGGTTAAAATTCCGGACCCTGTCGGGAATTGAACCAAGGACCCCTCTGACCAAAGGTCAGCACGCTAACTATTCAAGCATGGAGCCAGACCATGCCTATATACATACTACAGTACAAGTACAGATTACATAAACAATGTCACAAATGGTTGATAGGATTAGTATATCCCACATTTCCAACATGGTTCTTTTTATAATGATGCATACAGCACGACTATTCGACATACATATTATCATTATAGACTGTTATGCCTTTCAGCGATCAGTCTGCAAGCCTCTGTGAATTTACTAAACGTCGCCACAATCTTCGATTTGCAGCTAGTGTTGTGGCCTCATTTAGTTCTATACCTCTTATCTTTAAATCGTTATAAACCTAGTCTAACCATCGTCGTCTTGGTCTACCTCTACTTCTCTTACCTCCATAACAGAGTCCATTATTTTCCTAGGTAACCTATCCTCCTCCATTCGCATCACATGACCCCACAACCGAAGGAGGTTTATGCGTACAGCTTCATCCATCGAGTTCAATCCTAAATTAGCCTTTATCTCCTCATTCCGTTTACCCTCCTGCCATTGTTCCCACCTGTTTGTACCAGCAATCATTCTTGCTAGTTTCAAGTCTGCTACTTCTAACTTATGAATAAGATATCCTGAGACCACACAGATTTTATCCCGTAAAGCAAAGTTGGTCTGAAAACAGACCGATGTAAAGATAGTTTCGTCTGGGAGCTGACTTCCTTCTTACAGAATACTGTTGATCGCAACTGCGAGCTTACTGCATTAACTTTACGACACCTTGATTCAATCTCACTTACTATATTACCATCCTGGGAGAACACACAACCTAAATACTTGAAATTATCGACCTGTTCTAGCTTTGTATCACCAATCTGACATACAATTATGTTGAATTTCTTACCTACTGACATCAATTTAGTCTTCGAGAGGCTAATTTTCATACCTACTCATTGCACCTCTACTCAAGTTCCAAGATATTAGACTGCATGCTTTCGGCACAATCTGCCATTAAGACCAAGCCGTCAGCATAGGCCAGACTGCTTACTACATTTCCACCTAACTGAATCCCTCTCTGCCATTTTATAACTTTCAGCAGATGATCCATGTAAACTACGAACAGCAAAGGAGAAAGATTGCAGCCTTGTCTAACCCCTGTAAGTACCCTGAACTAAGAACGCATTCTACCATCAATTCTCACTGAAGCCTAATTGTCACCATAAATGCCTTTGATTGATTTTAATAATCTACATTTAATTCCATAGTCCCCCAATATAGCGAACATCTTTTCCCTCGGTACCCTGTCATATGCTTTCTCTAGATCTACGAAACATAAACACAACTGCCTATTCCTCTCGTAGCATTTTTCAATTACCTGGCGCATTCTGAAAATCTGATACTGACAGCCTCTCTGTGTTCTGAAACCACACTGGATTTCATCCAACTTCTTCTCGACGACTGATCGCACCCTCCCTTCCAAGATGCCAGTGAATACTTTGCCTGGTATACTAATCAATGAGATACCTCGATAGTTGTTGCAATCCTTCCTGTTCCTTTGTTTATAGATAGGTGAAATTACTGCTTTTGTCCAATCTGAAGGTACCTTACCAACACTCCATGCTAATCTTACTACTCTATGAAGCCATTTCATCCCTGCCTTCCCACTATACTTCATCATTTCAGGTCTAATTTCATTTATTCCTGTTGCTTTATGACAATGGAGTTTATTTACCATCCTTTCCACTTCTTCAAGCATAATTTCACCAACATCATTTTCCTCCTCCCCATGAGCTTGACTGTTTGCAACACCACCAGGATGATTTCCTTTTACATTGAGAAGATGTTCAAAGTATTCCCTCCACCTCTCCAGTGATTCTCTGGGATCTATTATGAGTTCACCTGAATTACTCAAAATACTGTTCATTTCCTTTTTCCCTTCCTTTCTAAGATTCCTTATTACTGTCCAGAAAGGTTTCCCTGCTGCTTGACCTAGCCTTTCCAGGTTATTACCAAAATCTTCCCACGACTTCTTTTTGGATTCAACAACTATTTGTTTCGCTCTGTTTCTTTCATCTACGTACAAATCCCTGTCTGCCTCGGCCCTTGTTTGGAGCCATTTCGGATAAGCCTTCTTTTTACGTTTACAAGCTGCTCTCACTTCATCATTCCACCAAGATGTTCGCCTTTTCCCCTTTACACACAGTTGTTCCTAGGCATTCCCTTGCTGTTTCTACTACAGCATCCCTGTGTGCCACCCATTCACTTTCTATATCCTGAACCTGCTTACTGTCCACTGTTCGAAATTTCTCACTAATCATATCCATGTACTTCTGTCTAATTTACTCGTCCTGGAGATTTTCTACCCTTATTCGTTTGCAGACAGATTTCACTTTCTCTACCCTAGGCCTAGAGATACTTAGTTCACTACAGATCAGATAGTGGTCTGTATCATCGAAAAATCCCCGGAGAACTCGTACATTCCAAACAGATTTCCTGAATTCAAAGTCGGTTAAGATATAGTCTATTATGGACCTGGTATCTCTAGCCTCCCATGTGTAGCGGTGGATAGCCTTAATCGCCTTTTCGTATCCTTCAGTTCTATTCCCAGCTGTCGCTTTGAAATCGCCCATTAGCACTATTCTATACTTGCTGTTGACCCCGACCACGATGTCACTCAATGCTTCATAAAACTTGTCAACTTCATCCTCATCTGCACCCTCACATGGTGAATACACGGAGACAATTCCAGTCCTAATTCCTCCAAATGCCAAATCTACCCACATCATTCGCTCATTTACGTGCCTAACACTAACTATGTTGCGTGCAATGGTATTCCTGATAAAGAGCCCTACCCCAGACTCTG
This sequence comes from Anabrus simplex, assembly GCF_040414725.1. Lineage (NCBI taxonomy): Eukaryota > Metazoa > Arthropoda > Insecta > Orthoptera > Tettigoniidae > Anabrus > Anabrus simplex. Next base: position 1,003,115,462 of record NC_090265.1, on the reverse strand, counting down.
CCCTTCCCTTTCTAACACCCGTCATGTACACTTTATACTCTCCTGTCTCTTCCTCGTTATCTCCCCTTACCCGACTATTCAACACTATGAAAATATATGTTTCTTTTAATGTTATCATTTTTTAAGAAAATTCTTCCATTAAAGGCTAAACAGGTCTTTATTCTCCTGTAGTTCTCCTTACCTCTCCGTCAGTGCAAGACTAGTTATCAAACTGAGAGGAACAAAGCAGTGGGGCAGCAAGTGTGTTATGTGCACCTTCCTAACTGGAAGTATAGAGCTCAATGTATCCTGATTGATGATTATAGATGATGTTTGCTGTATCTACCTCATATTACTTGGCTATTTCTCATAAACTGAACTTCACGTAACAGTATATACTGTACAAGATACACACACAAACGGAAGTCTTGTCGGCCATAGTCTAATAAAACATTCACACTTCCAGGATGTTCTCCCTGCACTAATTAATAACGGAGTAAAATATGTATGTGAAAGTGAGCTCGCTCTAGAGTGAGTTAGAATATTGCTAATGTGGAGGACAGCACAGAAATGTTCCTGTTCAGTTTTCACGTACCATTAGGTTACTTCCATCACAGGAATACTTGGATTACGAGGGAAATTTTCGTCTCTAAGAGCTTTGTGTATAAGTGTGTGTGTGTGTTTATGTGTGCGTCGTGCCACTACCTGACAGCTCCTTATGGAGAAAGGAGGCGTGTTCAGTGGCCTAGTGCTAGGTTTCAAATTCTGATCGATCTCGGGTTCGAATTTTCACATGAAAAATCACAGGACGTGAGCAACTTTATCCGGCCTTGAACTTCCGATCAAAACTGAACAATGTGTTGAACTGAGTGGCCTACATGGAGCGCTGGCTGCCCTTCCAAACCTGAATTGACAGGTTTAAACAGAGCTTAGCTCCATCGTCATTGAAGGTGTGAAATACCCCGGTCTTGTGTTGGTATATGCCGGCAAGTAAAAAAAAAACTCCTGCGAGACAAACTTTCGGCGCTTTGGCGTCACTGAAACATCCACCAATTCCGAACGCAAGCTCACAGCTACACAGCCCATAACATGCAGCCAATTGGCTCGATTTAGTGGGATATAAAACCAAAATTAATACAAATATTCGTATTGTACACACAATATATAAACAGTTCTTGTATTCAAGGGAAGCAGAATGCTTTGGCAATTTATCACCAGATCATCAGGAGACGGATTTAGCTGAAAATTTGTTTAATATATTTTGTATACATAAATATTTTATATAAAAAATCCTATTATATTGATGTAGTGATTAAAAATAAGCAGAACATTTTGGAGGCATTAAAATTATTCTACGGTGAGAGGAACTTAGGAGGCCTTGCGTTGCTAAAAGTAACCGTTAGCTAAACATAAACAAACATACAGTTGAGAGGAAATATGTGAGTTATCATTCCCATATCTATACGGCCTTTCCGAATGGATCTTGTAAACGATAGCTAAAACTGTTATGCTATTTGGTGCCTCTTTATTACATTATTTCTCGTACTGTTCTTTAACGCTGTACACACTCTGCCCACTCTGACGCCCGATAACACCTTCTCTTCTTATTAGAGAAACATATTTGCAGTAATCACCACAACACTGAACTGAAAGGTGCATACAATAAACACTTCTTTGCTGGAAAATATGGACAATACGTGAGATGTGTGTCATGTAAGGTTTCGTATAGTAATATTAAAGTGTACAAAATTAGAATAAAATAAACTGTGTAACTGAATGAATACATGATCCCCCAGTTTTTGAAGCAGAGTGCACTAAAGTCCAGGCAGGAAAGTGTAGCGCCCTGAGCGCAAAGGCGTGGATAGGAATAAATGCTAGTAAACTGAGGAGTGTCTCTTCAAAATGTGCTATTTCAATTTGCAAAACTAATCAGCATTTCGTCCATATGCATTACAATATTTGAATATTATCGATTGCATTGAGCAATCAAGACCAGACAGATGCAATTCCTTTAAAGTTGTAGAAAACCCGATCATGGGTATGTTCCGTGTACCTTTTATTTTACGTTGCTTGAACTTTCCTCACAACTTTCTTAAGGTGGAACTAGCGCCTTTTGAACCGACGCTCCTCAGTTAGTCAAACCAAGTCAAACGACGATATTTTACCCACAATATAAATAATAGCCCCTGAGAAAAGAAAGCACAAGGATTTTGACAAGTAATCAGTGCAAATTTGTAGCAATCAAAGAATCAAGTAGCATATATAATGATCTCTGCTAAATAGTGTACACTATTTTCTCCCTTTCTTGGTTTTTCTAACTTTAGGACAGTCAATATAACATGGAACTTTAGAATACAACATATATATGTAAGTAATTAATAAAAATGTTGGTAAAATGGTAAATATAAATACTGAGCTAATTTCAAGCATATTTCAAAAGAAAGGACTGTTTCAGAAACTAGTCCCATGAAACCAGACACAAATTTTCACGACTTGCGTATGAATGAAGAAACAGACTCTGAATCTATACATACTGAAGGGTGATAAGAATAAAGGTTGAATTTAGGGGGGGGGGGGGGTTGGGGTGTTGTACAGAACCATCATAATAACAAAGCCCAAGAGGAAGATACCCGACCTTTCAATCATAACAAAGATAACAAAATCTTACAATGATGAATAAATAGAATGTTATTGAACAAAGATCATTTAGTGCGTCTTCACAAGATAGGCTATGCAAAGCCCCAGAGGGAAAGTATATTAATTATAAACTAATTGCCAAGCAAGTTAATGTACTCAAGCTCCACGCAAAGGGAAGAAGTATACTGTACAATAATTCTGAAAGCATTGTCTTTGTTATGAGTCATAGGTATTCTCGCTCATAAAAAAGTGGTGAGACTGAAGGTCTTTACATTAGCTGTTTGAGATGAAGCAGACTAAGGTTCAGTTTGGAAACATGAAAGATTAGTACTGAAAGTGAGTAATCTTCACAATATATTTTACGATCATATGTCGTGAAAGAGAGGCGAACCCGCTCAACAGTACAATACAATACACAATACGATCATACGAGTGGGCTTAAGACCTACAAGTCATAAAAATTTACATGAGTTATCTTTAACCCAAATATTGACAATAATTACACAATTCACAAATCATATGAGTTCTGTTCACAAGTAAAACGCTTAAACCAACAGATGGGCACTCCTATAGAGTAAACAGGGAAAAGGTGCAGAAACATCTGTCCGACAATTCAGTGACCTTAGGATACACTTTTACGTAAAATATAATAAAGTTCCTTCAGATGCAGTGTCATTTCTATTCGTGCGATTTGCTGGCAATAGAACAGTACAAATGCAAAAAGCAAATATTTAGAGTTCAAGGCGAAGTCCCATCATAATCTTGGCTGGCAAGCGATGCGATGTCCTAATCCACAGCACACTCAGTAATGAACGAAGTGCAAATGCAACAATTACTATTACAGTACTACTGAAACATTTTTATTCCTTCCTTGAAGGGTACGGCGGGCCTCCTAGAGTGTAACTCCGTCTTTCAGGCAAAGGAGATGTGATGCGGTGAAGGAGGTATTCGGATAAAGTTAGGGGGCTCACAGCCGTGGCCTATACTAAGAACTGTCCCGGCATTTGCCTTAGTGCAGAAGAAACTACGGAAAACCATTATCAGGACAGCCGATGGTGGAGACCAGTCCCTCCCAGTCTCCCGAATGCAGAGGCGTAGAGCCACGTCAGAGCCGCGTCCACCCCTGCAAATCTCGGGCGGTCGGTTGGAGTGCAGAGCTGTAGGATGAAAGACCAGCCATGGCCACTTGAAGGGCGAAGCCTACTCTGCAACCTGATGGGGTGGGGCGGGTCACCTAAAGGGCAACACCCTTTCTCTGGCCAAGAGATGCGGTCAGAGGAGGTATAAGGTGTGAACCACAAGTTATAAAGCGTGTCAAGGCAGCCCAAGGAGAAGACATGACGTATAAGAAACTAATCAGCACTGTTGCGTCAGAGGAAAAATCGAGAGATGTCAGATGGGGTAGAGCGTATGAGTGAGACATCCGGGTTGTTCGAACTGCGAAAAGTGAGCTATAGCAGTACGTGGAATTAACTGTATTTTATTTTATTTTATTACATTTAGAGAGTTTGGAAGAGTACCTAATCAAATGGTTGTCATATAGGTTACCTCTATATATATGTTTAAAAAATATAAAATAGTGATTAAATAACGATAAATGAAGGCACGAGGCGTGGTGTAATACAGGAAGTTTTCTCGTAGTGAGGGAAGTCCCAAGCTGTACAGCGTGGAGATAAGGTGTTACATCTTGCAGCAGCTGTCAGTGTTAGTATGCACAGTGAGAGAAATGGAGCAAGAGGTAGGCCATTGCGTGCAGCGAAGCACAAACTGCTCAGAAGTGACCATAGTCAGTGCATTGTCAATGTGTTCAATAAACTAAGTGAACAGAATCCAGGTTTGGTCGTTTAATCAGAAGTTCAGATCTTCGCACTGTTGTCGTATGCGATGCGCAGACCTGTACGCCCGAGCACGAGACGTTGACGGGGTGGAGGTCGGTACTATACGTTCAGCGAATCACAACTCTTTCTTTGGCGGAGGCGTGGACATACCATGTTTACATCAGAATTAAACTCTGGTGAAAAACACATTGTTCAAGCTGTAAAGAACAGTTACGGGGTGGGATAGCATGCGATGCAGTTGAAAGTAGAGCACACGGTGAGGTAGACGTAATGTAATTTCCGCAGTAGATACTGGCGGAAGTGCCTGAAATATGAAGTCAGTGGGCGGCCAAGGTGTGTCCGTTTAATTTTCATGGACATCTGCGCAAACATATCAGGCTTCACTTTTTCGTAGACGTAATATATATGACAACAGCGTACGCTTTCCACTCATCATGTACTACAGTTTTTAAAATATATTTTACGCTTCACTAAACACTATAGTACACTTCCCATTGAATACATTGATCCCAATAACACAGAAAATTTAAATGAAAAATGAAGGATATACATGTTTAGAAGAAGGAGAGTAACGAAGAATTGCGCATACCAAAGATACATAACTTCAATCTCTTTGTTACTACGACGCTTGTTTCATGTTTTCATGATGTGGCGTATGTCAAATGTCAAATGCTCAGGGAACCGAAACGTCCGAGTGAGAAACACTTATACAGCATCGCCAACAATGAAAATAATTATAGGCCTACTTATTTCCTCATATATTTATATATGCGTTGTTATATTTTCAGCTATAAAACAATATTAATTTATTGATAGTCTATATTGATATCCAATTTAATTACAAGGTAATGAGAATTTTCTGTGGGGGCTACTTTATAAATTCTAGGGGTAACACACACACGCACTCTGGCTAACCTCTAACAGAAACACTGCATATAACCACTTTGTCAAAATACGTAAACATCTCGCACGTGGGTTTCTCAAAGTTCAAAGAAAGTGGATCTGTACATTTTTAGAAAAGTGACTGTAATTTGTAAGCTTTTAATGAATAAAAGGCTAAGAAAAGTAATATATTTTTCGACTCTAACTGAAATTATGTGCACACGGATGTTAATTAAGAATTGAAATTATAAATATATAACTACATACACGTCTATATTACTACAGAAGAAACAAAAGTATTTGTAATTGTTTGTGCACTATGGAACATTATATAATGCTGTGTTTCTGCCCCGTATCTTTAACAAGGATTAAACGACGTAAGAGGGCGCTTGTTGTAAGTTACAGCAGCCATATCGTAACATTTATAAAGTGGTAAACTGAAGTGTTACGGCCGTCGTAGATCGAACATAACCGTGGAAGAGCTCCTCACAACGTTACATATTGATAATGCCCCGTCATCTCCCTCTGTTAGATGGGACGTGACCCTGAGGCAAGACACTCCTCTGCTGAGTGAAAACAGGGGGTTAAAGCACCAAGACGACAAGAATTTTAATGAGGTTTTACAGAGTTCCACAAATACGACGTGAGATCTGAAACTTTTTGTTTCATTAAAACTTGTACATTAGTTAATTAAGATTATACCCAACTCCAATGTTTATAAATCATGATGATAGAGGAACTTCATAATTCTATATCATTTCTTTTACAATAACGTTCAGCATATACAATTATTTCTTCTTGAATCTCAGGGTATTAGCCTGTATTTCCGTTATTATTTCTGGTTTTTAATTTAACAATAATCCCGTTTTATTCCAGAGAATATAATCTATCAGGTTAGTTTTATGGGTCAACCGGAAGTAGTATTTCTTCAGAATTATTTATTTCTTGCAATTGCTACAGCAAAAATAATGAAGGCTTTGTGAAGAAGGGAGAACCCCGCATGTACTGTATAAAAGAAAGCTCCTTAGGCCATGTCTAAAGTGAGTGTTTATTTATGGCATTTACTTTCTTTATTGTACACATAAATGTATATATATATATATATATATATATATATATATATATATATATATATTGCTTTACGTCGCACCGACACAGATAGGTCTTATGGTGACGATAGGAATGGAAAGGGCTAGGAGTGGGAAGGAAGCGGCCGCGGCCTTAATTAAGGTACAGCCCCAGCATTTGCCTGGTGTGAAAATGGGAAACCACGGAAAACCATTTTCAGGGCTGCCGACAGTGGAGTTCTAACCTACTATCTCACGACTACTGGGTACTGGCCGCACTTAAGCGCCTGCAGCTATCGAGCTCGGTTAAATGTAAATAATACATAAAAAAGTAAAATTCCTACTTATGAATACGGTAATTTCTGACAGCTCATTCATTATCAACTCAGTAACTAATCCAGGATCCAGAGATAAATTCCAAGCAGTCTTTCTTTGCTTAATTATGTGTTCACTCAAATTACTCTGCCATAATGTCATTCACTCATACATTCGACATATTTTTCAATAATTCTTCATTAGCGTAGGTATAATTTAAATTTCGGACTTGGAAAGTGCTTGGTATTCTCATGGCACCAATAACATCCACTCATGGAGGTAGAGGTATGGTTGATACACGTAAATAGGGTAAACGTTCCTGTTCTCTGAGCTGGACGGTACATTATTTCTTAACTCAGGCGGAGAGATTGCATTTAAATACTAAAGAGAGAAGGTATGAAACACTCTGTCAGTAAGAAGCGGAAACCACACAATCCCAGCTGAGAACGCCTTGTATCTGATTTGCTTGGTGAAATCTTGAGTTCTTTAAACTCCAAAATGTGCGAATCCAAATAACTTTTAATTTTTTTCCGTCTTCCTTTAGCAGACACCTCCATTCTCCGAAGAGCTGAGACTCTTCTTTTTTTGCCAACGATTATTGCTAATAAAGGCTTATAATTTTGTAACTAAAGACAACAATCACTACCACCAACTATAGCTTTAGAACCACGCAAGTAGAATCACTCGATGTAAAATATACACTACTGTACCTTATACATTCTTTGCATAACGTGCTTGCTTTGTTTGTTTTGTTTGTTTGTTATTCTATCAGCATGGAAGGTAGCTAATTTAAGATACCACGATATAATAATAAGAAAACGTAAAGTAATGCTATTATGAGGAACACCACACAAAATGAGGAGAAATAGCAGCAATTAGGGGAACGAGGAGGTCTGTTGCCCCCCCCCCCCCCCAATTTGTGGAGAAAATATTATAGTTTTATTCCATTTTGGCAGGCCGAAACCAGGAATTATAGGAATTGTTTAAAAAACAATTTGCACAAGCCCTGTTGTCTTATCAGCTCACTCTTTCTTTTATTTTATTATTAAAAAAATTACCGATAATACGCACAAAATGTCGTTCGTCGCGGTTAACCGATTTATATAGCGCCACAGCAAATAGTGGAGACTTTGTATGTGCTGTGGGGAACAGTAGCAGGGGTATATTTTTTTGCCATGGTCACGGACACTCGTCAGTCTGGCAGTCTCTATAGTGCCTGTTAGTTTCTTAGTGTGTAGTCATATACTAAATGAGTTTTAATTGTATAATTTCACCGTAGTTCTATTGAATTGTAATAGATATGTAATATTTTTCCTTTGGTAGAAATTTTATTGTATAGCATTGAATCAAAGTCGGAAAATCTATTATTACCGCACTTAACTTGGTGAACAGTCAACCTTTACTTTGCTGTCGAAATTCGCTCATAGAACATAAAAAACTTACCATTTTGTACCTTTTTTATGTGTATACCCCCCTCTTCACCATATACCACAAACGCAGGTACGTTTTATTTTTTGTACATCCCCCCCCCCTATTATTCCCAATCGCCGCTACTGGTAACGAGTCAGGTAGATTGCCCTCTGGTTTACACAGAGAGCTAAAAAATATCCTTACAGAACACTAGCTCGATGAGTTACACCTCTCCCAGCGTCCACAGACAACACCCATGCAATGAATAACATTATTCAGCACTATCCGTGTTTTAACAGGTTCCAGACTACCACAGCCCCTAAACGATCGGTATGTCAGTGCAAACTAAGTTTTATTTATTTCGATTGTGATGTCGAACAAATATATAATTACAGGTGAGCAGAAACCGATGAGTCAAGGTGTATACAGCTCGCCGTAGAGGTAGGGTAGAAGAAGAGGAAGAAGGAGGCTTATTTCAGTAAATCCCAGATATAGTTTTTAAATAGATATTAAGTTGGAGTCACAGACACGCTTCTCTTGAGCATGAGTATAAATTTCTTAATGTTAACTTGAATATTGTGACAGTTGCTTCTCAAGATATTTGTGACCACATATCCTAAGTTTATTATCTTTTCAAATGAACATATAATAGCAATAAAATATACAGTATATTAATTGTAACTATACAATGTTCAGGATGTTTTTGTTCTATGAAGTTGGCATAAATGTAATTAGCTAATTAACAAGCGGCTTGGAGCTTGTGCTCTCCACAGCGCACAATATATTTGTTCTATCTGTAATGTTTTGGCGTGTTCCAAGACCATTATTTATAGCATCATTTAATTAAGTGTTAAAAACTCAAGCGGTTCTCTTCCAGGCATAAAACACCATACGCTTTCCTATATTCCAGCCTGCAGACTTCTCAACATTCACCAACTTCTGCAATTTATATTATCTCACGTGAGAATTTTATTATCATTCGTGCAATGCCCTCATTTCAATTATTATATCCCTGTTAATTGAACCTCACCAGTGAGGAAGTTGCATAAACAATTACGGATTTAAATAACAGAGATGTTTTTGAGCCAATAATGCAGTTTATAGTATATAGAGGCTGCCTTGTTTTAATCATCATCCATTTGATTGTCGTTATTGTTGTCAGGATTCGGGAAAAATGCGGAAATGTACCATTATATTGTGTCAGAATGACATTTAGTGGTAATACGTGTACTAAAGAGAGAGAATCAGAATGCGAGTGAATAAGTGAAATTTACACAATTAGCTTTACGTCGCACCGATATAGACAGGACTTATGGCGACTTTGGGTCATGAAAGGGCTAGGAGTAGGAAGGAAGCTGTCGTTGCTTTAATTAAGGTACAGCCCCAGCATTTTCATGGTGTGAAATTGGGAAACCACGGAAAACCATCGTCAGGGCTGCCGACAGTGGGGTTCGAACCCGCTATCTCCCGAATACAAACTCATGGTTGCGCACCCCAAACCGCACAGCCAACTCACTCGGTAATAAGTGAATGTGTGAGACACAGTGGGCAAAGCGGAGATGGAAAGAGTACGTGTGAATAAATGAGAGGGAGGAGGAGGAGGGAGAGAGTCGGTAAGTGAATAAGCGAATATGATAAATTGGGAGAGGAGAGTGTACATGTGAGTGAATGACAGGGATATTGTTAATTCACGCGTGAAGACTCAGTGAGTGATTACAGTTAATGAGAGATAGAGTGAGCGAATGGATGATGAAATAAAGAGAGTGGCATAGATACCTAAAAAGGTTTTCCTTGAATGAGGGAGTGAAGGAGAGCAAATGACTATAGAATGAGTAGGTGAGAGAACTAGAACGTAAGTGATTGACTGACGAAGAAACGGAGGGTGAGTGTGTGTGTCAGAGGGAGAATTTTCGTCAATGAGTGATTCAAGATTCAAAGATTCAAAAGAAGACGTACAGAATATGTGAGTTATTATGAGAGCGAATAGTGAAAGAATGCTAGAGTGAGCAAATGGATTATAGAGAGAGAAGGGAGACAGGCAGTGAACGGGACAGGGAGAGATTTCTTGCAATGAGTCAGTGAAAGAGAGATTGGGTGAATATAAGGATGGGTTAGTGAGAGAGTGAGTCGTGAGAGAATGAGCGATAGAGGGAAGAGAGAGGCAGGGAAAGTGAGTTGGAGAGAGAGAGAGAAGGGTGATGCATGAAGGAGAGATGTTAGGTGAGATAATAAGAGATAGGCGGAACAGAAAGTGAGAGACAAGGTACTGTACCCTTCCAGATGACATACATTAAGAACACCGTCGTAGATGGACACTGTCAGCACGTGAATTTTAACCTAGTATCTCACAATCTCCATTGGTATCTTGATAAGAAAATCTTTAATTTCAAAATTATACATATTTCAAAGAAAAACCATTATTTTCATAAGAAGGGAAGTAATGTCTCGAACATCATTAATCTCCTAATTTAACAGAATAATAATGGTTGGTAGGGTGAATATGTGCTCTGTGCTGAACGCTATTTAACATTTCAGACGGCTGTTATCGAGGTATTAAGCCCAACATTCCACTGCATATTCTTGGTCTGGGTAAATGGTGGAGGGGCAGAACCTGTCATCAGGACGCTGGTCTGAATAATGTATTACTTCCTGATAGCTTGAAGACTGGAACAGCCCCTTTCATGGAGCATCCGGGGTCAGTTGATTTTATAAACTAGGCAGACTTATTCAGGGAGCATACGTGTCATTACTATTCTTGCTGTAAATAGGAACGCCTGTCATGTACAAATGGGTCCAATGAAAAATTCATATAATATGTGTCCAAGGTGTATTAAATATCTCTCACATCCCCATAAGGTAGTTGGTTAAGCCAGGCCAGAGTATTTGAGACAGAAGAGCACTGGACTTCGGAGCTCAAATTGGCGGACCAACGGGACAAAATTCCGGCACTTAGGCGTCTCCGAAATTCGTATAAGTAGTTGGAGGGAGTAAACTAAACTAAACTTCAGACACACTCGGCTCTCTTTTCCTACTGATCACGTACTGGCAGCACTCGCATGGCAGTTACGACCGTAGGGTCTGTAAGTATGGTATACGTTAATTCCTGGATTTATGTTTGTCTAGGTTACTACTTGAGATACAGAAATGAAGGTCAGTGACAATAAAAAACATAAAAGTGATTTAATGTAGCAAGGAAACCTATATCATATTAATGTTTGTAAATGCCCATGTATTTTGAACTTCATTTTTACAGCCGGGATGAGTATTTAGGGATGGTAGAGCGCTGGCCTTTTCCCGGCTCAGTCCGGTGGTATTTGAAGGCGCTCAAATACGCCAGTCTTGTGTCGGTAGATTTACTGGCACGTAAAAGAATTCCTGCAGTACAAACTTCCTACACCTAGGTGTCTCCAAGAACTGAAAAAGTAGTTAGTGAGACGTAAAACCAGCAATATTAATATTGATTTTTGCAGATTTTTACATACTCATAGTTAATAATTTATCTTACACAGATCATAAAACAACGCATGTTATAAGAATTACCTAAGGAACACTTTTAATTGTTAAAAACATGTGGGATTTTTCTATCCAATCTGACTGTCCAACTGAAAATTGTGAGCCTGTTTATCCCCCAATTCTTTCATGGTATCCTGGTGTTAGACACAGCAACATGTGTTTCTTTTCTTCTATCTTAAGTTTACTTCTATATTGCTACTGTTTTACAGTTATTTCAGAAGAACATCATTGAGAAAGCTAGAACTTAGCGAACGAAATCAAAGGACCGAATGTGGGGACGTTTATGGTCTACTTTAATATTATCATACTGGGCTCCCTGGTAGCAAATAAAAGATGATAACAATTCATTAGAATTAACACTATACCGTAGGCTACAAACTCTTTTATCTAGTATTAAGCCCATTCGGATATGATCATTTTATCGTTTCTAACCACTGCAGGTACGCGCAAATATCCTCGGCTTGGCGCTGTTTCCAAAGTTTAGCGGTGCCCCCTGGGAGCCACGGTGCCCACTTTGGTAGCCACTGGCGGTGTTAATAAATACAGCTTGATATTACCTTGATTTCTTCTCCAATAACTCTGCTTGCTTTACTTGGTGGTAAACTGTATGCCTGTGTGCAAACTATGTTATTTAAAATGGGCAATTTCGCAACTTGCAGTAATATTTCCAATATTATACATGGGTCTAGAGTCCTTGAAAAGAGTTTATGATTTGAAAATATGGTTCCATGAACCTTTTTATGGAGTGGTGGCAGAAGGATTCGAGAAAGGAGATACTTTCAGCTATGGGATTTAATTATTTTTCAGGGATAACATACCCAGTCGAGAAATTAAGAGTAACGACCGATGGTATTCGTCGTGGCAACCACACATTTCGTAATCTGCAGGCCTTCAGGCTGAACAACGACCGCTTAGTGACCCATCACCCTTCGGCTCTCTTGCGCCATGCGGTTTGGCTTGGTTTGAAGCATTACCCAGATCTGCCATAATTTTCTCAAAGATATTTCATTTGTAAGACATATTTTACTAGTAATCAGGTGCTATAGTGAAGATTATCCTCAAATTGTCCGACTCCATGGCTAAATGGTTAGCATGCTGGCCTTAGATTCAAGGAGTCACGGGTTTCGATTCCCGGTCGGGTCGGGGATTTTAACTTTCATTAGTTAAGTCCTATGGCTCTGGATCAAGGTGTTTGCGACGTCTTCAGCATTAGACCTGCACCAGTCCTCTCCGGAGGCCACACGCCATTATTACTTTACCCTCAAATTTCTGGATCTTCTACGGAACAAATAGAGACTTAGGTGATACATTACACAGGCGATTTAAAAGGTAGCACAGAGACTGCAGCAACCTACAGAAGTGCCGAAATGTAACCACTTTCCGATAGGAATCTCCAGTCAAGCACGAACCACTGCATCAGTGTACGTTTGGAATTATTAAAAACGACATAATGGGCAATAAACTTCATTTACTTTTCCTAAATTTTCTACCTGCCGAAGCAATGCAGAAGTGACAATCAGTGAAGTAACAGTCATTTGTGTATACAGTGAGGTTAGACACTAAATTAAATGTGGTTAGAAACAATTCGAAAAACTTTTGCCACCAACAACTTAACTGTGCGCACAAACGGCTATCACTTCTCAGTTCCACATTCTTTAGGAATGTTGAGCATTTTGCAGTAACAACTAAAATAATTTGCCCGTTATGTCGTTCCAGACATTACGAGGTAAATTCTTCCCTAAATAGCTACTTATGACTGGACGTTGGAAATGCGTGATATAAGTTTATTTTTCCGTTATGTCGTTCCAGACATTACGAGGTAAATTCTTCTCTAAATAACTACTTATGACTGGACGTTGGAAATGCGTGATATAAGTTTATATTTCATCCACTTATTCAGTTAATCTCTTTTCATAATTATGTCTGAGTCAATGTAATATGTTAGATATATCTGTTTCTAGGGAAGACTCCTCCTATCGACGACTCCTTCTCTCGCGTCCAGCTGCCTCCTCCTCCCGTTCTCTCTATTTTATACCCAAACTTTCTTCTTTCTTTGAATGTTTGTTAAAATGTGGATTCAACTATTGAAACGTACATGCATGCCTTGTTAGTGAGTATTATGTTTATTAATCATTCTAAAGAGCACTCTACTTTTATGTGATAATCATCCTAGTGGTCTAGGAATGTTGTTTTCTGTTTTGTTTCCAGATTTCTATTAGGCATACATTAGCTTACTGAATATTTGTTTGTCATCCACTCTACAAGTGCTTTAAGTAAAGTCATTCTTTTTCTTTTCGGCTTTACATCGCACCGACCTCAGATAGGTCTTATGGCGACGATGGGATAGGAAAGGTTTAGGAGTTGGAAGGAAGCGGCCGTGGCCTTGATTAAGGTACATCCCCAGCATTTGCCTGGAGTTAAAATTGGAAACCACGGAAAACCATATTCAAGGCTGCCGACAGTAAGATTCGAACCCACTATCTCCCGGATAAGCTCAAAGCTGCGCGCCCCTAATCTAAGTAAAGTAGTGGCAACATAATCCAGACACTCGCAGGAGACTGGGGATGCCCAAATAGGATATGGGAGTTGTCAGGTGGCACTGTTGTCGATGTGTAGTGTGCATCTGATGGGCATCCCGTTGGAAGTATAGTCGCTGTGTGGCGTTGAAGTGAAAAGTGTGGATTTCACCGCTCTAAAGCATGTTTTCAAAAGGTGTTCAGCGTGGATTAAAACCGTGGTTGTTAATGGCTAAAATGCAACACAATGTTATCGAAGATTACATGAAGCCTGTGAGAAGAATGAATTACAGTGTAGGACGGTTGCACGATGGGTCAAGGCATTTCGTGCGGGTCGATATGAGACTGCAGATTTGCACCTCAAGATAAGATTGACATCGTGAGCGGTCTCATTTTCGTACACCATCAATGAGCTGTCCGGGAATTATCCGTAGAGATTGGTCACAGTCATCAAACGGTGTGGTAAGTGAGGAGAATTTCATCCCGTTGGGGTCCACATCAACCTCACCGACGTACAGAAATGGCACCGCTATGGACTGGCTACGGACCGATACCGCAACGAAGAAGACGCATTTCTACAGCCTATTGTCACCACTGATGAAATTAAATATCATACGGCTTTTAGTGCCGGGATATCCCAGGACGGGTTCGGCTGTCTTTCTATTTGACTCCCGTAGGCGACCTGCGCGTCGTGATGAGGATGAAATGATGATGAAGACAACACATACACCCAGCCCCCGTGCCATTGGAATTAACCAATTAAGGTTAAAATCCCCGACCCGGCCGGGAATCGAACCCGGGACCCTCTGAACCGAAGGCCAGTACGCTGACCGTTCAGCCAACGAGTCGGACGTCACCATTGATGAGACGTGGACATGAGTCTACGAGCCTGAATTAAGGCGTCAATCGAATGAATGATGTCATCCATGTTCGCCACGTCTACAGAAATTTCAACAGGAACCCAGACGGGTGTAGTTTATGCTGATTGTTGGTGTTATTCATAATCATGTTGTGCCTGAGGGACAAACCGTCAACAGTGGCTACGATCGCCGGTTTCTGAAGCGACATCTGCATCCGGGTATGTGACGCAAACGTTCGCGTTTATTACGAGATGATCGCCCCATCGTGTCCCATGACAACGCACGTTATCATGTCGCAAACAATGTGAAGATCTTATTACAACGGTGGCATTGCGAGGTCTTGGAACACCCTCCGTTCTGACAAGACATGAGTCCTTGTGACTTTAAACTGCACCGGACCAGTTGACCGTGCGGCAAGGAGCGCGCAGCTGTGAGCTCGCATCCGGGAGATAGGGGGTTCGAACCCCACTGTCGGCAGCCCTGAAGATGGTCTTCCGTGGTTTCCCATTTTCACACTAGGCAAATGCTGGGACTGTACCTTAATTAAGACCACGGCCCCTTCCTTCCCATTCCTAGGCCTTTCCTGTCCTATCGTCGCCATAAGACCTATCTGTGTCAGTGCGACGTAAAGCAACTAGCAAAAAAAAACTTCAAACTGTTTCCGAAGTTGAAAGTCCCTCCGAGGCCACCGATTTCCTGACGTGGCATCTATACTCGACGCAGTAGGGCGTTCCGATGCTGTCATCAACAAAGAACGCCTTGTCAACGGTCCCCAACAGCTTCCCGATAATTGGCAAAATGTGCGGGTGGCTACACTGAAGGAATGGAATACAATTATACTTGTCAGTTCATTAAATATTGCGTTCTATCAATATTGTCTTTAATTTATTTACATTCCTCGTATTTATCTTCGTATTCAGAGTTCTATCTGAGATAAGTTTATTATTATTAGTACGTGATGTCTTTGATTTAACTTTATGAGGCATGTCATGCTCCGTTGTCATAATAAGACATTGATTAAAATAAAATGTTTTCCTCGTATTTAATACTCTGCTTCAATGATTTATCTTAGCCTTCGTCCTAAACCACACTTTATTATTCGAAATTGTTTGTACATCGACCTCTCCACGGGCTCTTTATGATTTTGTTGAACAAGCCTCCAACAATATCATTGTTACTGCAGAAGAGATACTCATGCCTAACTTCTTAGTAACAGGTTTGAAATACAGTAGGTCTCTCGTTCTCATTAAACACAATTTATATATTTATCTTTCCCAGCCTTTCACATATCTTACCCCACCTACTTTTGGAATCCTCACAGACTTTTCACAACCAATTCTCCTTCTGCTGCTTTTCCAAGTCACAGTCCTTTTTCTTTCAACTTCGAGATGATGGTGATCTTGCACACTAGAGCTGTGTCTGCCTCCCTTTCGTTATAAGACGTTCATGCTGAAACGTCTGAATTCCCGCACCACTGACCTCATTACTTTCCTTTGAGCAGGGAGTTAACAACTTAGAGGTTTTCTTTCAATGCACAGGGTATTAACTAAAATCCTACAAGGGAGCAAATAAAATCTTCCAGTTTCTTTTCCTTTCTAAGAACAAACACATTCAGAAGCCGGTAAGTCACTAAAAAATACTCTCTTAGGGAGTTTTGAACTAAACCTTGGCTCCTCTGGAAATACAGAGGAAAGTAAATCTATAGCAGTTCAAAAATAACGAGGAGCACTAATTGTGGTAACATAATGGAATAAAAATTTCCAAAACTGTTTTATGAATTAACTTTTCGATTTATGAAAGGATATTGCTAACGAGAATTGCATGTTATTGTGGTTATTATATTCAAAATATCTCACAATCGTCAATTTCAATAATAATAATAATAATAATAATAATAATAATAATAATAATAATAATATCATGAAACAACTAAGGCACCGAGGTCGATAGCTGCAGTCGCTTAAGTGCGGCCAGTATCCAGTATTCGGGAGATATTAGGCTCGAACCCTACTGTCGGCAGCCCTGAAAATGGTTTTCCGTGGTTTCCCATTTTCACACTAGGCAAATGCTGGGGCTGTACCTTAATTAAGGCCACGGCCGCTTCCTTCCCACGCGTAGCCCTATCCTGTCCCCTCGTCGCCATAAGACCTATCTGTGTAGGCACGACGTAAAGCGACTAGCAAAAAAAAACATAAAAAACACTAAGGTAATTAAAATATGTCCGGTGTCCATTTAAGGGAAAGGAGTGGTTGGGTACAAACAGCTGAGGGGGCATGTTCAAGTCCTGAGCAACAGCGAATGGAAAGAATAACATCTCATGACTCTCCCTGGAAGAACGAAGATAGTAGCCCCTGCAGATGATGCATCTGTGAGATTCACTCCATCGGACATCTGCCGGGAGCATGGTTCTTTTATATTTTCCCCATTCTTTCCTGATTTTCCTTTCATTTTCAAGGATGGGAATTGAACCCGAAGTCTTTTGAACCAAAGGCCATGTTCAGAACACGAGACACCAGAAAGTGAAGGCAATGATTACTGATGATCCAAAAGACAAAGACTTCGATGTAAAAAATAGTCAAAGATTCCAGAACCATACTTACCGACATTATCGATATTTATTCCAACACCTCTACTGGACTGTTATTGACTCAACAATCTATGACCAAAGGAATAGTAAAGCAGATAGAGAGGAGTCAATCACAGCGGAAATGCTGAAGATTTCGCCTGTAGCTTGGTCGAGTTGTATTGCCGAATTCCAGCTCCTGGAGAGAGCAATGTAAAACAGGTTCGCCCTGTTGAAGGCGTACTTCCTCTGGACGTGGTCGGGAGAATACCACGCCGAGAGGAGCCAAAGTGTCGTGCTGACATCGTGGTTGTCCCTGCCTGACGGAAGTTTGTGGAGCGTCCCTTCGAGAGTGCCGAGGCGATTTGGTATACTCGGTGGTCTGTTGGCGTCTCGAGGCCTCTGGAGTAATTGTGAGGCCGTAGGTTCCGAAACGGTAGTTCTTGATCCTCTGGTAGTTCGTCCCTACCTGTGTCGTCCGGGTCTTGTTCCGGTTCTTAAAAAATGCTCAGTGAGTTGTTGCATATTCCTGGCGAGTTGATTCCCAATCGTGGTAAGGTCTTGTAAAGTTGGTGGGTTCGGTGGTTGTTCTGACTGTGCTGGCTGCTGGACCTGAGGATGTGGTGCTGGTTGGACCGGTTGTTGAGGTGGCCGTTCTTGAGACATTGTACGTCGTATGATCAGCGGCGTAACTGTGTGTGGTCGAGGAGATCCCTCAGAGATGCGGCTGGTACTTGGAGTATGACGTTCCTTGGACCTGGATTCGGTGTGGGGGTTGCCCGAGGTTCACACCGTGTTCTGCTACTTGACGCCGCTTGATGCCGCTTGACGACGAATGAGGATATTTTGGAGGTAGTAGTTGAGGTCTGAAGAACCGGATGGACTATATCCGAGTGACAATCACCACTAATACAGCCTCTGGAAAAACAGAATGATGTTCTTCAGGTTGAAAATCTATTTCCGACAGGAACATACTTTTCAGCATGGTATTCGTCAATCATTTCTTCAAGATGCTCTTCGTTTGCTTCAGGCAGGTTTTTTTTGTGAAGTAGCGAAGCCATTGAATGGTTGAGTAGTATTTTTTTGCTAGTGGCTTTACGTAACACCGACACAGATAGGTCTCATGGCGACGATGAGATAGGAAAGGCCTAGGGGTTGGAAGGAAATGGCCATGGCCTTAATTAAGATACAGCCCCAGCCTTTGCGTGTGAAAATGGAAAACCACGGAAAATCATCTTCAGGGCTGCCGACAGTGGAGTTCGAACCTACTATCTCCCGGATGCAAGCTCACAGCCGCGCACCTCTAACCGCACGGCCAACTCGCCCGGTAAGTAGTATTTTAATCCCATTTCTCCACATCATTATGAGTATCGACAATGTCACTTAAAATGTTTGAATTATGAGAGACATGACAACAGCTATGCGTTAAGTGCCAAAATATACGCATTCATAAAGTAATACATCGTACAGCTGAAAACAGTTATGAATTAACCACGGAAAAGCAACATCCACTGTATTCTATCCAATGCTGATTTGAACTCCAGTCCGTGCAGTTTTCCCATCCAGCCATTATTACTACTCTACCACGAAAGTTGACAATCATGAATGCTAGATGCCAAGTTCTTAGGTTAATAGTAAAAAAATTCATAATGGATAATATATTTATCCGCACTAAGTAAGTGAGGTTACGCGGTACGCGTCGTGCACTATAATTTTTTTTAGTCCACACCAAAGAAATGCCGGGTCTGTACCTTAATTAAAGTAACGACCACCATTTCCCTAATCTAGTTTTCTCGCAACATAGTCATGATGTGCCTTGGTTAGCTCCATGTTAAACTGACATAATTATTCTTACCCGCTATAGGCTCTCAAGTCTTGTAGCAGTCACAAGACCACTATCACTCTTAAATTATCTTAGTATCACATATCTTCAGATATTACCTGAAAGGGAAAGGGAATGATGGACAGAATCGAATATACACGTAATGAAGCAAGATTAAAACATTTAATACATTCAGTCTGCATTGAGGCACACGAATAAAGGTGGCGAATGTGGCATCTAGATCGCCATCGTTCAAATCTCGGTAAATTCACAAAACACTAATTCAGTCTCTTTTTAAACGTTTATGACATGCTCTGTGAATGGAAGCGTCAACCTCCGGGTCTCAAGATCGCTCGTTCAGACCCGGCGAGGTAATGGGTTATTTTTATGGAGGAGGAAGAAAATCTACTTGTAGCTTTTATGTGACAACTGGTATCGTGAACACCGCCAAAGAACCTCAAATTTTACGTGTAATTCAAACTACAAGTACGTGAAATTTAGTTTCAGAAATTCCAAATGCTTTGGGCGGGATTCGAAACGTAGCCACTTTGGAAAGTATGTTTGGTACTCTCTAGTGATACATTTGGTGCTTATCAGCCAAAATAAAATAAAACTCATACATGAACCCTTTGACAGAGATCTGCATCTCAACAGACCAGAACGTGATTCTCAGAATTTCATTTTATCAGTTGCCTTACTGTCAAGACGGAAAATGTTTTATCTACCGAGCAAGGCATCAGAGACATCTTCTGCATAATTATGTCACAGGACGAAAACTGATATATGGTGCTTAATAAAAAACGTAAGTTATACACATAGGGCTTCTCCCTCCCAGCATTGTACCTATTTTCCCTTATAATAATAATAATAATAATAATAATAATAATAATAATAATAATAATAATGTCGACCTCGATTGTGTTACGGCTAGGGCTATTAGCTACCATCCTCGGGAGACCAGGTTCGATTCCCAGTAATGAAAGATATTTTATTGGCAGGAGGCTGGTATGTTCATAAATAAGTACATGCAGCTCAGCTCCATAGTGAGTGTGTGTGTAAAGAGTTGCACCAGCTTGGGACAAGGAGAGTAATTTAAAAATGCTTATAAGAATAAGAATAACAATAACAATAACAATAACAATAAGAATAAGAATAAGAATAAGAATAAGAATAAGAATAAGAATAAGAATAAGAATAAGAATAAGAATAAGAATAAGAATAAGAATAAGAATGAAGCGTGTAGGGACAATACAGTCCTATAGTTATAATAATTGGCATTGATAAAGGGGATAAGGATAATTAAAGTGAGGAGCGAAATCACTTCTTACCTAGCAGTAAGCTAATGAAGTTTTGAAATCATAAGAGAACAGGTGAGGGGCTCCACAGTCGTCCTACTTGGTCTCGGTTCGATGTTCACTTTAGAATGATGGCGCGTAGTTTGATGGCGTTTTCCTTTTGGTACAAAAATTCGACATCTGGCTTTTGACGGAGCTTGAGGTATCATAATTATCAGACACCGGAAAAAGACGCTTAAATAATGTAGGTAAATGAATCGCCTCTCGTGTATTGTGATGAATAACTAGATTTTCTACATCGTTTTATTTATTCATTGTAATTCTTTATTTGCCCAATTTTTATCAGTTAACAGAATTTAATGAATGGTGTGAGAAGTAAGTGATGTATGGTTTACAATGTCGTCTGCGACGATCCCGTAGCCGTCTAATTCGTTATGTAGATGACGTTTTTGTTTTATTCGTTTCTTTATTGATTCTAGTTGTCTTTATGCTTTTACCCGCTTATTATTCTTATGCTTGAACAATTCGTAAGGTACGCTGATAATTTATAAAATTTCTGTCACAAAACCTTCAATGTATATTCTATACCATCACATTTTAATTGTTCTGATGTTTTCTGATAGAACTCGTCGAGATGAATCAAATGGCATTTGCCCCGTCTTTGCAGATCGTCTCTACACGAAACTACACCGCGCTGTAAGAACTATCAACTCCCATGAAATACCTTCATTTGTCGGCCATCTTGTGATGGTGTTATAGGCATTAGATCGGCTTACGTCCTGTGCATTAATTATTCCACTCTAAAACAATATGTATATATAAACCATTCCATATATATACTACTTTTTGAGCATTCGTATTTTGAATTGTTTCATGAAAAACGTTGCATCGTTTTGTCGCTGGAGACCACGGCACCTATCTGATGATGATTCTTGTTGTTTAAAGGGGGTCTAATATCTAGGTCAACGGCCCACACCTATCTGAAAATAATTTCTCGTCAAAATGTGTTTCATGACATAAATGTTATTTAAGTCGTCACGTGGGATCATTTAGAGGCATTTGAGTAGCAGAGCTCGTCTAAAACGACATTATGCTACTTGCCTCATTTGATTAAAATTGCTAGTTAGAAGATTCCTTTCCATCCTCGTTTTAATTATCCCAAACCCACATTATAACGGCATGTCATTATTGCACGGCAATGTTTCAAACACCCTGTGTAACCACCCCCATATTGATGGTTTAGCACGCGATGATGTGATGGAGTGCCACATGCAATCAATCTGTGAAATGAGGAACCAAACAGGAAGAACAACCAATTAAGGTTTCGAGCCGGTAACTTGTGATAATTGAATTGCAATTTAAAATATGTTCTTTTCCCATAGAGTCATACATTTACCTCTAAATAATGGTCATAAAGACATTCCCGACGTATCAGAGCTATACATACGAATATTACTTTACCGTACCACTTGACGTTATAAATGAATGTAATCAGCTACATGAGAGAATCCTACTTTAGCGCGTATCTCCTTTGAGGTTGAATAAAAGCCTCTCCCTTGAAGTGAGTTACAAAGTCGTAGAAATGACAGTTTTGATGTCCCAATACCCACATCTCTCTTACCGTATTGGAAACTTTAAAAGGCGACAAAAAAGCGTTTGAAAGTCGAATAGATGCACTTGAAGTTTGTGTCTTGTCTTTTCAGTCCATTTTTCTCTCATATTTCTTGTCAGGCTTTCGCTGTAGTACTTTCTGCTGACTGGACAAAGCGAAGGCCTTTTCCACTGCACTCTTACTTTTAAGTCTAGACTTTTGAAAGTTGTACATTAAACATTGTACAGTACAGGGAAAATCACTGTAGCTCTTTAAATGCCATGATATAAGCACATGAGTACACTATGTATCAAAAGTGAGCTGTACCTTCTGGTATAGGCTACAGTGTGAGTCAGCTAAGTTGTTTACCTCAAGTAACTCTCAGAACGTTGACGATATAGAAAATCAGTTTTCACTTTTAGTAATGTTACCATATGTTTCATAATTGAATTTGCATGACCTTCACAGAGCCAATATCTGCAGGGACAATGGTTAAAACGGTTTTTAATAGAACCATACTGTTTTCTACACCTACCATTAGAGTAATAAAAAGACCATACCAAACCTCTTCGCGCAACAGCTCCGAAGGGCAGTGGCCTATCAAGCGACCGCTGTTCAACCCTAAAGCCTGCAGATTACGAGGAGTCACGTGGTCAGCTTGACGAATCCTCCCGTCCGTTATTCTTGGCTTTATGGACCGGGACTGAAATCTCACCGTCAGATAGCACCTCAATTGTAGTCACGTAGGCTGAGTGGACCTCGAATCAGATCTCAGATGCAGGTAATAATCCCTGTCCTGGCCGGGAATAGAACCTGGGGCCTCCAGGTAAAGGGCAAGTACGCTACCCCTACACCGCGATGCCAGCACCGATAGAAAAATAGACAATGAAAATTCAGTGGTGTATTTATTTTTAGAAAAAATACTTACTTCTCGAGAAAAAATATATCTTCAAACGTCCTTCAGTCACCAGTCGTTAGCCGACTTATTCGAAAAGACCGCTAACGAGGCGATCAAAGCATACTTTACGTTCGAATTATGAGCTGCTGATATCTATGCATTTGCTCTACAGTTCCTGATGTTGATTTGCAGAACATATTTGAAACGGTTGAGTTTTACTAATTGCTTCAAATGCCAAGAGATGCAGGAGTCAAGTACAAGGAGAGACGAGTCATCTGGAATCTCTACACATAAGAAATGGCTGTGGTAATATGTGGCCGAAATGATCATGAAACAATCATTAGACAAGATGTAAGTCAGGCATGTTCCCTCTCACCAGTACTCTCCAATGGGTAAATCAAAAAAGCTCTAGATAATATAAGAGGGAAACTAGGGTAAGGAAAAGAGATGACGAACCAAGGCGAGACATCAGGTGTACTTAGTCTTGTTGATGAGCTAAAGCGCGAATTTTTATGCAGTAAGAGGTTAGACTGCAAACTAATTTGGTTAGTAGGCAGTGTCGGCCACCCGCTCTTCTATAATGTAGCAAGAGTAACATAAATTATAGGAGTTCTGATGGGCCGTACCCTTATCGTTCATGCAAACCCGGTAGCATGGTCATTGTGAATGTAGTCTATACTTGCTACTCGCTTCAGTAAGTTTGCATTCTAACCTATTAGTGCATAAAAATCCCGGCTCGATGACATTGCCGTAATAGCAGAGAGCGAGGAGGATTTGAATATGTTGGAAGTATGGATAGTACCTTCCTATCTGGGTGCAAACTGAAAATGAATACTGGCAGGAGAGGAACCGTTGTGGTAAGCAGACACCATACTGATGCTGAAATAACTCCGCACAGGAAACATGTCAAAAAAATTGAAAAGTTTTACTTAGAAGTAGTAGAAGTGCGAATGCAAACTCGTGTCCTCATCCCGAGGTGGTGCAGCTCTTTTCAGGCACACCCCCATTGGAGGTGAGCTGCATGTACCATTTTAACCACATAAGAGCCTTCCTGCCATTCTTCAATTTCTGGCAGTACCGGGAATCGAACCCAGGCCCCCGAGGACGGCAGCTAATAGCACTAACCGTTACGCTACGGAGGCGGACATGGTAGAAGTAAAAGGGACTTAACGAAGCAAAGACACCCTTAAAAAAAAGTAAAATCTTCACTCCCAACCACAGAAACTACGAAAACAGCTGATCAAGACTTATATGGAGCGTATTATTATTTTTTTGCAAGTTGCTTTACGTCGCACCTATACAGACAGGTCTTATGACGACGATGGGACAGGAAAGGGATTGGACTGGGAAGGACGTGGCCGTGGCTTTAATTAAGGTGTGAAAATTGTAAACCACGGAAAACCACCTTCAGGGCTGCCGACAGTGGGGTTAGAACCCACTATATCCCGAATACTGGATACTGGCTGCACTTAAGCGACTGCAGCTATCGAGCTCGGCGAGCGTATTCTTCTATGGAAGTGGGACGTGAACACAAGATGTAAGAGATAGAAGATGAACTGAAGCATTCGAGTTATGGTTATGCTCATGATATCTTGAACATACAGAGTTGGCAACCAAGAAGTACTGAGAAGAATAGCAGTGATGCCATGCTTGACACAGCACGCGAGGAAGAGAAGGAACATCTGGATTGGACACATAATCAGATATGGAAGTCTACTGGTCACGATATTAGAGGGTTATATGGAGGGAAGAAATTGTGAGGCAAGCCTAGACCGAAATACATCGGGCAACTAAAGGAAAAGCTACGCTGCCAATTCTTGGGGAAAACGTTACCAGCCAAACTCCGGGTTAACAATCGAAGAAGAAAAAATTTGCCCGTAAATACACTGTGTGAACATTTTAGCCTATGATTTAAAAACCTTTAATATTGCCGTAGGTAACAGATAAAGAAAATATCGTTATTTCACGGCTTATAATTGGCATTATTATTCTAGATAGGTAATGAGTAGATAATTCCATAGACGAAGAATGAGAGTTGGTAATATATCAGATGTGAATGTATTCTGTTACTCTGGTCACAACATCTGGCCTAGTGTTTTTTAATTAAGAAAAAGCTGTGATAGGTTCCGGGAACATTAATTTTTGATAACATCGGGATCACATACTGCTTTGATGGACCGTCCTCTGTGGCACTGTCGGCTAGCAGTTTTTCTCCTGTTCTCACAAGACACCGTATTCCATCCCGGTTGAAGTCGGTGTCATTTGAAGTTGTTAAAGTGCAACAACCCCATGTTTTAGCTACTAACACATTACGCAACTTCAGAGGCACATACTGTACAATACAATTACGTTTCTTAACCACAGAAATTTAAGGCACGTTAAGACAAACAGTATTCAACAATCCGACGGGTTGTAAGAGTTACGTTTGTCTGCCCGTCTATCATCAGTTAAAAGTCTTTAATATTACCATATTTAATTTTCTTTAGTGCTTGGCTGAGTGGCTAAGACTGTTGAAATGCTGGACTTCTGAACCCAACATGGCATGTTCGATCCTGCCTCAGTCCGATGGTATTTGAAGGTGCTCAAATACGACAGCCTCGAGTCAATAGATTTACTGGCTCGTAAAAGAACACCTGCGGGACGAAGTTCCAGCACCTCGGCATCTCCGAAAGCCAGAAAAGTAGTCAGTGGGACGTAAAGTCTATAACATTATTATTTGAAATAATCTCAATTTATTGGAAATGTTGAGGAGTACGCTTTTTCAAGTAAACCAGTATGTTAACTTATTTATGGAAAGCAGTTAATATTGAAAGGGTTAAATTAATGAGAATCGAACCCAGCTCAAGCTGGTGGAAATTTAAGATGCTTGGCACTAGATTACCTCTGCGGTAATACTATTAACCTCTTTAAACAAAGTGTCCATATTTATGGACCCGAGCTTAGGCGCTATGTATTACGAACACTACGGGTTATATCATATTTAGTAATAATTTTTACTAGCGGTTTAAGTCGCAGTAACACATCAAAGGTTTACGACAACGCAGTGATGAGAAAGGCTAGGATTGGAAAGGTAGCGACCTTGGCCTTAATTAAGGTATAGCCCCAGCATTCGCCTGATGTGAAAATAGAAAACCACGGATAAAATATATTTAGGGTTGCCGACGGTGGGATTCGAACCCAACGTCTCCCAAATGCAAGTTGACAGCTACGCGATCCTAAACGCAAGGCCAACTCACTCAGTGTTTGGAAATATTTATTGGCTTATACTTTATGAACAAGATTTCACGGCATTTGATACTCTCTCAAGACAATATTCTAAACCATACCGGTTGGTGACGACGATGATGATGATGATGCTTGTTGTTTAAAGGGGCCTAACATCGAAGGTCATCGGCCCCATACCGGTTGGAAGATAAGAGGTAGTCGTACTCTTCACATGTAATTAATGCTACTGCATATTTTTATTCTGGCATTTGGACAGTGTTATAAGAGTTCCTGTAACATATTGAATATATTGCATTTTTGTTTAGAAACAGGAACACGTGTTTACAGTGTATGAGGAAATGAACTTTTACGGTGAAATTACCACGTAAAAATAGTTATCTCCACACAAATAAAAGTTCCAATGTTGACAATCAGTTTAAAAAGTTAAAATAGCCTTTAAGTAATTTGTCTATAAAAACGAACATAATATAACTTGCTTACCGGTGCTTTAGAACTGATAATTGTGGTATTTGGAAAACAGGCTAAATGCATGCTCGGATTTAAAAAAAGAAATGCTAAAATCATGCATTAATACTCGTGACTGAAATAATAATAATAATAATAATAATAATAATAATAATAATAATAATAATAATAATAATAATATAGCATCAGTTACCGTGTGCAAATATTCAATTTGGACGTTCCACTTGACTCTGTCAGACGGTAGAGTAAACGGGAATTATATTTGTAAACCTACGACTGAGTTTTATTTATTTATTTATTTATTTATTTATTTATTTATTTATTTATTTATTTATTTATTTATTTATTTATATATTTATTTATTTATTTATTTACTTGTACCTTTAAAAGTGGTTATAAGTTCAGGTTCTTGGCCGTCTCTTACACTTAACCACATTCTATGGTCAACAAACAATCTGCTGTGAAGGTAGGACGACTTGGTAACATACTGACTACATTTTGTGTGTAAGTAGATTGAAGTTGGTGATAATGATGATTCTAACAACATTTAGGAACAAACAAGTAAATTATAACATAATATACACGATGGTTCTAGTGTCAGGTTGGAAACTAATGGTCTACGTGAGTTAGTGCATCGTAATACGAGTAATTTTTGAAATTATGTAAATACTTAGTACTACGGTACGTCATTCATTCCGAGGTACACCCATGCATTGTCGGGTAAACATCAAATGTGTCACCAGAAATCTTTTACATGCCGCGTGTAGTGTCGAATGGACTTTCTTTCGCCCGTCAAAAGTCCGATTAAATCTGCCGAGTTCGAACCAGCGAGCTTGCCATCTGGGTTGCGACTCCCTATGGCTCATCCACAGAGGGAGATTCATGACTAAGAGGGATAACGAGAGATAAGATAAGGTCAAAAATGAACATTTCTATGAGGCGCAAAATCTATGTGGGATAATCAGTATGCAGGCGGTTCAAACAGCCATCAGTCAGTTCTTTGTATTTCCTTACTCAATTGTAGACAAACAGCTCCCTCTAGCAAGTCGTAGACACGTATTCAAAACAAGGTTTCAGAGCTGGTACGGGGGTAAGTCACCACAGACCGCCAAGCGAAGCAGCGAGGCACACAAACGGAGGAGTTTCTTACTGCTCTCGTTACAAAAGGGGAAATAGAAAGAGCGAGAAAGAGACGCTCTGAAAGAAACAAACTTTTTTCGTTGTTGGAGAACTCCAAATGCAGCTCACAATTGTTCTTTTCAGAGGAGGAATGGAAGGTTCAGCTTGCAGATGGGAAAAGACACAGGCTAGTAAAAGACGGTAAGGAACAAAAATGGACTTTTACAACGAACTACTTATGGCTCTAGGGGTCTTTATTCCGTCCTACTGGTGCACTGCGGTTCTCGAAAGGTTAAAATGTCACTGTAATGTCTCAGAAGCTTCCGATGACAACCCCAGGTCCTGTTGTGGATCTCCTTGAGATGACGATTACAGCAGAGATTCGAATTCATGTAATAATAATAATAATAATAATAATAATAATAATAATAATAATAATAATAATAATAATAATAATAATAATAATAATAATAATAATATAATTTTATTTACGTCGCACCGATACAGATAGGTCTTATGGCGACGATGGGACAGAAAGAAGCTAGGAGTGGGAGGAAGCGGCCGTGGCGTTAATTAAGGTACAACCTCAACATTTCCCTGACGTGAAAATGGGAAAGCATGGACAGTGCATTTCGAAACACTATCCAATGATTGATTGCAAGCTCACAGCTGCACGACCCTAAACGCACGGCCACTTGCTCGGTATAATAATAATAATAATAATAATAATAATAATAATAATAATAATAATAATAATAATAATAATAATAATAATAGACCCTTATAATAAAGACATATATCCTAGACTATTTAGCCTTTCAATGGTCAGTGTACAAGCCTCTGTGAACTAAATAAACCCATTCACATTCCTCCGTTTGTAACTAGCTCTGTGACCTCGTTTAGTTCCGTACGCCTTATCTTAAAAACTAAAAACGGAGTATAAGCATCATTGTCTTGGTCTTCTTATACTTCTCTTACCGGGTGAGTTGGCCGTGCGGTCAAAGGCGCGTAACTGTGAGCTTGCATCCGGGAGATAGTGGATCGATCCCACTGTCGGCAGCCCTAAATATGGTTTCCCGTGGTTTCCCATTTTCACACCAGGCAAATGCTGGGGCTGTACCTTAATTCAGGGCACGGCCACTTCCTTTCAACTCCTAGGCCTTTCCTATCCCATCGTCGCCATAAGACCTATCTGTGTCGGTGCAATTAGCAAATGTTATGTGTGCTCTTCGAAGGCTGATTACCGATTGTATCTGACTGCATTTTTGTGTTCTGTGAAAGCTGTGTGGAAATTACGTATTGTTTGGCCTATATATTATGTGGTATTGCAGTCAAGTTCTTGACACTTGCGTTTATAAACTCCTGACGTGGAGAAAAGTTCCTTTCTTGTTTAGGTTGCATTTGCTTATGTGTCTTCGCAATGTATTGTTCGTTCTAAAGCCTGTTTCAGACCTTATTTTTGGAAAATATTACCTATTTTGTATGTTCTTGTTCATGTAGTTGAGGGCAATGAATGGTTGTAATACCACCTAAAGCACTTGATGTTCTCTGTTGTTAAACGCAGCCACCGGGCGAGTTGGCCGCGCGGTTAGGGGCTGTAGCTGTAAGCTCGCATCCGGGAGATAGTGGGTTCGAACCCCACTGTAAGCAGCCCTGAAGATGGTTTTCCGTGTTTTCCCATTTTCACACCAGGCAAATGCTGGGGCTATACTTTAATTAAGGCCACGGCCGCTTACTCCTCATTCCTAGGCCTTTCCTATACCATCGTCGTCATAAGACCTATAACTTATGCGTCGGTGCGACGTAAAGCAAATGGCATTTAGTTAAACACAGTCAATCGAACTATGATATTGTTGTTGTTATGCTGCTATATTTTCCATTTACAACCATGTTACCAGCAATACATTCGATCTCGGCACAGTTTGGTGGTGTCTTTGAAGGTGCTCAAATACCCCAGCCTCGTCCTACCGGCTTGTAAAGGAACTTCTGAGGAACAAAATTAGTTTTGCTGCACGTCGACATCTCAAAGCAGCATAAACGTAGGTAGTGGGAAGTAAAATTGACAACAAGTGACAAGTAAATGACGGGGGCAACTTGGGAATGGTTGAGAATTCACCGGCATATTTGTTAACAATCAGGCAAATTACACCTCATCACTGAGCTCCACAATCTACTAACTGCCCTGGTATTTCTTACTAACATTCTGAAAACCACAATCAGCTAGGGAAGATCGTAGTGACACCTAGACTTCACTTAAGTATTGAAGTGGTTGTCCGTCGTGTTAATAAGAAAATTACGTGTTTAAATCTAACAATAGTAGTTATGGAACAACTAGTTTAATAGAATAATGTGCTACGTTCATTCAATTGTTCTAGATTTCAAGCGAGATGTTTGTGTGCTGGAATTCTTGCCCTTAAGACTGTTTCCATGATGTGGTACTCAATCCACAGCACAAGCGTCTTTCATTTACGTCCTGTGATATATGTCTGATAACCTATACAGGTGCTATGGCTGTATCTGTATCTCTTCAGAGGGAGAGAGAGATTGTTACCCTGTTGGTTAACCGATCCACCGCTTCAGGGTGGAAAATGAAAACATTTCCTCCCACTATTATGCCCACACTATGGAAGTGTGGAATTAGTGGTGACTACATTTAGAACAGATGCCATGGAACAAGCATGTCAGTGACGATGACCACTACCACAACACCGTGGTATGCAAGGCAACCATACCAAGCAACTATCGGTGACGTACTTTATCGCGGGTCAGTGTGCTACAAGCAAAAACGTTTATATATAGCCTTCTTACGTAAAATTCAAATTGCAAGTAAATTAAAATTTTAGATTTCACATAATGGGACTGCGTAGAAACTGTGAAAAATATTATCCTTATCGCATACATTTCTTCCCCCACGAAATGGCTATGAATACCTGTAAATTGTACGGGGTTACACCTCCGGCCAGTTAAATTGCGCCCTTTCTATAAGGCCATCTATGTAAACAAACTTGAACTGATGTATTACAAGGTAATATGGTCTTCAACAGTTAGATGTCTCTATCATCGGTTTAATATTAATTCTTAAAGGAAAGTTTATTTTTACAGTTGGCAAAACTTACGTTTTGAAGATTGTTTTGTTCATGTATCAATGTTTCCAACACTTCTCCTGGTTCCTGCTTCTATAGCATTCAACGTATCAGAAACTTGTAGATATCTTCTCTAGCCAATTAAAATTGGGGCTGTGCACAGGAATCCAGCCTATCAGTAAAGAGTTCGGGAATTTCCCCTAAAAATACTATAAAAGCTGGGCGCTTTACAGCCGTATTGTCTGACTTGATCCAGTTATTGTGAGTGCTGTGTGTTGATAAGGAGGAAGGGGCGCGAGCGTCACTAGGAAGGCCCAGCAACTCAAGATCATGGCAGAATTTTCATAAACATGTGATAGCTTCTGTGGATAGCTCAAGGGGAAGGTTTCAACCTTTTATTTATGTAAAGTTCTAAATTTGGTGGTTTAAATGTAGAATTTTCGGCTAGTCTGAGGACTCTGTTCTATTCCCTACTGGGAAATGTAAAGGAACAAAGAGTGATTACCCTCTGTTGGTTCCCATTCAACTTGGCATGGGGTGACTACAGTTTTCAAAACCTCACATTTGGCTTCAATACTTCTTTCCTAGTCACCCCGCTGTAGAACAGGCTTAGCTTCTGTATCAATGGGCCGTAAACTCACGTGTTTTGTCCCCTACAGTTTTGCTTATGCCGGTCATATTCAACCTTTCCTTTTTAGTGTAAGGCCACTTAGGTTGGGCAATTATGCCCCTGTGAATTTATTGTTATGTGTAGAATTGGTTCTGGTGTGAAGTTCACTTGAGGAACAGAAAGTTATAAACTGTTGAGCAATAGATAAGTCCACGTCTGGGCTACTTGTTGTAAACACTTTAATTGAGGACAACCGATGGATTTTCAGGTGTAACTTAGTGTGCAATAAAAATGTATGCCTCTACGAGGCTGGACTCTAGTACCATTTAGAGCTCAGACTCCTACGTCATATAAATGATCGGAGCAAAATATGCTCTTTGTAAAATAGTGTTCCCATCAAGAGCAATGATGCTCTTTTCTATGTAAATCAACTGAGCTATTAACAATTGTAAACTTTTTACCGCATTTTTGGACTTTGTCATTGTTAACGCTAGAGCTGACGAGTTCATTAATATTTTTGTTATTCATTCAGATTTCCTATTTAACAATTTTAAATTACAAAGAAAGGAAATGAATAATATTCCTAAATTTGTTGTGTTAAGTTATGCTGTAGTTAATTCCTTGTCCACCCATTCAAACCAGGTGCTTCCTAATCCTCTGTGAGCAACGAAAACCCCATAACATAAACAAACGATAATTTTCATATTTTTTTGTAAAGAGAAAACTTATATAGAGAGATATGTGTTTAATGACTGAAATTATATTGATAATACATAAATAACAAGTACTTTAACGTACATTCTCAGGAGAATGGTTGACATTTTGTGATGTGTATCTGATTAAAATAAATAAATAAATAAATAAATAAATAAATAAATAAATAAATAAATAAATAAATAAATAAATAAATAAATAAAATACCTTCAGTAATCACAAATAAACAAGATTTTACTTTTGTTCAAAGTCACGTAGGAAAGAACGTAGTTTAATCTATAAGAAATATACTGTAAAGAGTTCGTTCAGATCTGTAAATTATTGTAGTAAGTTCACAGTTTTATGGAGTTGTTCTTTCAGCAAATAGCGAATTCACATGTGCAGGAGAAGAACTAAAAACGGAAATAAATTTCCATACCTTAGGAATCTACAGTCATCATGAATATTTTACAGGGTACCATGGGCGCCCATATGACAGTATGTACGGGGGTGCCTAGAATTGGGGGTACGTATTATTTTTAATATTTTGGAAGGTGACTTGTATTCTGCTGTATAGTAACCCTCGGTATACTTTTCCTGTTGGTGGGAGACGGTACTACCAATTCTACGCAATACTGTCTTTTAAACCATTTTCTTGAAAGGAAAACACCTGACTACATTAGATTTTTGCCTTTCTCTGAGAGATAGGGTGGAGCCGCGGCCACAATTTGCCCCCGTGTATGGGCGCCATTGCAGGGTATCCATTAAGGAGCGAATAATATCAGCCATAAGTGGAATATACTAAATACAAAACCCAACCCCAATATCTCTGGGTATAGCCGTCCAATTATTCTAATCCAAAATTATAACAGTGCTAACATACGGCATCGAACCCATCTGGGAACAATGCAGATCTAACCACCATTCGAAAAGTAAAGCTTATATTCCTGAAATTATTAGGAATATCAAAACCAACATTTACAAGACTGACATATGCCTTGTCTAAGGAAAGCTAGCTCACGGATGATTTCAGACTCAGCCTACAACTACCATCGCGCGCCCACCTTCATAAATAATCCACAGAAGAACGGAGAAGTGCAAAGGAATCTGGTTAAACTTTTGCATAACGGCCGCAGAGACATACAAGACTGGACACACTCAAACCAGGCAATGCGAAGTGCAATTACCTGGTCTGTTAAACATAGTTTCCAGCACAAGCTCTGTTCGAAAACGAGTTACCGCGAACAAGGTGAACAGTGTATGTGCAAACTGTGTGGCAAGAACTGCTACCACTACCATTTCCAAAATGGTCGAAGGTGGGAAAGACTATCAGTGAACACGAAAAATAGTTTGTTCATGATCTTACTAGTTATATTGAATGCTTTTTTGGTTGTTATAACTTTACAGTACTTCTTGCTCACCACTTTCTGCTTGACATTACACAATTTTTCAATAGTGCAGCACAAAATAATGTCCGACTTTTTGTCTGAATGATCAGCGTACTGGCCTTCGGTTAGGAGGATCCCGGGTTCGATTCCCGGCCGGGTCGGGTTTTTAACCTGGATTGGTTAATTCAAGTGGCCCGGACGCTGGGTGTTTGTGCTGTCCGCAACATCCCTGCAATTCACACACAACACATAACACTATCCTCCACCACAATAACACACAGTTACCTACACATGGCAGATGCCATCCACCCTCATCGGAGGATCTGCCTTACAAGCGCTGAAATCTGCTATAAATAGCCACACGAAATTTATTATCACAAAATAATTTATTTCAACGTAAATACTGAGGCAGACATAACACAACAGTCCTGCGAAATAAATTTCCTTTATAATATTAAATGTGAGTTACTTTATCTGTATTGCCGTGTCTTAAAGAGATAAAAACGATCTTATCTTTCATTTCGTCTAGTCTTGGGCCTCAAGAGTGTAAATTGATCGATAACTTATCCGTGGCGACAGAAATGATCCCTTCCACAGGCAAGGCTATAATTTTAATTCTAGTTTTCTGAGTAAACGGGAGAGCGCTTTTTTATACGATTTCACTTACAGTGATGTCATACATGAATGTAAAAAAGAAAGAAATCCTCCCCAAGACCTTTGAAATCGTTGATGGGTGCAGTTATACGCGCTCCAGATATTAATGACGTTGATGAGTATGGCGTTAATTGCATCTGTAGATGTAGAATATTGTTCACTGAATCAACAAGCATCTGTCTATTTGGTAAGGAACAAGATATAAACCCTCACCTCGTCACTAGCAAAAATCCAACTTCGTATGTGCTGAGTCCGGAGCGATTCATACGCGCACAATATTGTACATTAACATTCGTCTATTGAGTCCTGGTAGTCATTCTTATCTCCAGTTTTCTTTTGGTTTTGTCTTTTGCCTTGGTATTTTCCCCAGTTTATTGGGTCGAACCTTGATGAATATTTCGCCCACAATTGCGACCGGATTCGCTTCCTGACATCAACCCAATGTGAAGGGATGCATTCGTAACTGCGCCTTTCTGTGGTGGCTGATAATGACATGTGTTGTGTGTAGATGAAGGGAAGTGAAATACGAACACGAAACCTCAGTCCTCGAGAAATACAAATTAACCATATGTAGTTAAAATGCTCGGGCAGTCGGAAATTGAACACACGGTACTCTAAGGCCAGTGTGCTAAACATTCAACCACAGAGCGGACATTTCCTTTCTCTCCCTGAAGTTTCAGTGGTCTGGAACTCCATGCCAGACGAGTTACAGATCATGATGTCGGGCTCCTCATTCAATAAACAGTATAATAAGTAACTTATTGAATGTCTGTTTAGTTGGGACTGTTATTACTGCTTAACATTACTGTTATAATTATTGACATCACCTTACTAGCAGTAGTAGTACCAAATTAATAATATACTACCGGGCGAGTTGGCCGTGCGCGTAGAGACGCGCGGCTGTGAGCTTGCATCCGGGAGATAGTAGGTTCGAATCCCACTATCGGCAGCCCTGAAAATGATTTCCGTGGTTTCCCATTTTCACACCAGGCAAATGCTGGGGCTGTACCTTAATTAAGGCCACGGCCGCTTCCTTCCAACTCCTACGCCTTTCCTATCCCATCGTCGCCATAAGACCTATCTGTGTCGGTGCGACGTAAAGCCCCTAGCAAAAAAATAAATAATATACTCATTATTTTATAGGTTAATATTTTTAAATTACTTTCTACCAACTGTAAATTGTATTAGTATTATTTTCAAGAGTATGAATAAGATTACAGATTTTAAAAATGGGGTAATATTTTATTTGAAGTTTGAACTTACTTTCGTTCTTTTATGCCTTCTTCGGAAGTATAATAATTTGCGTGGTCATTTCTGAGCAAAAGCCTCTCTACGGAACGTGATTCCGGCTGTAACACCACAGCTGCCCTCGTGATCCTGGAATGAAGTCTACATTCTCACCCATTCCACAATTTTGCGAACACCAGGCATGTGATTAGCGTAATGGCCGTTCGTCCTGTAATGGCGTTCTGTAGAGTAGCCCGTTGTCAGTGAGATAAGTATTTTTTTTTAAAGTCCGTCACGCTCCTGAACCCCATTATCGAACATGTCCACACGTAATAGCGTAACGGTTATCCTGAATCATTTCCGCAATCCACGATCTGCTCCAGGCACTGATAATTATTCACACTTTCAGCCAATCAGCAGCCTTTTCTCTTCTTCTCTTGAGGGCAAAGCAACTTCCACATTTCCCGGATGAAGTTTGAGAGATAATCTGGTAATGACTTCACCAGTAACGTATCGACCGATGACCGAGCGAGTTGGCCGTGCATTTAGGGTCACACTGATGTGAGCTTGCATTCGGGAGATAGTGAGTTCGAACCCAACCGTCGGCACCCCTGAAGTTTGTTTTCCGTGGTTTCCCGTTTTCACACCAGGCAAATGCTGGGACTGTACACTAATTAAGGCTACAGCCGCTTCCTTCCCACTCTTTGCCCCTCCTATCCCATCGTCGCCATAAGACCAGTCTGTGTCGGTGTGGCGTAAAGCAAATTGTTTTGAAAAAGAGTTACAAAATGATGATAGAACATACTGTAATGATGATGCTTGTGCGTGTGTGGTGCGCGCATGCATGAGTGTCATTATGAAGACACTACAATAATAATCTCATTGGTTTCGTCCCATTAACTACTGTTGATGGTTTTTCGGAGACGCCGAGGTGCTGGAATTTAGTCCCACGGGAGTTCTTTTACGTTCCAGTAAATCTACCGACTCGAGGCTGACGTAACTGAGCACGTTGAAATACCACTGGACTGAGCCAGGACTGAACCTGCCAAGTTGGGGTCAGAAGGCGAGAGCCTCAAAACTCTCTGAGACACTTGACCCTTCAAGGACACTATACAAGTCAATTACGTTGACATTCAGATTGCAGTACCAGTACACTATAAAACATTAAAATACAAAACAAAATCAATATGAAAAAAATGAAATGGCGTATGGCTTTTAGTGCCGGGAGTGTCCGAGGACATGTTCGGCTCGCCAGGTGCAGGTCTTTGGATTTCAACACCCATAGACGACCTGCGCGTCTTGATGAGAATGAAATGATGATGAAGACCGCACATACACCCAGCCCCCGTGCCAGCGAAATTAACCAATGGTTGAAATTCCAGACCCTGCTGGGAATCGAACCCGGAACCCCTGTGACCAAAGGCCAGCACGCTAACCATTTAGCCATGGAGCCGGACAAAAAAAATGTGATCAAGGTGAATAATTTCCCGGTGAATTGTATGTTCAGGTTATAATCTAAAACCCAACCTCGATGCTTCTTAGAAAAATAGAGTGAAAAGATCTGTTGGTTTTACAACACATTGAGTTGATTTTCACTCGCTTATTATCAGTATATGTTTATCTTCTTTTGTAAATTTCCAGGTGGGGAGGGGGGGTCCAACACCCCAGTAATCCCCCTTGGCTACGCCCATGAATTTCACCATTTCCATTAAATTGTAATCATGTTGACTGATAATTTAAGGATATATTTAGGCTACCAATATCGATCGAAAGTTTCAATAGTCGATATCATATCACTTAAAATCTAAACCGCCTGGTAGCCATGATCGATAGGGCATGAAGTCTATATGGCCTGACACCGTGGTTAGCCGGTTGGAGTTCCGTTGCTCGAAAAACTTTTCACCATCAGAATAATGGCCTACAGGTTAGGGGAGGTGGTGGTATACAATGTCCAATCACCGAATTGCGTGCCAATATCCTGGATTTAATTCCATACTTCTCCGCAGTGCTCGTATGGAGCGAGAGCATATGACACGGTTTATGGTGATTCGTACGTCGGATGGTGACGTTAAGCCTTGAGCAGACCCCTTTGCGCTATTCGACAGAAGTAACCTATCAGCCGGCAACGGGTTCCACCCATTCCCTCCATATGATAATGTATCACGCAATTCATTTCATCTCATTAACTCCACTGATGAGGTTGAACTCAGGAAGGGCACCCGGTCGTAAAAACTCCCTACAAATATTCATCTCACTTCATACCCGACCCCGTAAAGAAACAGAAAAAAGAATGGACATGCATATCACATCGAACCTAAACGCCTGGCCGAGAATCACAGCAAATTTGTGTTGGGGATACGTCTATACTTTCTGTATTTTTGGGCCGGTGAGTGGTGAGAAAATATGAAAGTTCTAAAATCAAAATAATTTCTAGGCTACATGTGTAACTATAGTGTTCTTTATCTAATGGTAAAGAGAAAGGACTTATGTACCTAGTCTTTTACGTCGGAATGACGTCATCGAGTTATGTCACAGTGCCGCCATCTTATCGTACAGAAATAACCGTGCCGCGCGGCTGACATTAGCCCTGGACTCAGCTACAGTATGATTTTCCGAGTAAGTTACGCAGGTATATGTTAAGCAGTATCATATAGTGAGCATTAGGAATTGTGGTTCGAAAAGTGCGATATTAGTCTTTCACAAAATGTTGCATGTGGAGAATAAATGGCTTCAAAATGATCAAAAAAGCATTCGAGGGAATAGAGCGACTAGTCAGAACTGCAAACAGTTCAAAACAATCAAAAGGCTTACCAAGAGTTACGCAAACTACGGTGTTCGAGCTTCGCGTGGTGAGATCCGAAAAATCGCCCCAGTGGTGGAAAAATTTCGAAGCCATAGGCTACTAACTAGATAGTACTACTTTATTTCGAGAATAGCTATAATATGGTACGAATTCTATGTAAACATTTGCGACCTTTTTCCCGACACAGCTCCCTGCATATATCTGTGTACGTTCTAAAGGTTAGCTGAGACGGGATACATTCCCACGGTTAAGGTGAGAAAGTTGAGGAAAGGGGAAGTCTAATTGACATTGCCGGTGGCTTAGTTAATATAATCGATAAATTCAGAGTGCACTATCAGATATTTTATCATTCAACAATTATCTTCGCAAATTGGATCTGCCAAATTGGGATCATCTCTAATCGAAGTCACATTCATAATGTTCCACTTAGTTATTTATGACATGTATATGAATGAAATAAATACATATAGAGGAGGCGACGCTAAATCTACAGTACAGTCAATTTCGCAGTACGGCCAGTATCCAGTATTCGGGAAATAGTAGGTTCGAATCCCACTGTCGGCAGACCTGAAGATGGTTTTCTGTGGTTTCCCATTTTCACACCAGGCAAATGCTGGGGCTGTACCTTAAGTAAGGCCACGGCCGCTTCCTTCCCACTCCTAGCCCTTCTCTGTACCATCGTCGCCATAAGACCTATCTGTGTCGGTGCGACGTAAAGCAACTAGCAAAAAAAAAAAAAAAAAAATGCAGTAAGTGGAACATAACCTCACTGAAGCTATAACCGAGTGAGAGCAGAATACTTGATGAGCTTATTACGTAGTCTAAACATCTTACAATAAAATGCCGTTTTATGCATTTTAGGAATGATTAAATCCTACAGTTTCTGGCAAAACTTAACTGCGAGGCGTGATTAAATATAAGTAACTTCAACTGGGAAAATATTCTTCCTGACCGGAGATCGAACCGGGGATCCGCTGAAACGACGGCTGTTGCACCGAAAATTCAGCCAAAGTGTAGGAAAAGCATCGAATGGCGGTAACAAAAATTATTTATTATAAATAACTTCAGTGGATAGATTATTTCAAAGTGGTTGTGGTTCTATGCATTTATAAGTCTCAGCACATTAACCATTTTCTAATAAATGGCGTATTACGGGTAGTAGCAAGTACTTTCAGTACAGGATAGTCAAATTCTTCCTCGGTATATGTCCGTAAAAACATTGATTTCAATAATAAAATGTGGAGTTTGTTTATCTCATAGGTTTACCGTCCAAGCGGTACTCGTTAATATACCCATTCCAAGAGATGCTTTCAAGGTCGGGGACGGTAATATTTCCAGCTCCCTCATCTCGCAGTAGTCCGGCTCCAAAGCTAAATGGTTAGCGTGCTGGTCTTTGGTTCACGGGGTACCGGGTTCGATTCCCGACCAGGTCTGGGATTTTAACCTTAATTGGTTAATTCCTTTGGCTCGGGGTGTGGATGTGTGTGACGTCTTCATCATTAGAATCCATCATAAGTAGGGCCCCATTCTCACAGGTGCGCAGGTCGCCTGCACCAGAACACTTCGGATGCCACACGCCATTATTATCTCGGGATAATAATGATTTCATCAAAACAATATAAACAAATTGACTGCATGCAACGTACCGGAGAACGGCTGGAAACTTAATCTAACATGCCTCTCTATGGTGTGCAGTGTATCATAATTGTTGCATTGCTGCAGGCACACGCAGAGCGTGTGGGGTGGGAGTGAGAAGCCAATCCACTGTACTTTTGGTTGTACCCAGTGAGACCGCAGTGCCCTCAACGACCATGCTGAGGTGAGGTACAGAGGTTACTAGGAAGTGGGACGTAATGTGACCACAAGGCGTGCTCCAAGGCAGTAATAGCGCATTCCTGGAATGCCGTAACTATCATTCACACCAACATTCACACTAGTAACGTGTTGACGGACAGCTCTCCCTTCACTATGGCAAGCTATTAGTTCGTCAAATTATTCCTTTTACGCGACTAAAAACATATAAAATTTGACAGCCATTTAATGAATAAGAGAAGTCTCAGCGATGATCACTAAATTTCTCGGGAGATGTTCGTTGATACCTTAATTGTTCGTCTGGACCAGTCTTCCGCAAACTTTTTATGTCGCGCCCAACTTCTGGAGCACAGACGTTACTGCGTCTTACTTTATTTTATCTTCCTTCCTTCCTTCCTTCCTTCCTTCCTTCCTTCCTTCCTTCCTTCCTTCCTTCCTTTCTCGTTTACAACTTATCATATTGCATAAACGTTCCGTTTACGAGAACTTGTGTTAATAATAATAATAATAATAATAATAATAATAATAATAATAATAATAATAATGAAATAGCATATGGCTTTTAGTGCCGGGTTGTGTCCGAAGACTTCGGCTCGCCACAATACGATCTTTTGATTTCACGCTTGTAG
Organism: Anabrus simplex; assembly: GCF_040414725.1. NCBI lineage: Eukaryota > Metazoa > Arthropoda > Insecta > Orthoptera > Tettigoniidae > Anabrus > Anabrus simplex. Next base: position 1,003,074,568 of record NC_090265.1, on the reverse strand, counting down.
CGACCTGTGCGTCGTGATGAGGATGAAATGATTATGAAGACGACACCTACACTCCGTCCCCTTGCCAGAGGAATTAACCGATTATGGTAAAAATTCTCGACCCTGCCAGGAATCGAACCCGGGACACCTGTGACCAAAGGCCAGCACGCTAACCATTCAGAGAGAGAGAGTCTAGTTGACAAATGTAATATTGAAACAAGAAAGTGAACTTCACAGAACGCTAATCAGCTGTTACATAATATTGATCGGCTGAATAGTATAGTTGGTTAGATGCTGGCTTTATATATTCCAGCCGTAAACCTACTACGCTGGCGTAGCAGGGGGGAGAGGTTATACTCCCACATCCCGCTTCCTAGGTGGCGGATAGAGGGTCCTAACCGGCCTGCCGGCGGACTTGAGGGAAATAAAATACCTTGCGCGGACCAAACACACAAACCCCTGTGGGTGGGGGACGCAGACGAAGAATACACGTACGGCATCACCTGCCTGTCGTAAGAGGCGACTAAAAGGGACGACCAAGGGATGATAAAATGAGAACCATGAGACTACTTGTGATTAGTACCACCACGCGGGAAACAAAATGGGTCGCCTTTACTTGCGCGTAGTACCACTATGTTAGATATGGGATAGGTTTGTGATTGGTAGCAAAAGAGTACGGTGCCAGCTATTACAGTACCCGTGATTTGTAACACTATATGAGCGACACCATGGGATGAGGGAACCCATGGTTCTGGCTTGCCTATGATTAGTACTCACTATATGAGGAACACCACGGGATAGCGCGAGTCCCTGTGATTAGTACACTTATGTGATTAACACCGTACGCTTGGGCTGCCTGTGAATGGCACCGAAATTTGCGAAACGCTATAGGTCTGTATTACATGTGTGAATTTAATTGCCTGTGAGTAGTACCATACTGTGTGGAATGCCGCGAGTCTATGCTACTTTTTATTAGTACCGCACCATACCATGGTTCTATTTTCTTAGCGATAAGTACCATTATGAGGGGCAGATGACTTGGAATTTGGACCCCCTTAGACTCTAAGCATCATCGATTCATTATTATGCTATAGACGCAGACCTTTGATCAGTAATACTATTATTTCACGACAGTTCCTGTGAATGCCAGACATTGCGGGTCGGATCCACTGATTGTTTTAAATTCATATCCATCCATTCATTCTTCGTCCTCACGTTTTGATTAATTCTGGTCAGTCGAGGGTTTTGATCTTTTAATTTGTCATTCCATTTCGTCTCATTTCGTGCCATTAGGGGCCGATGGCCTAGATGTTAGGCCCCTTTAAACAACAAGCATCATCATCATGATATATATTCCAGATTATTTGATCAACTATTGACGTCGGCGGGTACAGAGACGCGGTGACCATGGCTCTACTGTGTTCTACACGTCTGCATTCTGGAGATGAAGACTGTCTGGTCCCCTCCGTAGGCTGTCCTGAAAATGGTTTTCTATGGTTTTTCCATTCTCCAGCACTAAGTTGAATGCTGGGACATCCTTTTGCAGGCGACGGCCGCTTCCCACTTATCCTTCTCCGTAGCACCTTCACTGTGACAAATCTCCCGGCCCGGGAGAGGGCGTCGCACTCTAAGAGGCCCACCAAGGTCCGTAGGAACTGTAGGAAGGTATTTGTTCTTCTAGGCCTCGAAAGTAAATCCAACATTCTTCAATTAATTCCAAGTCTCAGGCCAATGGTCGTGGCCGTTTTGAAACACCGGATCCCGTAAGATCTCCGAAGTTAAGCAACATTGGGCGTGGTCAATATCTGGATGGGTTGCCACGCGCTGTGGGTGGGTGGGTGGGTGGGTAGGTGGGTGGGTGGGTAAGGGAATGGAGGAGCGGAAAGAACTGGCCACCCTACCGTACGTAAATTCTGGCTTAGGCACACCTCTGCGGAGGTTCGGTCCTTCCTTCGAGCAGAATACACTCTTACTTACCTAGTCTCAAGATTGTTCCGTAACATACGACGTTATTATACAGCAGTAAAACAAAACAGCTATCTTGTACGTTGTTAACCACTAAAACTCCAACGACTTCACTGATCAGGCGTGAAATGAAAATCCATAGCCTGTTTCTAGTCATTTGACCGGCTCAGGAATGAATGAAGCCCACATTAGCGGCAATGATAGGAATTGCGCCGGCTGCTGCAGCCTGTCGCTCTCCTCTGGGGCATTGTTTAATAACTGAGAGATGAAATGAATGATATTGGAGAGTGTTGCTGGAATGTAAGATGGTAGGGAAGTCCGGAGTATCCGAAGATAAAACTGTTCCACTTCCGCTTTATCCAGCACAAGTCTCCTCCTGTCGGTGGGGGCGGGAGAATAACACTCTCGATATCCCCTGCCTGCAGTAAGAGGCGACTAAAAGGGGCCCAGGACTCTCAAATTGGGAGCGTGGATTGGCGACCGCGGGGCCCTGAGATGAGTCCTGCTATTGCTTCCACTTACTTGTGCAGGCTCCTCACTTTCATTTATTCTACCTCCCTTGGTCAACTGTTGTTCTTTTCCGACCCCTACGCTGTTAGGTTTGCGAGGGCTAGGGAGTCTTTAATTTTCATGCCCTTCGTGGTTCTTGTCTTCCTTTTTCGAAGTGCCGGATCAATTCCATCTTTTCCCTCTGATTAGTGTTATATAGAGGATGGTTGCCTACTTGTACTTCCACTTAAAACAATGATCACCACCACCATCACCCCTAAAAAAAATCTTTACCACGCTGTCAATAGTCGACACGATGTGTCATATTCAGTAGCACAGGTTGACTATTGTAGTCCACATTCCTCACGTGTGCTACAGGTCTGAGGCCACGAACTTGATGCTCCATCTTGGTCTCTTCCCTTAATATAGATGATATTTCTTAACTTTTTACACTGTCTGCATTATGAAAGCTATGTACGTACCATATTTTAAGGTAGCATGTTTGCGCCGGACAGACACAAACATGCACAAATTTTATGCTTCTGTAATAACAGATTACATTGCTTCTGGGAAATTCAAAAAGCATCGAGGAATCTGTCATTGTCAGGCCTAATGACACGTCAAGGGAATAAGTTTGAACAAAAGAATATGAGACGATAAACTAAAATCTACTTTTCATAGTGAAGTTACCCTAAGTTTCCATATCTCCGTCTTGTCTGGGAGCCACTAGCGCAGGTGTCCAATAGCACACGACCTGCCCCCTGTAGAGTGTTTACAGCAATTCAAGCAGATGGTATCGCAGAGTGATTGCTGGCCAGGGACTCTTATCTGAATGACACGCCAGGGTGTAAGTGTAATTCACATTAATTGGAAATCAATGAACACATAAAACTGCCCCTATCATGTTTTCCGAACCTTACACTTCTTTTACAGACCAGGTCACACAAACTATAGTGCTCTGCTCGGCGATAAGCGATGGCAATACTGGGTTCTCTCATTCCTTGTTCATGATCACAAAGTAAACTGTAATGGGCATGAGGAACGTGCAAGTAGCTACTAATGCTGAAAGGTGGCGAAACAGTAGGGCAGTACAACTGTGGTGTTGATTGGCGGAAATGTGTATTTGTTACTTTTATAACAGTACAATGTAACACGTTATTTAACACCCTTAGGGATAAATCGTTTTTCTCACGGGGCTGTACCTTAATTAAGGTCACAGTCACCTCTTTCCCGATCGTAGCTCTTTCCTTTACCATCGTCGCCATAACAATTATCTGTGTTGGTGTGACGTAAAGTAAATCGTAAACAAGAAAGGAAGAAAACTGAATAATTTCTTAAAGCCCTCTGCTATTTAACACCTATGGTATAATTTGAAATAGCGTTCTCTTTGATGATATTATTTGATTCACATTTGGGTATACATTAAACGGCTTTAAATCCATCATAAATCATATCTACACGTCTGCATTCTGGAGATGAGTCCAGTTGACAAATATAAAATTGACACAAGAAAGTGCACGCTAATCAGCTGTTACATAATATTGACCGGCTGAATAGTGTAGTTGGCTAGATGCTTCCTTTATATATTCCAGATGGAGTAACCATTTTTCCTTCCATTCTTTCTCTCTGATTAGTGTTATATAGAGGTTGGTTGGTTAGTTGTACCTCCTCTCGAAACAATAATTGCCACTACCATCACCACCAGAACATATCTCAGACGGAGTAACCGGGATTTGAACCTCGGGACCATGCGGTGAGAGGCCAGTGCAGTGCCATTTGAGCCACGCGGGCTGATTAGGAGTGAATCACCTAAAAATAAATCTCTTCCCTGTGGATAGGGGCGGTAGAATAACACCCTCGGTATCCTTGCATGTCGTAAGAGACGACTAAAAGGGGCCCAGGGGCTCTCAACTTGGGAGCGCAGGACTAGGCTACACACTGGAGCGCTCTGAACCTTACGATTTGCACGTTCCCCATTACGTTTGCTGATTGGTACTCTCCCGTGGCCTCAGTTAAGGTACAGCCCCAGCATTTGCCTGGTGTGAAAATGGAAAACCACGGAAAACCATTTTCAGGGCTGCCGAGAGTGGGGTTCGAACCTACTAGGCTTATCTTCCGAATACTGGATACTGGCTATTCACTGCTATTCCCACTATGGGTGGGGGCGGTAGAATAATATCCACGGTATTCCCTTCCTGACGTAAGAGGCGACTGAAAGGGGCCCAGGGGCACTTAACTTGGGAGCGTGGGTTGGCAACCACTAGGCGCTTAGCTGAGTCCTGTGATTGCTTCCATTTACTTGTGCCAGGCTCCTCACTTTTATCTAACCTACTCGACTTTCCATGGTCAACACTTGTACTTTTTCGACACCGACGCTATTGGATTGTGAGGGCTAGGATAACTTACACTTTCATGCCCTTCGTTGCTCTTGTCTTTCAATAGCCGATACCTTCATTTTACGAAGTGTCGGATCCCTTCCTTTCTTTATTCCCTGTAATCAGTGTTACATAGAGGATGGTTGCCGAGTTCTATTTCCTCTTTAAACAATAATCGCCGACGCCACCACCATCGCCGTCCATCCAGATTTGATTATTTAACAGCTCAGAGCACACGGTACCTATAAAGAATATTCAAGACTCAATTTTCACACCATAAACCATGCGGAAAATGAGAAAGACTGAATGGCATTGATCAGCCTAGAACCAAACGTCCCAAACAATCTTCTTTCTCACCATCAAGACATTACTCACTTTGCTTTAATAACTACTTTAGCAACCGTTATCCAATTCGCACCATTCTGAATTAATTACATTATTTAAGAATATACGTTTCATTTACGAGAATTCTTGAAATTTGTAATATTAAAATTTAAATCAGAAAATTAGTAATTTATTTAGTAGGTTAATGTTTTCTACGTTCATATGGAGTTGACAACCAATAGAGCCCGTTGCATGGAAAAATACAACGGACGCTAAACAAATGCTCGGAGCTATTTCCTTAAATGGAAACAAGAACTGCGCAACTGGTTGGACGTTATCTCGATACGGAAAGTGCTGTAGATCCCTTGTAGAGAATTTTCCCTATCTAAATTTGTAATTTCAAACTACTTCACATGATTGTTACGGCTTTGTGATGTCTCATTGCCGCACCTCTCCTGTGGGTGGGGAACGCACACGGAAAATAAACCCACGGGATCTCCTTCCTGTTGTAAAGGCGACTAAGAGGGGCGAGCAAGGGATGATAGAATTGAAACCATGATTAGTACTGTTATGTGAGGAACGTCATGGGTCTGGGCGTTGCCTGTGATTAGAACGTTCGTGTGCATTCCACCGAGGCGGGAGCCGGCGCTCGGCAGACGGACTAGCGTCCGTGAGGTGGAGCATCCCTGCACCGCGCTGAATTGCGTTGGTTCCCCTGTGTTCAGAACGGGTCTGCGTACCTATGCATAGTTTCACTATATAAGGACCATCATGGTTCTGTGTTACCTGTGGGTGGTACTATAATATGTGATACATCGTGGGTCATCTGTGCCTATGCTTCGTACCACTATGTGAGCAACAACATGGGTATACGTGGCTTGTGATTAGTTTTACTATGTGAGGAACACCACAAGAATACCGACGCCCATGATTAGACCCACTAAGTTTGGACAAGGCCAACTAGATAGACAGGCCATGAGGCTCCTCCTCCATTTCGGGTGCTACGTCACGCAAGTGGCCGGCTGCTTCACTTCTCGCCAGTGACTTGTAGGCTGATCGGAACCTCGCAGCAGTGAGGCTATCAAAGGTCCAGAATCATTTAAACGTAGGTGAACATTGTTAATTATGCCCTCGTTGTGTTGAGTACCTGGTTGTACAGTAGAGGCAACTGTAGTTCAAAACAGCCTGATAATTCAGTGTTTAAATTTCCTACTGACTTGGTTCGAAAACGAAACTGGATCTTAGCCATTCATCGAACCGAATTTCTCCCTTCAGCAAGCTCAGTTGTCTACATGAAACAATTCGATGAACGTTTCGTATTTAAGGAGGATTCTGTTAAAAGACCTGATGGGTCTATTTTAAGTGTAAAACTTAACCATTTAAAACTCTCAAACGACACTATTCCTACTAAGTTTAAAATGTGTCTGCCTACCTGTATAAAATTTACCAACACCGAGGAGAATTCCTATTCAAAGACAAGAAGAATTTGAAAAACGGGAAGCTCAGGAATAAGATGACAGGATCAAGGGCTTCGATGACATTAAGGGTCATTCCAGTATTGAATGCAAATTAGATTTTGGCAAAGTTTTTGTCAATTTTGTCAGAGAAAGTTTCTGCATTTTCAAAATTTATATGACTGAGTAACATATTCCAAAAATTGTTACTTCTTTAACATTAAACGAGACCCTGATATACGTGCATTAGGTGACGGGGGAAAGATATTAAAATGGCCAAATTTGAAAAGTATCTGTAACTTCCTGTTTAGTCCTGTTTGTGACTCAAAAGTGACTGTCCAGGACGAAATAGAAACTGTGAACAAAATAATAGATGAAATTGAGAGTGAAGTTGATGACTGTATCATTATTGATAAATTTGAATTTTGCAAGGAACAGTTACATTTCGCTGTAGCAAAGAAAGTGTCTTACTCCTGTATAGTAATAACATGGTTCGCTTCAATATCTTTCGCATATCCTGGGACGTATAAGAAGATAAGACTGTCAACGCTCCTTACAATACCTCACCCTGTGTACTAACAGTCTTTTACTGCAAAACTAGGCACGGGAAATTCGGGTATATATGATTCACATTGGAATTACTTGAAGAATAAACTAAAATTGTTAAATTAACATGAAATATTTTGTAGCTTCTTGTTGGATGAAATCTATGTAAAACCTGAGCTTGACTACAAAGGAGGAAATGTAGAGGGAATTACTTTCAGTAGTAAAAGTGGAGAAAATAACACTACATTAGCTACAACTTTACAAACTTCTTAAGAAAATAAAGGCGAAGTTGGTTTGTTTCCATTTAAGAACCTAACATCACATTTCTTACAAGAACTAACTTTGCAACTCCTGAAAGTATTAACAGGTATAGGCCCAGGTTATATGGTAGTATGCATAGTTTCTGATAATACCAGTTAGTATGCACAGTGTTAATAGGAAAATGTTTGGAAAGCTTTGGAGAAGCAATTTACAAACCAATTTTCATTTGACGAACACAAAAGATTTTATAATGGTCTATATTGTTCATTTATTTAATGCTTAAGAAATCACTGGCTTAATAAAACTGATAACTTACAAACTTTCGTATTCCCTGACTGTGACAACCGTGAGTCAGACGAAAACGAAGGGTTTGCTAGGGTTGCTCACCTGTTACCTGTGAGCGGTATCATTGTGCGTAACATACCATAGGTGATTAGTACCATTATGAATCTGTGTTATCTGTGATTAGTATTACTGTAGGAGGAGCACCATGGTTCTGCTTTACCAGTGATTAGTACAATATTATGAGGGGCCGGTTACCTGGATTTTGGACCGCTTTGGACAAAAAGCATCATCTCAGAATGTAAGGCATTGTGAATCGGATACACTGATTATTTTGGATTAATAGTCATTTTTAACATTCGTTTTTCATTTTAGTCAGTGAATAAATTTTGAAGTTTTAATTATCGTTTCATTTCGTCGCACCTCGTGTTTAAGGTGCCGATGACCTAGCTGTTAGGCCCATTAATCAACAAACATCATCAACATCAACGTTTCATTATTACTTGGATTTTAATAATTCAACACATGTAGGCTAAATCGCATTCTCCTCTAGGCACAGCTCAACCCTACTGATTTAATAAAGTCTGTAACACCATATGTTTGGCGCAATAGCAACTGATGGAAAAGGCAGCAGGTTTAATAGCTTTTTTTCTAATCATCCATTGACGGTTTTCAAAGAACAGTTTACAAGGAAGTTGTCTGAATTGACATTTTCACACATTTCCTCCACTGAAATTGGCTTTCTCAGCATCAAACGCAATGAGTAGGAGGGGGAGGAAGAACAGGAGTTATCTCTTGTCAGACTGTTTGAACAAAGGGTGAAGATTAACTCAGAGGTGGTAAAGAAAAGGGGCTGCCTGGCCGAGGCGGTAAAGGCGTGCTCGGTTCGCCCGGAAGGACGTGGGTTCAAATCCCCGTCAGGAAGTCGTAAAATTTAAGAAACGAGATTTCCACTTCCGGAGGTGCATATGGCCCTGAGGTTCACTCAGCCTACACCAAAGGTGAGTACCAGGTTAATTCCTGGGGGCAAAGGCGCCCGGGCGTAGAGCTAACCACTCTACCCCATCACGTGCTGCGGTTAACAATGGTGAAAGCCTTTACCTTCCACTCCTCCCAGGGCCTTCATGGCCTGTACGAAGGTGTCTTTGTCTTTTTTTTTTGTGGTAAAGAAATATGACACTTAGTGACAATTTCTTCGGAGTTTCCACAAAATTTGAGCTTACATAGCTATAGGATGTCCCCCAAAGAACTTCAATATTTCCACGAAGTGTTTTCCCATAACTTGATACGGTATAACAAAATTAGAAGAGTAAACAAATTCATATGTATTCTACGTTGGAAGAATAAATTCAAACCGTGACGTATTTAATAACAGTTAAAGATGAGCATCTTGTGGTACGTTGAACTTCTTTATGATGAGATGTACTTCACAGCATGCTGCGTCACGAAGCTTTAGAGTAATAATAAGCAGCGGGACTCCAACATGAAAACAAGACTCCAGCTATTAGTCTAGCGAACAGCGACACCACCTTACCACATACACTCTTAAATATATTGATCCAGAGAAGCTACTCAATTGTTTAACTATTCAATACGGTACAAGTTTTCTGAACCATGAAATTTCATCTCACCATCGCTGAACGTCGAACAATATATTATAAGTTTAGACAGGTGTTCTGTTCACTTTTTAAGGCTTTGTGTCATGAATTCAATATTTTTCTTAAAAAATAATATACCAATTTCTATGGAAAAGGAGTGGCATCTAAGAAATTTTCTGAGTCATGCCTCCCCCTCCTCCCAAAGATGTGCTCAGGGGGCTAGGATTATAAAATCCACCGGGAGTCCCTAACCCGCTAGAAGATAGGTTCTTACTGGGACTATTTGTAAAATAGGGCAGCATCTTGCTTTACAGAATTTTGACGAGCATGCTCAGAACATTTCAAACAAGCCTCGGACCTATGGGACTAATTTGACCGGCGAGAGACCCTCAGGAATCAATTTAAGGAACGAAATGGAATTCGATGGGGAGCTATCAGTACTGATGGGGCTTACGGAAGCAAGCCAGTAGAAATGGTTGAGTCAGCAAAGAGGATTCGCCTGGATGTGTTAAGAGTTAATGATATTCGGGTAAGAAGTGGAGGGGAGGAAAAGAATGGAGATTATGAAGTGTCCTTAACCCTTTACTTCTCAGTGGCTATAACGCATAACCACGTTTGCAGACCCTGTACTCATGTTTCACAGTGGTTAGCAAAAGAAACCAGAATTGTACTCTGACTACTGGTTCTCTGGTACTATCTAGCGACCTAGTACATAATTAATTGATTTTCAGCATTCCAGCCGTTATTTAAGAGCGAGAACCACAGAGTTAGAGCTGTAGTTTGTGTAGTGTCAAAGATATCAAAGACTGTATTTTAAAATATTCAATCTACAATTGGTTATAACACGTTGGAACATTTTCTGAGCTCATTTAATATAGTTATTAATTCTTCCTTTGACGAAACTTGATCCAATGACAGGCCGTATTATATCTGATTGACTTATTGATGGTTTCACACTAAAACCAATGGTAAATAAGGTATTCTTTGAGGATTTTTTTTTCAGGGTAATGATTCTAGTATCATTGTTGGAAAGATAAAATAGTCGTCCTTTCATGGACAAATTTAATGGGAAAGAAATACTGTCTACCTGAATTTGGAACTTATCCATGCAGCTGTATCGGAAATCGGTAGTGACAGTTAAACTTTGACGTCAGATACAGTGTCTTCCTGAGGAGATTCAGGGGATGAAGACTTCACAACGGCAACACCTGCTCCTGTGGTCATGTCACAGGTTCCCAACAACCAAGTTCTTCCAGGGAAAAGAACTCCTCAACAATCATTTTCAGATGTTGAAGTTGGCGGTTAGAATATTGAGGAAGTGCATGGTAATTTCAATTGGCACAAGCATCATGTACCTGTCATTAATATTGATTGTGAATTGATGAATTGTCTGTTTTCACATTGTGATTTCTTTTGTCTCTCCTGTAAAGTTGACTTATTATGATTTACTGTCTTCCCTACGTCATCGCCTCAATTCTCGTCATCAGAACGTAGTGAGAGCTTACTAGTGGTTTCAGTGTTTCTATGGTGGACAGAAAGTAATGAATTGCAATTGCAAAAACGTTTTTGTTTGCAAGTAGGCGTTTTACATGTAAATTACAAATATGCTCGCAGTATTTTCCTTTGACAACTACTCTGCACTTTATAATCATGCGAATGTTCAGTCACCGAGTTCAAAAGATATGTTGTTGGTAGCTCTTGGCAAGATATTACGAGAATGAACATGTCAACAGAATATAAAGTGCCAGAAACAGAGTTGCTTATCACAGTAGGAGCACTTCGTCAATGCCTGCATTAAGCAGTCTTCCGAGTCACCCTGCGTTTGAACATCAAAAATACGTTCGGAAGGTGTTTCAACCTTTCTGGTCTGAAGTCATAATAACCACCTACAATCCAGGAGTACCGAAAAATGTCTACCAAGACTGTAGAACAGAATTGTTTGTGTAGAATACACATCAGCAATGAAACTGAATCCCTAGACGATGGTGTGAACTGATAGTCGTTAAGGATACTGCGATCTTCAATCCGCTTCAGAACCGCCTTCAACCATCGGCTGAATTTAAGGTGTGCACCCAGGAGGGATGATTTTGACTGTAGGTATACGGAATGTTTTCAGGTCGGATAACATCAATATGAGTTTTGTCACGATATTTCCCAAGCGAATAAGCTAGAAGAGGAGACTTCTTCGCTGCATATTGAAAGAAATGCGTCAGGATTTGTTTCGTGATTAAGTTGGACTCCGAGGCAACTTGAATCAGATTTTGAAGTTTCAGCATGTTGTTTTCCTTGCTCTTATGTGTTATGTCTGTCTGGATTCCCTAGGTATCACACTCGAAACATCGCCAGGTGACATTCAGTACGGCGTGGCGTGTGTCGATAACAGCATACTCTGAAAATAACTACATTAGCTAGAGAAAAAGTTTACGATGACTAATGTTACTAAAGTCACGATATCATGTTAGGTATGATCCATTGTGAGCGGAATATTGAATATTCGTAGCTTACAGTGTCATTGTCGATAGCAATTACTTTATACATTTTTTTAATCAGCACTTCAAATATATTCATACAAACCACGACTCAACTGTAATTGCGATCGCAACTTGCACGAACTCCATTGTGAGATCAATGAAGGTAACAAAATTGCTCTAGCCCATACCAGCAAACATTGTCTACTGTAAACACTAGGTCTCGCCAGCAAAGGCAGTTGTGAACTATACGGATCATTAATAAAGTAATACTTATATGCCACCTGAATGCATTAATTTGGCAATTAGAGAGTTAAAAGTGTTACAATGGGAAGGGTGGAGTGTGAATAATATTTTACACAACATAATTCCTATTAGGCATGAAAATGAGCAAATGATGTGAGTGGTTCTAGCAGTTGGAGAAATTAGGACGAGAATTTTCTCAGTGTATTCACCATGTGAGAGTACAGATGACGATGAATCATTGAGTGGCAACAAAGTCGGGATCAACAAGAAAGGAGAGGATAGTGCTAAGGGGTGATTTCAATGTGAGAGGAATATAAGAGGATAATGGTGAAATGTGAGAAAGATGGAAGCTAATAGGATTGTGAAGAATGGTAAAAGTTTACCGGAATTCTGTGCTAGTAGCCGTGGCCTTTATTAAGGTACAGCCCCAGCATTTGCTTAGTGTGAAAACTGTAAATCTCTGAAAACCGTCTTCAGGGTTGCCGACAGTGGGGTTCGAACTCACTACCTCCCGAAAGTAAGCTCACAACTGCGCGACCCTACCCGCACGGCTACTTGCTTGGTAATTGTGCTTTCTAAAGTTTGGTAACTCTAGAATATAACATTCACATTGTTAGGCGAGACGTAACGTCCTATCATAGAACTGAATGTCTGCATAAACTGGTATGGTACATGACATATTGTTCATATCAGCCATTGCTGTAGCTTGTGGAAGTTGTGGGGAAGTCGGTACTGTCATTCGGTGCGGTAAACACGTATTATTCAGGTCTTCGTGTCTTTGTGTCGTGTGTTCTGTTTCCTCTCAACGACCGAGTATCTATCGATTTTTGTCTAAGGAGCCACTTGAGAATATCTGCTTTTCAAGTTGCGAGGGGGAAAGGTTTCAGTACATACGCTGCTGTCTATCCCCTTTCTGGCTCTAACAGAGCAATATCCTGCAGTAATTCAGAGAGAGAGAGAGAGAGATATATACTTTTATTTTTCTGCTATATCACTACCCTAGCATTCAACCTATCAGTGTATTACTGCGTTGACATGAAAGTTTCCATTCGCTTTATACAGCATGACAGGTACGTACATACGTTGACTTATACGAAGCTTCGAATGTTGAAATCAATTGAAAATGCGAGTGTTTCCTGGAAAACCGGGCGAGAAAAAGGAATTCCTGGAAAGAATTATCATCTTAGAAATCCGCTTTTGATTGTAAATAGTGTATGAAATGTGTGGTATATGAACCAAGGAATTAATTTTAGTGATGTGATAGTAATTCAAGAAAGAAAGAAAGAAAGAAAGAAAGAAAGAAAGAAAGAAAGAAAGAAAGAAAGAAAGAAATTCACAATAGGTATATAACTTTTATTTTCGACTTATTAACATACATTTGTCCGCCTCTGTGGTGTAGTGGTTAGCGTGATTAGCTGTCACCCCCTGAGGCACGGGTTCGATTCCCGGCTCTGCCACGAAAATTTGAAAAGTGGTACGAGGGCTGGGACGGGGTCCACTCAGCCTCGGGAGGTCAACTGAGTAGAGGTGGGTTCGATTCCCACATCAACCATCCTGGAAGTCGTTTTCCGTGGTTTCCCACTTCACCTCCAGGCAAATGCCGGGACGGTACGTAACTTAAGGCCACGGCCGCTTCCTTCCCTCTTCCATGCCTGCCCCTACCAATCTTCCCATTCCCCCCACCACCAGGCCCCTGTTCAGCATAGCAGATGAGGCCGCCTGGGCGAGGTACTGGTCATTCTCCCCACTTGTATTCCCCAACCTAGAGTCTGAAGCTCCAGGACACTGCCCTTGAGGCGGTAGAGGTGGGATCCCTCGCTGAGTCCGAGGGAAAAACCAACCTTGGAGGATAAACAGATTAAGAAAGAAAGAAAGAAAGAAAGAAAGAAAGAAAGAAAGAAAGAAAGAAAGAAAGAACAAACATCTTGTCGAGAGAGAACTGCTGCTGCTTCTGGTGGTGGTGGTTGTTGTTTACTGGTAAAGTACAATATTAGAAAACCACTTTCTCTTAACGATAAAGGGACGATAAAGGACATATGAAAATACCGGTTAGAGAACGGCAAGGTCCACGAAGGTGTCGCAAACCTAATAACATAGGCGAACAAATAATGACCAAGGAATGTAGATTAGGAACGATGAAATCAAGGAAAAGAAGCAATCTGAATCAAAAATTAGGCTCAGTTAAAAGTCTCGTGATTACCAAGTTACGCACCTGATTTTTTTTTTTTTTTTTGCTAGTGGCTTTACGTCGCACCGACAAAGATAGGTCTTATGGCGACGATGGGATAGGCCTAGGCGTTGGAAGGAATCGGCCGTGGCCTTAATTAAGGTACAGCCCCAGCATTTGCCTGGTGTGAAAATGGGAAACCACGGAAAACCATCTTCAGGGCTGCCGACAGTGGGGTTCGAACCTACTATCTCCCGAATACTGGATACTGGCCGCACTTAAGCGACTGCAGCTATCGAGCTCGGTGCACCTAATTTTAAAGACCCTTAAGGATATCCATTCTAGCACTTCATATGACAGTCAGCAGATGCTATGGATGAGAGAGAATGTATGCACGCTTTATAATTACATGAATTAAAAGAAAAATAGCTTTCTTGCACTATAAATATTTTTAGATATTCTAATATTACGCTCACATAGGCTATAGCATATTATTCAAGCTCACCATCTTTTTAAAATGTTATAGCTGTCATTTCTTGATGGATACAGTACTTTTGCATCCATCTCTTGGCACAGGCCAGAATAAAGTGCAGCTTCCACCCAAGTCCCAGTTAACATCCATGGCTGTGACAATATGGAAGTTGCCGGGGTTTGGGCAGTGCTGAGTAATGACATTCAGATCACGACTAGTGCATCTGAGTGTTATAAAAGGTGCTGCTCATAGGATCAGTTGTGCTGCAATAGTACTTTCTGACCTAGTGAGGAAAGCAATGCCGAACTACCTCACTCCTCATCTTGCCTAGTACGCCTCATTTTGGTGCTGCCATTGGTTTTTGAGTTTCCTCATAACCGCATAACCTTTGGTGGTGCTATTTGAGGATCCAACCAGCCTCTGAGCTGATGACCTAACAGACAGATAGTAAATCAGATGAAGGGAAATCCAGTTCTTGTAACTTGGACTTGCTCACAATGAATTTTGAAACGTTTTTATTTATTCTTTGCTTTACATCACACCGATACAGGTAGGTTTTATGGTGACGATGGGATAGGAAAAGCCTAGGAGTGGGAAGGGATTGGTAGTGGCCTCAATTAAGGTACAGGTGTGAATATGGGAAACCACGGAAAACCACCTTCGGGGCTGGCGACAGTGGGATTCGAACCCACTATCTCCGGGATGAAAGCTCATTGCTGCGCATGGCCAACTCGCCCGATGAATTTTGAAACAAAATGAAAGACATACACCCTTAAACTCAAATTTGAACTGATCTCAGAATCTCTCCAAGAGTTAAACCTCATCAAAGCCTTTGGCAACCATAGTTCATTAAGCGTCTAGTTCTACAAAAAATGTCCGCTGCAATGCTAGACAAACTCTAGATATTGGAGTGACACGTAGTCAGCGAAAATGCGTGATGATCCATATTTTATTCCATATCTATTGCTTCCTATCATTAGACAGTCTATCGGTTGGTCTAATGAGGCTGAGTGAGCTCCGTAGAAGCCGATAATTAGAATAATTGGACTAGCCGGGAATCGAATTTGAGGCCTCCAGTTGAGACACAGGCTTGCTTTCCTCTTCCCAACTAGAGTGGTTCACTAAACGACGAGATAAACTTTCAATATTCTTCAGTGATAATTGCTATTATTGAAGCCAGTAAGCTGATTATAGTTGCATGTTTAATCCTCTTTTCTGCTCAGATTCGTTCTAATGGATGGGCTATTAGTTGTAGATTTCTTTGCAAAGAATATTCTTAAAATCAGCAGTTTCATTTTCATAACGAATTCAACTATCTGTTTAGATGGCCAAATCATAATGACTTCCCAATAATTTCTAAATAATATACATTTACACACTATGACTTTACGTACTTCTGCTCAAAATTGGAAATATTCAAAATAAATAAAATATTATTCATTTATTACATTATTTTCAGCACAATATTCAAGTTACAAAACTGATCATTTGGAGATGTAACATAGATAATTTTTACTCTTCTTCCCTTATTTATTAAGAGATGAAATCGATTTAGAATAACTTAACATTTTTAATTGCAACAGCGTCCAACACAGCAATTTGCTAAGAACAAATCCATAGCAACCAGTATTGATTTGAAACGCCATTATTGTAATAGCGATATTAACTTTGTTTTGCTTATTATCTGACTATATAAACAGTCGTGTATGCAGTACGTCCGAAAAGTGCGTGAAACACCCACATTTCGGTACTTGTTACACAAATAGCTTGTATGAAATTAAAAAAAAAAACACGAACCTTTTTCATGGCTGGAGTAAGTTAATTGTAACAGGATGTGTACATGTACAAACACACAACTATGATTGATCAAACTTACTTCTCCGTTCTAAATTAAAATATTAGCCGATTTACACTGGTCATCAATAATTTTCGCAGCCGAGTAACCTGTACTATGCAATTATTTTTTTACTAGTTGCTTAAAATCGCACCGACACAGATAGGTCAAAATGGCGATGATGGGACAGGAAAGGGATAGGAGTGGGAAAGATGTGGCCGTGGCCTTAATTAAGGTGCAGCCCCCAGAATTTTCCTGGTGTGAAAATGAGAAACCATGGAAACCATCTTCAAGGCTGCGGACAAGTGGGTGTACAGAGGTTATATGACTCGGTTTTGAGGATTGTGCTACTGCTTGGAAGCCACTGATGACACGGGCATATGCTTGACGTCGCTTCGAGTGGTGCAGATAACGCCGTTATTGGTCTGTGGAGCAGTGGAAACTGTGGAGTGATTATTGATGAGTCACATTGTATGCTGTGGGTGTCAGATGGGCATATGTAGATCAGAACGAAAGCCTTTGGCAAACGGTATTTACCTGAGCTGAAAATATTGCGGCTACAGTGAAATTTGGTAGGGGTGGTGTGTTGATGTGGGATTGTATTGCCTAGTTTGGGCTCGAGCCATTACTTCTGAGCAATGTTGGAACGAACACAGGTGTTCATGAAAGCATTTCAGACTATCATGCTTTTTTATCAGTACGATAATACTTTTATCCACAAAGGAAGGACCGCTACATTGTTGTTCGAAGAAAATCTGGTAGATATCCTGGACTGGTCTGCTCAACGGCCCGACGTAAAACCCACCGAACATCATTTTTTTTTTTTTTTGCTAGTGGCTTTACGTCGCACCGACACAGATGGGTCATATGGCGACGATGGGATAGGAAAGGCCTAGGAGTTGAAAGTAAGGTACAGCCCCAGCATTTGCCTGGTGTGAAAATGGGAAACCATGGAAAACCATCTTCAGGGCTGCCGACAGTGGAATCTCCCGGATGCCAGCTCACAGCCGCACGCCTCTAACCGCACGACCTACTCGTCCGGTCCGAACATCTTTACGATGAACTAAAGCGTCGGTTGCATGCCAAATTAATTCGCCGTACAATCCGGTATTCACCATAATTCAGGAAGAATGTAAACACTACTTGTATTGTATCAGACTTAGCGCAAAGCCTTCCACGAAGATTAATCGCTGTAACAGTAGAAATATTACTTACATGACTGTAGTCCTTCGACTGAACAGCAATGGGTGACTGGAAACCTATTTTTAAGAGGGTGTATGAACGAAATTATTCTTCGTTGAAGAAAAGGGTGAAAATTATAATGGACAAAATGGCGTGATATATCAATCACATGAATATACGTACTTATGGCCAAAACAGCAGAAAATTCAACAGCCACAGAGAAATATAAAATGTGCCACTAACTGATAGAACAAAATTTAGTACGTATTTTGAATTACGTGAGCCTGAACATGGATAACAGTGACACGAAACAACGTACGATATAATAGCGGAATTACGCATGGTTCCACTTCAATAATAACGGACATGTAGTTCTCGTTGGTCAATAAAATGGAATTACTACCGGCATTTAGTTTACAAAAATATCTGGAAATTCTATTACCACTAAATTAAAATTATTACTGATTTGAAACAATTAACTGTTATCTATTTGCCAAGTTGTGCTTCTATCCTTCCCATATACTTTAATGTCTAGTTTATGATATTGTAAGTGTACAGGCTTATAGAAGAAGAAGCAGAATTCTGTTCCATGAACAACTGCCACTTGGTAAAGCAAAAGTTGTCTTTTAGGAGGAAAATTATCGAAAGACAGCGAATGGTAGTAGTGAGATGAGTGTGTTGTGGAACAAATGTATCTAAATTGTCAGACTACGGACATAACTACGCACAAGTATGAATAATACTTATTATTATTATTATTATTATTATTATTATTATTATTATTATTATTATTATTATTATTATTATTATTATTATTATTATTATTATTATTATGTCCGACTCGTTGGCTGAATGGTCAGCGTTCTGGCCTTCGGTTCAGAGGGTCCCGGGTTCGATTTCCGGCTGGGTCGGGGATTTTAACCTTAATTGGTTAATTCCAATGGCCCGGGGGCTGGGTGTTTGTGCTGTCCCCAACATCCCTGCAACTCACACATCACACATAACACTATCCTTCACCACAATAACACGCAGTTACCTACAAATGGCAGATGCCGCCCACCCTCATCGGAGGGTCTGCCTTACAAGGGCTGCACTCTGCTAGAAATAGCCACACGAAATTATTATTATTATTATTATTATTATTATTATTATTATTATTATTATTATTATTATTATTATTATTATTATTATTATTATTATTATTATTATTATTATTATTATTATTATTATACGTTCGATTACCTAGCTTTAAGTTTTTCGAGACACCGAAGTACCAAAATATATATACGCTTATTTTAAGTGCTGATAAAACTACTGCCGCAAACCTGTCCAGACTGAGACAGGATCGCATCCGCCAACTTGGAGTCCACCACTTCTTTGGCGAGCACTTCCACCGAGCAAGCCACTTACCGCGGCCCACAGTTCTGATTGCGTATTGTATTTTGGAGCGTTTGCCACACCATCGATACCGTCACCTTCGCCTATCACTGACCTGCATTTAGGGCTGTCATCCAGGTGGTATACTCCCTACCAATTGCTTACCTAGTCTTTCCTTAAATGTTTTCAAATAACTTGGTAATTTATCGAACATTTTCCTTCATACATTATTCCAATCCTTTATTTCTCATCCAATAAATGAATATTTGCCCCAATTTTTCCTCTTAAATTCCAACTTTACGTTCATAGTTTGATCTTTCCTACTTTTAGAGCTAAAACAAATAGTAAAAGATGTTTTGATGATTCAATATTGCAATAATTTAAATGAGAGTTCAAGTCATGCCTTCCTCTTTCTAATGCTGCAGATTCAAACAGTAGGTGGTCCACTGTTGGTAAGAATCTACAGACACACATGTAGCCATCAGTACGACTGATTCCAAATCGATGAAAATAATAACCAAATTTGCCATGACCAGTCAAAAATTGAGTTATCTCAAAGCTTGGCACTAACACGTTACTCTGCAAGCGGATGAAAACCTCTGGATAGAATATTTCTCTAGTGACTTGGCATGTAGTGGAAGAAGTCCAAATGTTGTTCCATTGATGGATTACGTACTTCTTTATGATGTTTTTAGCGTAGCTAGGTGACGTTTTACCATAAGAAATTTCTAAATTAGATGTAGGCGCTGGTTTTGCCACACGATCAGCTTTCTCGTTTCCAGATATTCTACAATTACCGTGAATCTAGTCAAAACAGATGAGCGGACTTTGTTGAGCCGTGGTTCTAATAGCTACAGATATTGGATTCATATTATATTTGTTACATTTCTGATGTTAACACCTAGTTACTTACAGTGATCTCCATGGCGTACTATCACTCTGTGAGTGAGAGGACGTTTCTTCATGGGAAACGTAAAACCTGACTTTTCATCCCATTTACCATCATTCCATTGTCCACTATCCATTTCACAATATCGTTTAGGTCTGCCTAAAATCACTCACAATCCTGTAACAATTTTACTACTCTATACAATGGAACGCCAACCGCAAATAGCCTACCTGTGATTCCAATTCTTTACCTATGTCATTTATATATAGGCCCTGTAAGAAAACAAAAAGATCCGATAATACTGCTCTGCGGGGCTCCTCTTGAACGCATTACTTAACCTATTGTAATTCTCTGTATTCTACTGTATTTTGTAGAAATGTTACCACCCATTCAACCAGTCTCTTGTCCAATCCAGTAGCCATAATTTTCGTTAGTAATATCCCAAGACCTACCATATCAAAAGCCTTGGATGGGGGTCAATAGCGATACAGTCCATTTGTCTATTTAACCTCCTGAATCTAAAATATCTGCTATACTTTACTGGAATCCTACCAGTTGATCTTCACTGTAATAACCTTTTCTCAACCCGGACTGTCTTCTACCAAACCTGTTAGTAAGAAAATAAGCACGCTGATTTCTAATAAAATAACTACACTACAATAATTATAAACTGTGTTTAAACTCATCCTAATCACAATAGATTAAATGAAATAACACAAATGCATTTAAAACTAAATCCTTATTAGAAAGATTTTTCTCCATTTCCGGTCTTCGCAAAGGATCATTCTGCTCTTGATAAATATGTGAATCTAGATTAATTCGAAATGCATTAAATGATGTTCGGATATTCCAATAGAAGTTCACGCTTTCCGATATGACGCATTCCATAATCCCTGTGCAGTATTCTGTAATATGTATATGAGATACGGAACATAACCATAAAATCCTTTAGTTATTAGCATTTAGTTGACCTGCTTCATTGGTAAGCAAACCCTACAAGAATTCCTAGATTTTCTTAGAAATGTAGCACTTTATGTAGTATATCTTGCAGTAACGTTCTCTGTAAAGTTATCGAATTACTATATAGGAGACCTAAATTGTTGTGTGTTGGCACTCACCGCGTTGCTGTCTTAATCCAACTCCCTTTAGCTGAAGTGAAGTGCCGTCTCCAGTGCAATTTTATACTCAAAGGTGTACTCCAATGAGAGCTTAGGGTATACGATCAGTCGAAATACACACCTCTGCCAAAGGCTTTAAGACCTCACAGCGTGTCTCAAGACACATACGTTGTGTAACAAAGTACACTGTTCAAATTTTCGGGGATGCTGGAAGAAACCAAAACAAATTTATGTTAACTCTTCCGCTACTTTGGTCGCAATGCTTAGTGGAAGTCGCATTATTGCTAGTTCATAATTCCACTCGCTGCGGGTGTCCCATTTCCGCACTACATCGCTTCTAGTATTGAAAACATTTAAACTTGTAATTGTGTAAAAGTATTGTTTCTAAAGTAAAAATATCATCGGAATTTCGTACATCCAGGGACTACAGAACTTTTTGCTATTGCAAGGAATGACTTTTGTAAGTTCTCTCTATCATACTGTGCAATGTAATTTTGTAAAACAATTGTCTCCAAAGAAGATTATTTCACAAAATTTCTAAATGTTCAAAAAGCTTGGAAACATTATACCAGAGAGAACGGAATTGTTTGCCAGTGCAAAAATGAATTTTGTAAGTTCCTTCTATCGTATTATGCAAGGTAATTTAGAAATTAATGTTTCAAAAATTTTATTTGAATTTTTTGATTTACTATTGCATGGAATGACTTTTAAATTTTCTCTAACGTTTTATGCAATGTAATTTTGTAAAATTATTCCTTCCAAAAATTTTCTTTTTCAAAATTTCAATATGTTTGATAAAATCACAGAAAAATCATACCATCCGAGTCTACAGAATGTTTTTCCAGTTTAAGGAATGACGTTTGTAAGTTTTCCCTCAAATATTGTGCAATGTGAAAAATAGTTGTCCGTCAGAGGAATTTGAATTTAATTACCAAATAGGGGATATTCCGGGCCAGAAAGAGTTAAACAACCATAAATTAAATATTGATAATTGAGGTAGTCTATGATATAACTGAGAATAAAAGTATCATATTTCAATTGTAATTGTAACCCTTTATCAATAACGGTTGAAAGCTGCTATCTCCTGCTCCAATGGAAACTTCGCAATGTTATAATATTGACTGTAGTACACCTAAACGTGAACTCCATGCATGTACCACAGAATAAGCAGCTGAGAGGATTCTAACGACGAACTCTTCATTCGATTCAATTTGAGACTCATACACCAGGCTCTTCAAGAGCCTCCACTTGGCCGTGCGGTTAGAGGCGCGCAGCTGTGAGCTTGTACCCGGTAGGTGGTGGGTTCAAACCCCACTGTCGGTAGCCCTGAAGATGGTTTTCCGTGGTTTCCCATTTTCAAACCAGGTAAATGCTGGGGATGTACCTTTATTAAGGCCACGGCCGCTTCCTTCCCAATTCTAGGCATTTCCTACCCCATCGTTGCCATTAGACTTATCTTTATCGGTGCGACGTAAAGCAAATTGTAACAAAAAAAATGAAAAAGAGACTCTACACAAAAAATGAAGTGGTGCTTTGTAGAGTCAGGTGGCCTGCATATATAGGTAGAACCCTGCGCGGATATGAAAAATTCTATCCTCATTCGCTCCCCACCCGCACCCGCAACCGCATATAGTTATCAGCGAATATTGTAACTATTTAACAGTATTAACCCAAGATACTAAAAAGGATAGATAAGGTAACATAATACAATAGGTTTCTTACCAGGCACCAGCTCTCTAAGTCACAAGTTTATGAGGGATTACCTCTCGTGACAACTACAGACATACTGAGGAGTTCTCTTTCGGAAATTTTGTTCTTTCCTTCCTTCCACTAAATGCGGACAGTAGTCAGTTAGGCTTTGGCCATATTTACGGCTTTGTATTCTCAATGCTCTTTATAGGCCTATATGACTGTTCTCCCATATCTGTGTCAAGGAGTGCCTAACCATATTCAAAAATAAGAGTAAACTTGAGTGAAAATAAATAAACTTCATTATTTAGAAATTATCAGCAAAACTATCTGCACTGCAATACGGTTTGCATCCGCTAAGACACTAATTTCTCGCAAATAAGTGGAAATCCCCGGATATCCGCATCCACGCATGGCTCTACATATAGCGCATACTGGAGTGCCACATAGTTAGTCCCTTTATAGATCTTAGTACAGGACCCGTGGACTGACAGGGAGTCGAACCTAGGTCCTCACGACTCCAACTAACTTATCATTCATTACGGGGCTGCACGCATGGGTGAGCGCAGTAAGATTGCATGAATAATTCGAAGTTTGTTTATGCTCCTTTTACCCGTGGGATTGTAAGAGTGCTGTAGAATGAAGTATCGCTAACGAAGACAATGAGATTAATGATATGATTAAAATACTAGTCGTCAGAAATTATGAACATAATAGACGATTGTATTTAATTTCATGATTATATTGGTCGATATTTGGAAAATGGTAAATACATATCGATGGTAAATTATTATGAATTTAACGTGGCTAGAACAGTGAACGTTGAAAACAAATCTAACATGGGTAAACTCATGAAAAATAAACAAAATTCTAACAGATAATAAATATTAAAATAAAATGTGAATGAATTCTTAACCGAACCCGTCAGTGTTGACTCACATACTTGTTGGTGCCTATACAGTGTCCAATAAATTAAACCGCAACAATTAACACAAATATATTTTTCCATTACAATTAGCGCGTGTTCCATAATCAACCAAATATCAATCAATCACTACTGATCTGCATTTAGGGCAGTAAACCAGGTGGCAGATTCGCTATCTGTTGTCTTCCTAGCATTTCCTTGAATGATTGCAAAGAAATTGGAAATTTATTGAACATCTCCCTTCGTAAGTTATTCCAATCCCTAACTCCCCTCCCTATAAACGAGTATTTGCCCCAATTTTTCCTCTTGAATTCCAACTCTATGTTCATATTGTGATCTTTCCTACTTTTAAAGACACCACTCAAACGTATTCGTCTACTGATGTCATTCCACGCCATCTCTCCCCTGACAGCTCGGAACATACCACTTAATCGAGCAGCTCGTCTCCTTTCTCCCAAGTCTTAACAGCCCAAACTTTGCAGCATTTTTGTAACGCTACTTTTTTGTTGGAAATCGCCCAGAACAAATCGTAGGGAATAACATCGCCTGCAAAAAGCCTTTTCACTGATTCCACTTCTTTACACATATCATTGATGTGTACAAGAAAATATAAAGGTCCTATAATACTGCCTTGAGCAATTCCCCTCTTAATTATTACAGGGTCAGATAAAGCTTCGCCTAATCTAATTCTCTGAGATCTATTTTCTAGAAATATAGCCACCCATTCAGTCACTCTTTTGTCCAGTTGCACTCATTTTAGAGAGTAGTCTCCTATAATCTACCCTATCGAATGCTTTAAAAGATCAAGCGCAATACAGTCAATTTGCCCTCCTGAATCCAGGATATCTGCTATATCTTTCTGGAATCCTACAAGTTGACAAGTTGAGCTTAAGTGGAATAACCTTTCCTGAACCCAAGTTGCCTTCTATCAAACCAGTTATTAATTTCCCAAACATGCCTAATATAATCAGAAAGAATGCCTTCCCAAAGCTTACATGCAATGCATGTCAAAATGACTGGCATGTAATTTTCAGCTTTATGACTATCACCGTTTCCTTTACAACACAGGGGCTACTGTAGCAACTCTCCATTCATTTGGCATAGCTCCTTCATGAAAACAATAATCAAATATGTTCTTCAAATATGGTACTATATCTCAACCCATTGCCTTTAGTATATACTCCGAAATCTTATAAATTCTGGCTGTTTTTCTAGATTTCAAATTTTGTATCTTACTGTAAATGTCATTGTTGTCATAGGAAAATATTAATACTTCTTTAGTATTAGTCACCTCCTCTATCTCTACATTATCCTTGCAACCAACAATATTTACATACTGCTGACTGAATACTTCTGCATTTTGAAGATCCTCGCATACACACTCCCATTGTTCATTAATGATTTCTGGAATGTCCTCCGTGGAACCTGTTTCTGCCTTGGACATTTACAATAAGATACAAAAGTTGAAAACTAGAAAAGCGACTGGAATTGATCAGATTTCTGGGGATATACTAAAGACAATGTATTGGGATATAGTACCGTATCTGAAGTACTTATTTGATTATTGTTTGGTCGGAGGAGCTATACCAGATGAATGGAGAGTTGCTATAGTAGCCCCTGTGTATAAAGGAAAGGGTGATAGACATAAAGCTGAAAATTACAGGCCAGTAAGTTTGACATGCAGTGTATGTAAGCTTTGGGAAGGCATTCTTTCTGATTATATTAGACATGTTTGTGAAATTAATAACTGGTTCAATAGAAGGCAATTTGGTTTCAGGAAAGGTTATTCCACTGAAGCTCAACTTGTAGGATTCCAGCAAGATATAGCAGATATCTTGGATTCTGGAGGTCAAATGGACTGTATCGCGGTTGACCTGTCTAAAGCATTTGATAGGGTGGATCATGGGAGACTACTGGCAAAAATGAGTGCAATTGGACTAGACAAAAGAGTGACTGAATGGGTTGCTATATTTCTAGAAAATAGATCTCAGAGAATTAGAGTAGGTGAAGCTTTATCTGACCCTGTAATAATTAAGAGGGGAATTCCTCAAGGCAGTATTATCGGACCTTTATGTTTTCTTATATATATAAATGATATGAGTAAAGGAGTGGAATCGGAGGTAAGGCTTTTTGCGGATGATGTTATTCTCTACAGAGTGATAAATAAGTTACAAGATTGTGAGCAACTGCAACGTGACCTCGAAAATGTTGTGAGATGGACAGCAGGCAATGGCATGTTGATAAACGGGGTTAAAAGTCAGGTTGTGAGTTTCACAAATAGAAAAAGTCCTCTCAGTTTTAATTACTGCGTTGATGGGGTGAAAGTTCCTTTTGGGGATCATTGTAAGTATCTAGGTGTTAATATAAGGAAAGATCTTCATTGGGGTAAACACATAAATGGGATTGTACAGGGTACAGATCTCTGCAAATGGTTATGAGGGCGTTTAAGGGTTGTAGTAAGGATGTAAAGGAGAGTGCATATAAGTCTCTGGTAAGACCCCACCTAGAGTATGGTTCCAGTGTATGGGACCCTCACCAGGATTACCTGATTCAAGAACTGGAAAAAATCCAAAGGAAAGCAGCTCGATTTGTTCTGGGTGATTTCCGACAAAAGAGTAGCGTTACAAAAATGTTGCAATGTTTGGATTGGGAAGAATTGAGAGAAAGAAGGAGAGCTGCTCGACTAAGTGGTATATTCCGAGCTGTCAGCGGAGAGATGGCGTGGAATGACATTAGTAGACGAATAAGTTTGAATGGCTTTTATAAAAGTAGGAAAGATCACAATATGAAGATGGAATTCAAGAGGACAAACTAGGGCAAATATTCACTTATAGGACGGGGAGTTAGGGATTACAATAACTTACCAAGGGAGATGTTCAATAAATTTCCAATTTCTTTGAAATCATTTAGGAAAAGGCTAGGAAAGCAACAGATAGGGGATCTGCCACCTGGGCGACTGCCCTAAATGCAGATCAGTATTGATGGATTGATACATACTCTTCCATTTTTCACGAAAATTTGTATGACCACAATTATGCTTTCCATCAAGTTATCCTTTGTTGCTTTTTTGCTAGATTCAATTTCCTAGTAAGTTCCTTCAATTTCTCCTTACTTCGACAGCCATTTCTAACTCTATTCATTTCCAACCTGCACCTCCTTCTTAGTCTCTTTAAATCTCTGTTATAATATAGTGGATCTTTACCATTCCTTACCCCTTTAAATGTACAAACCTATTTTCACATTCCTCAATAATTGCTTTAAACCCATCCCAGAGTCTGTTTACATTTTTAATTACCGTTTTCTACCGATCATAGCTAATTTTTAAAAACTCCCTCATGCCTATTTTTTAAGTCATATGGTACTGCCTAATAGTCCTAACATAATACCTTCCGTTCTTTCACATATATTTTTAGTACGAAAGGAAACCAACTTCGTGATCACTAATACCATCTATCACTTCGGTTTCTCTATAGAGCTTATCTGGTTTTACCAGCACCACATCCAGAATATTCTTCCCTCTATCTGGTTCCATCACTTTCTGAATCAGATGCCCTTCCCAAATGAACTTATTTGCCATTTGTTGGTCATCCTTCTTGTCGTTCGCATTATCTTCCCAATTGACATTTGGTAAATTGAGATAACCGGCTACAATCACATTCCTTTCCTTATCGTTTCCCACGTAGCTGATTATATTACCAAATAATTCTGAATCAGCGTCAGCGCTATCCTTTCCGGTATGTACACTCCAAAGATATCAAGTTACCTATTATCTTTAGAGATGAGCCTTACACCTAGAATTTCATGTTTGTCATCTTTAACTTTTTCGCAGCTTACAAACTATTCTTTCACTAGAATGAATACTCCCCTTCCTACCACCTGTGACGTGTTGGGGATGTAGAAAGAAACAAATTTATCAATTCGTAGAAAAACAAAGCAACAACGTAGTAGTTGATTAAGATTCTTTGACAAGTCGTTCAAGGAGAAAAGGTCTGGGACCAATTGGAGGTTGGTGGATGTAATAATAATAAGAAAAAAGGTTAATCAAAACAGTATGTTGTTTCTACAAGGAAATCAATTTCAAATTTACAACCCAAAATTTTGTAATCTGGCACATAAAAGAAAACGCTCATCGTGAATGACGTACATTAGAACAGAATCCCTAGACCATTTACAAGTTCTAATGTGTGACTAATCAAATGAACATGGTAACCTATAAGCCTCGGAGAATATTGACACAGATTTCCAAAAAGGTAAACAAAGGGAGAAGAAAGGCACGGTAAAGACCAAGGACGGGGATCACAATAATGGGAGTCGCCTGAGTATAAACGTTGCCAAATGCAGGAACAGTTTGATGTGATAAGTTGTACCGTCCAGGCCACAAGTTCAATCACTCACTAACTCTTGAAATTGCATATTACTCGATGTTCATTTGTTAAGGAGAAATATCACTCATATCAAGCTTAAAAGAAAACCGGCCACAGCAATGAAGATAACTCCAAAATCCATAGGAGAAGAATAATAGTGGTAATTATAACATAAATACTCTGTTGCTCACCCAATACAGCAAATAAAAGAAGTGGAGCTTCCCAACAAATACTGGGAAGTCCTCAGACGACCCTCCTACCACACTCGGTGTCAGTGCTGGACTGAAGACCGAGTATGTGGGGGAAGCCTTTATACCGCTGCAGAAAGTTCAGGAAAAAAGTACACAAAACGTCGAGAAATATCGGACACTGACGCAACGGGTGACGTAATCCAGTGGAGACTCGGTGTGTAGTGAGCAGTTCACCAGGACGGATGCACGGCGAGGCAGCAGTGAAAGTCCAAGGCCGGTTAGATGAGTAAAGTAGCGGCGAGTATATGAAAATAGGTGGAGTTCCAGATGACGGCAGCCAAAAATAGGTGAGTGATCGTTACACACCTATCCTATCTCTACGATACACGCTCCATTTCCGTGAGAAAATTTCTGGATACATTGTGTCATTTCTCAGCCATGGTTCAACTCCTATTAAAATATCTGTTAAATATGTATCTATATTCGTAAACTACTCAATTCTATTGCTTTCTTTACAATACTTCTACAGTTCAGCACTAACATTTTTATGTCATCCCTACTTGACTTTCAGTTGCCTGCTCCCTTATCACCGCTCCCTAGGCTACCTCGTTTCCCTGAAAGTAAGTAGTAGTAGGGCTATTAAGCGATACTAGTAAGGGATCGTAAAGCAATATCAGGCTTTATGCGATACCGGTTTCTACTTCTCCTTCTTCTTCTTCTTCTTCTGTTGTTGTTTTGCTACATTTTTTCCTTTATGTTAGTGTTCTTCTTCTAATTTTCTACATTTCTATTTTTCTTTCGCTTTTCTTTTCTGTTTCTGTTCTTATACATATTCTACTTTTACTTTTCTTTTCTGTTCTACTTTTCTTCTTTTCTGTTTATGTTCTTCTGCTTTTTCTTTTCTTCTACTTCTACTTTTCTGTTTCTGTTCTTCTTCTTACTCTTTATTTTTCTATTTCTGTTGTTCTACTTCTTCAACTTTCTTCTTTCCTGTTTCTGTTCTTCTTTTTTGTTTCTGTTCCCCCACATTTTTTCTTCTTCTTCATCATCAACATCTTCCTCTGCGTCATCATCCTCTTCTTCTACTTCTCTGTTTCTGTTCCTCTTCTTCCAGGCTTTTTCAGCATTTTGATTGGGTCACGGGTGAAGACTGTATACTTTTTATGGCATTTATTAATATCTACTGAGAGTCCTAATACCACCCGGAGAGATTTCCCACTGAAATGGCTTTATGCCACTATTTAAGAACATCCAGTCAGAATATGTTATTATTATTATTAAAAATAATGGTAATATGTTGCACTTTATGCAGAATATAATTGCAATAATAATGATCATGTATTATGAACAATAACTGGTAATTTTTTTTATGTTAGACTATACCTTTCGCTTTCGCAGGTTTTTTGTGTAACTGAAGTTCATATTGGCGATTATTCAAGTTTATGTCGCAATACGATATTAATATTATTAAACTAAGTGGTCAAACATATGTCACAATATTATACCCTATGTACATACAGCTTGTTTGGTTTATGTATTTCAAGTCCAGCTTGGCGATTATTTAAGATTATTCTGTACGAGATTATTATTATTATTATTATTATTATTATTATTATTATTATTATTATTATTATTATTATTATTATTAACGCCAAAATGCCACCTAACAATAACGATGATAAATCGAAAAATATTTAATGTTTGCTGGCTATTAATGTCCTTCTTGTTCTTGTATTTATCATATCGCACGTTATCTGGGAGTTATCAGCGGTGAGACGTGTAACTAAAATCCAAGTACTTCCGTAAACTGTCGAAGGTGGCATTAGTGCAACCACAGAGTTGCCTCCGGACTCGAGAGTGTCAGTTCCAGAGGAAGCATCCTCGACTCTTCGCCACTCTGTTCACAATCCATCTCTAGTTGAAGGTAATACATGTTTTCAGATCTACTGTACCTCTCTCTCTTCTGTTCCCTCAGTTCTTAGGATCGTGATCCGTGAGGATTTTCCTTGCATCCGTTGGCTGCCTTTGCGTTTTTCAGCCAGACGAATTGCTTGTGGGAGAGATCCATCAGGTAGGAAATGCTGTTCAAACAGTTTATTTCATTGTAAACTAAGATATCATGAGAATATTTTCCGAACTAAATACTCAACAAAATATAGCATACACAAACGATAGTCTGTTATAAGTTTTCTATTATGATTCGAAAAGACTGGTTGTCAGACCTAAGAAGCTATAGTTTTTTACTGCTGATATTCAGTCTTACGTAAGATAATAATTTGACAATGTGACTACATTTGTTATTCGTTATAGGTTATCAGGGTGCACCTTATCATCGCCAAAAGGAAACGATGAATATATATCACTGTCCCGCAATGAGATTCACAAGAAACAATTGATATTCATACAGTCGATTGTGATTTTAGATCGCGAGGAGCTCATTGGAGTTAACCCGTTCAACATACCTGTCCACCAAGTGGGAGACCCTATTTCGATTCCATATCACGGTGAAATTTCAAAATCTGCCATCTAAAGCACAATTTGACTGGTCAAACAGACGCTCTTTTGTTTCTAGGTCTTTACTTCGACAGTGAGCAATAGGCGCCCAGAGGAAATCGTTAAACCAACATTTCACTGTGGCGCGAGGCAGGATTTTAATCTTACAGAACCTCCACGACGGCCAGGAACAAAGGATGAGGGCTCCAGGCAATCGGATACAAAAGCATCTGAACTGGAGTGGTTTGAAGAACAAACGCTGCAATCACATCATATTTTTGAAGAAATGGGAATGACGTAGTTACACTAAAATAATCTTTGCAAACGAAGGGTTACGTTATGTTCATATGGGCTTTTCATTCTCCTAACAATTATATCATGTACAAAAGATTTCCATAATGGGTCACATAACCTCCTTCCTGGCTTTTTCCGAGTTTGTTGGTGACGATACTCCATTAGGATATGGCCCAGTCTTGCGGCGAGATTTCTTTACAAACTCTACGTGTATTGACTATTGCGTGGTTCTAGGTGGTCGATAGTGCTATATGTAGATGAGGAGACATACATTAAGACCAACACAAGCACCTGGTCCCTCAACTATAGAGCCATACGGAGTTAAAATGACACAGCCGGAATTGAATCCGGAATTCTCTGAACAGATAACCAGTGCGCAGACCAATCAATTAAGGACTCGGATTCGGATAACATACAATCGAATTATACACATATTATTCTAAAAATTTCAACTGACAAGGTTCCAAAAATAGTACATACCTTTTACCAGCTCTCTTATTATTCTTAATGACGATTCGTAACATACGCATCGCAACACCTGCTGGTCATTTATCCATAACTGTCCTGATCACAATTTGACGGTTCATTCGCTGCTCACATTTTGAAGCAATATTCAGGCTGACAGCGCATATATATACATTTTAGTTTGTTTTCCAGGCCTTCACCAAAATTTGTGACGTGCCGGGTCACCTTATTTTTAATATAAATACTCGCTCATTTTGCTCTCCATAAACAAGATCTCTTGGGCGGAAACCTTCAAACTTATGGCTTGAAGACAATAGTTGATAATTAATAGTAATAAGTAATGAGACTCTAGATACTCCCAGAGGTGGGGTGACAGAACACTAACCATTAAGCCCACTCAAACTAGGAAACTAAGGATTATTAATACGAATTTATGAAAGTACCAATAAAAATATTTATTGGGATGATAAACGTGACGGCGTATTTACGAAAACTGAACTTAACGAAAACCAAATAAGAATTGAATGAATTAAAATTTAATGAAATGAACTGTAACGTTGATACTTGCAGTAATTTATGCCATTAGACAACGTTTGTTGATTTTGGTATCTGGGCATGTTCGACGTAGGGGCTATTGTTTGATGGTCCTCTCGTACTGCCGTTGTCATCTCTCGTAGTAAGTACCAGTCCTATTTCCGATTCGTGTTACAGCCCACTAATTGGACAACGACATTCCTGGCCTTAACGCTTTCTATAATACTCATTACATAATGTGGTTATGAGCCCTAATTTCAATATCAAGACCACCTGGGTTACGTTCATGGACAGAATGCACTTGTATTCTTCCCTATTATAGATGTAGCGTAACTGAAGATTTAACAAAATTATATCCTGTTCCAGAGAAGTCAAAACGGGTGTCTCGCTAACTTTGTCTCTCGTCATTGAGATATCAAGTTCCCAATGAGAGTAACTGTGAATTTTGCTCTACTCAGATGTGAAGTGGTTTTGTAAACTAAACAGAGAACCTCCTCATATTATCTGCTCTGTCTTCTCTCGTATAATAAGAACGATGAGAAATACCTTTCTCCTCTATCATCATGACCATCAGACACTAAGACGTTCAGACGATAAGGCACTCAGACCCTAAGACGATGAGACGCTCCGATGTTAAGATGTAAAAATGATCTGATATGAAGACCTTCTCGAGCTCTTGTCGTTGAAGTAAATCAGCTCAAAATCTACCTCCATCTCCAAAATCACGTGGTCTAGCTTGATTTGATGTTCTATCCCTTCTTCTTTCCAACGTTTTAAACTTATATCCACCATCTTGTTTCGTAACGTTCATTCACATAGGTTGGAAGTTCGCGAGCTTCGTAAGCGTCAAGGAGCCAGCTTCAAGAAGTGGGAGTTGACAAATTCTAACTGCCTCGCTCGAAAGTGGAGGAGCAGGGTAATTCTGAAATCCCAATGACGTCCTTTTCGTGATAAAGGGTTAAAATGAGCATGACGTGTCCGGTCAACTGATCTCGGGCTACTGGAAATTTACTGCTAGCTATTAATACGTGTTATGTTTTAATACCATACTCAAGACATAACTCCTTCAGATTTCGTTATTGCCGTGATACAAAGAAGTGAGATGATAATGTGAAATATGTGACTAAAAACCCTATATATACGCATAATAATTTAGAATGACGTACCGTATATATCTTACCAATTAAGTCCACATGTACATTCTGGGATGTTCAAAATAACAAAACATGTGCACTAGGTGATTGTTGAGGTGTTTAAACAATGTACATTTTGGGATGATATTTCTAGGAAGAATAAAAATTTTTCAAGTTTTCTTAACTTCTGGGATTTTAAGAAGCTGTGAGGAATATTACTACATAGACAATCTATAATTTAAGGGTATTATTTTCTTACAGTTCATGCATTTTAATCTAATAGGAATTTGTTATCTGTTGTTGTGTTGAGGTACTTTCTGATTAATCCCTATTTGTGGGTTCATGTTAGATTGTAGTTATTCCAAGATCTCTGCGACGAGTTCTAAAAATTCGTATATTCGTGTCTATACAATTTTTACTCCATTACATTTTTGTTTTAAATCTGTACTTTAAAGTGGAAATGAGACTTCCGGTTGATGGCTTTACAAATACATCAATTCCTAACCAAACTTTCAGAATGTTTAAATATTAGACAATAGTGATTGACTGGAGCTTGTCTTTGCCCTGGTCAGAGAGATTCAGGTATTTAGAATTAGATTATAACACGCCATCTCTTCGTCCTGCTATTCTGACTCCATCGCCAGGCAGCGTTATTGAAATAAAATTAACTTCATTAAACTCCTAAAACATTAACTAACTTCTAAAGCCATACGAAATTGAATTTCAATTTT
Organism: Anabrus simplex; assembly: GCF_040414725.1. NCBI lineage: Eukaryota > Metazoa > Arthropoda > Insecta > Orthoptera > Tettigoniidae > Anabrus > Anabrus simplex. Next base: position 1,003,040,723 of record NC_090265.1, on the reverse strand, counting down.
TCCCTTTTTTCGTTCTACATAGGTCTCTCTCCCTTTCTAGCCGTCTGTAAATTTCGACTGTGCTGCTGGAGTTATTTAATTGAATTTCGGTTTCACCTCAGTTACTTCTGCTATGACATAAAGGGACACGCTCCTAACGACATATGCGCACACTGGTTCACATGCACAAAATGTACTGTACTTCAACTATTACAATAGGCAACTTTCAATTTTGAGAAAATGTCGTCTTCAAAATTTAGGTGCGTATTATATTCGATGGCATATTTTATTCACAAGTGACTCGAACAAATTGGATTCGGAGTGATATCTACTGTAAAATAGATTCGGATGAAGACTACTTTGGTGATTTATGTTGAAAACTAACAGATGTAATGTTAAATGATCTGAAACTTTGAACACCGAGATAAATCACATTGAAATAAATCTATCTCCCTGGTTCGTTTAGGGGCATAATGTTCTTTTTACTGCAGAAACGAGGGATTTGTTTAAACAACAATTTTCAAATGATAAAATAACCTACAGGAGAATTATTTTAGTAAAACGCAAGACTTCTAATAGCGTAATTCGCCGAATTATATCGAAAGGATTTTTTCAAGGTACTACTAGGTATTTTCTGGCCATTTCTTCCTTATGGCACATCATAGCATTCACGAAGATATCTCGATCTCCACCGAGTATCACGATGTTTTCTTTTTCCTTCGTACAGGTATTCACTCATTACCAACATCCATTGTTAAATCTCGCGTACATACAGCCGAATGCTTTTTTGTAAACACAGGAAAGGTATGATGCCTGTGCACAGTATTATACTACCGTCCTCTCTTCGCCCCTTTCTATTAGCGTGGCTAAAGTTAAAATACGTGTGAAAACTGGATACAGCTAATAATTAATTGACAATATAAACTGTGTCTGGTTTCATCCAATTACTCGCTTTGCACGTTGGGGGCATCCGCCCACAAACCCCCAAACGAGTACCATTGCAGCTGATTTATTTTTAAATTTTGCCCACCTAATGGAGAGTTACAGTCTTCGGACTTTGCATACCTACCGAAGATGAAATGATATACACGCGTGGCCCCTATGGTGTTTTGTCGTACCTTCATTGGCTATATTTTCAGCTAGAAACGTAGATCTCGTATAATTTCTTGTAGTCTACTCATTTTTTTAATTTTGACATTTTTTGTGGCGGATAGATTTATCTAATTTGGCACGCCTATGATGGTTGGATGTGCTAATATGCCTGCCAAATTTGATGATTCGATGCGGTTTCTATGTGTAAGTAACGTACAAAAGTGACGTAAAAACAAAAATGCAGCTCAATTTAGAGTAAATACGATGGAGATCTCTATAAATCGGGACTGTTTGTACAGTCTGTTTCCTGATACGTCTTATTACAATAACACTTTAAAAAGAAGAAATCTGCACCGACTTTAACGTTACGTTCCATAATTTGAACGTTACGGGGGTAAAAATATAAACATCTTAACTTTTTGGAATTTTTCCGTCGGGTGCAGGATGAAACCTAAATGTTTGCCAAATTTCAAGTTTGTACCTCATCTGGAAGTGTGTAAACAATGTCAGTGAGTTAACCATGTGGCTGTGTAGTATAGAGGTTATGTATACCTGTTTCTTTTCAGGAGACGTGTGGTTATTCATTTATACGTTTGAAAATATACGAGATGATAGAAAACGTTTCACAGGAAATGAAGTAGCAAATAGAGGTGTCAAAACGGAACTAATTTTTAAAAGGTACGTATAGCGTAGAACGAAACCCTGGGAATATCAACAAAATGGACCATTAATTTGATTTGTTTTTACAAAATGCTCCACACTCGAAAGTAAACCAAATGCAGAACTGGCAACAAATGAAGCGATAGTCGTTAGTGTACACACTGAAGTTGGACACAGATCACTTTGATATTGTTTACCAAAGCCGTTCAACCTGTCACCCACCACATTCAATGCGGGCATCGCATCAACATACCATGGCTTGCCCTGTCACAGGATTCTGTCCCAGACTATACGTTCCTATTCGATAGTAGTTTTATTTCCATCGCTCCTCGGTCAACTTCAGAGTCTATCGTTTGTAACACTTCCTATATATAGGGTTTTTCAACTAAGTTGTCCACCTCAAATAACTCGTGAACCGTTCAAGATATCGTCATTCTGTTTTCACTTTCAATAATGGTACCATGGGGCTCATAATTGAACTTACAGTACTTTTTGTTATGGCGTCAATATCTTCTGAGATAATGGTACTAACTTTGTTCCTCTAAATGGAACTACAATGTTTTCTACACATAGCCTTAAACCTACAAACATAACAAATTCATCACCGTGATTGTTTTGAAAATCGTAAAAGTACGTATTCAAATCTGATTCATTTGCCAGCGGGGGACTGCCATGTTCGATTGGCGCTACGTATGAAACACGAGTTAATTGTGGACGTACGGAGTTGCTTCACATCCTTCTGACGGATAGATATTCTCTCTACTGTGCTCATAAATAAATACATTATGACCGAGCAAGTTGACCGTGCGATTAGGTGTGTGCAGCTGTGAGTTTGCATTTGGGAGATAGTGGGTTCGAACCTTACTGTCGGCGTTTTTCGTGGTTTCCCATTTTCACACCAGGCAAATGCTGGGGCTGTAAATTAAGGCCATGGCTGCTTCATTTCCATTGTCGCTATAAGGCCTATCTGTGTCGGTGCGACGTAATACCAATTGTAAAATGTATTAAAAATACACTATAAAATATATGGTTTAACACATTTAATATCTCCCGTAAGTAACAGGTAATGCGACAGGTTTCCTTTCCTATCCGACTTCCCTTAGTCAACCCTTATTCTTTTCTGGTCTCGATAGTATTAGGTTTGCTAAGTCTAGGGTGTCTTTAATTTTCACAGCCTTTGTGGCCGTTCTCTTTCTTTTGTTCATTCTTCGAAGAACCGAACAACTACTTTCTTTTTTACCTTCCGATTAGTGTTGATGATGATCGTTGTTTAAGGAGGTCTAACATTTAGGTCAGGGCCTCTCAGGGTGCATGCGCGTGGTGCATGCACTCTGCACGGTGCAAAAGACGACTTGGCTTGGTTGACCAGAGTGCAGACCCCCCACTCTTCTATTTGGAGCAATAGCGCTTACTCTCTCTTTCCTCACGCCTGTCTCGCTCGCTCCGCCTGTCTCCCTCTGCCCCACATGCGCCGTAGCGCTCCAAATCCGGGCTGACTTGAGCCGAGTATAGGCGAGTTGAGCCGAGCTTAGCCGAGTAGCCCAGAGACGAAGCGTTGATCAGAGCCATGCCGAGCGGCAGCGATGCACAGTGCACGGAGCTCTTGCGCCTCTATCTGCACGCGTGAGATTTTGGGCGTTTGAGAGGCCCTGATTTAGGTCATCGGCCATGATTACGGTTTAGAAGGGGTGAGCCAAATTGTACTAGTAATATTTCTTTTTTCAATCATTAGTCATTCCCTCTACCTTAAAACATTTGGACAGGCCTTTTTTAAAAAAATTATTATTCTTTCTCCTTCTTTCTCTAGCACTTTTTCCACAACTAGATTGGGATGTGTTTCGATCTGTGTCACGCATGTCGATTTGGCCCTGTGAAGATGGGTTATGAAAGAACTAGAACCGGAAAGGCAGGGGTCATGGCATTAAATAGAGTTAAAATGGCAAACAACGGAGAACTATCTTCAGGACTGTCGATAGAAGGGTTTGAACCTACCATCACCCGAACGCGAGCTAACAGTTAAGCGGCTCACACCTCGCAGCTAGCTGTAGTCTGATACAACCTGTCGCAAATCCGTTTTCCATTTACCTATTGCGATAATGCTACTGTTAAATAATAAATTTTATCATGGAATATTTATGAGTACATTGGAGGCAATACCTATCTGTCGAAGAAGGTGAAGCAGCTCTGTATGTCAACAGCTAACTCATGTTTCATGCGTAGCGCGAATCGTACAGCTGGCAAATGATGCATGTTTGAATGCATCACACTTTCTCGAAAGTACTCGTCCTATTTTCAAAACAATCACGCTGCTAATCTGTAATATTTATGGTATAGAAAACAGTGTACTTCCATTTAAGAATACAAGGTTATTACCTTTATCTCAGAAGACACTGATGTCTTGAAAATGTAGTTTAAAATCAATTATGAGCCCCTTGTTACCATTATTGGGAGTAAAAGCAGAATACCAATATCTTGAACGCTTCTTGAGTTATTTGAGGTGGACAATTTAGCTGAATAACTCTGTGTATAATGATGAGCTATTACATTATGAATACCCTGACGCGTGAACATTTATTGCGCGGAGAGGTACATGCGATACATGTGACACGCCTAGTGTACCTAGGTATGAGCAACTGAATTATAGATACCTGACTAGTTGGGTGTAACGACTCCTTCCGCCAGTACAAGACACTGGAGGCGGTATTGATTCATAATTGGTGCACAGCCTTCCATAATACATGAAGGTTCTCCGGAGCAGGGCCCAGAGCACACTTATAACTTTCTATATTATTCCAGATGTGATCAATGGGATTTATATTGATGCTTCTCGAGGGCCAGACAAGCATATTCGCATACTTGGAGTGCCCGTCGAACCAGTCAACCAGAAATAGGGAGTAATTGTCTGGAGCATTGTCTTCTAAGTTCAGGTCACTTGCAGGGTGTGGGAGGTGAACAGTGGGGTGATCATGACCTGCCAGCAGGTTCCTGTAATTTTTTCAGTCGAGGGAGATTGTCAGATGTACCAAGGGTCCCATTTCGTACCACGTGAATAGACTCAATACGAGGATACCTCCACCACCGGCCTGAACTGTACCCTGCTGGAAAGAGGGATCTCTTTCCTCATGTGGTCGACGACGCACTCTTATCGGGCTATCGGCGTATACCAGTTGGTACCTTTACTCATACGTCCATATGACCAATTTCCATGTTTCAAGCGTCCAATAGCAGTGTTCCTTTATCCATGTAAATCGTAGTGCCTTGCGACGTGTGTTGAGCGAAGATACCCCGTGGGGCGCTTGATTCTGTAACTCATAGCGAGGAGATATTTCTGGATTGTATTGCTGCTCACACGCCGTTGTCCAGCACTGAATTTACGAGTGATCTGCTACACTCTGGTCCGCCTGTCAGCTCTTCAAATCTGAGTTATCCAACGTCGACCCCTGTCATCAATGCGTCGTACACCACGATAGTTGACCATGGCGGCGATGGCCTTTCCAGAATCTACATATTCGCTCTACACTCTTGATACCTTGGCCTTTTGAAAGCTCAGTACCAGTGCGAATCAAGAGATGGAGTGGCCCATACATCTAGGATCAACAATCTGGCCATGGTCAAATGCGTTGAGGTCTCATGCTTCATCCTTCCTATAGTGAACCGTTACTCGTACAACCCCTACGAGATCTGACGTTCTCGCTGTTTCATGCCAGACCCTCCTGTTAAATTCACTGAACCGAACACAGAGTGTTATACCATTATAACGGGTATTCAATTGCTCAGGAGTGCACAGGACAGGTTTAAAGACTTGCTGTTAATTTATCTCTAGCCTTAGAATGAAGAAGATGAATCCCACTACAGGCAACCCTGAAGACGATTTTTCGTGGTTCCCTATATTAACACGGGGCTACCTTCCCATTCCCAGACCTTTCCGATCCCATCGTCGCCATAAGACCTATCCGTGTCTATGCGAAGTAAACAAATTCAAAACATGGGAAAGATAGCGATTTATCCGAATTGACGTAGGTCACATATTGTTCTGAATTACAGCAGGGTCGCAGTTTCAGAAATAGCCCACAAATTCAACAGGTCAATGTTTTTCAGCACATGGCAGGTAACTATGCTGCGCATGGGATTCAGAGTGGAAGATACAGTTGTGCCACAATTACGACCGCACTCTTCTGACAGCAGTGCATAAGGTGGGCACAATATCATCGACACTGGATTTTCGATGACCGAAAAGTTCACCTGGTCGGATGAATCCAGATTCTTGGTTCACCGCATCGACAGTCAAGTGCTTGTACACTGATTACCATCGCAAGCTATAGCAACTGGCTGCACTATTGGGTGGAGCCAGGCCGGTGGAGGAGGTGTGATGGTCTGGGCGGCGTTTTTATGAGACACACTTGAGCCCATTATTCTGGTACACCAATCTGTGACAGCTGTCCGGTATCTAGACGTTACTGTTGATGTCAACGGTGCCTCCTTCTTGTGAGGGTTGTTTCCAGCAGAATAAAGCTCCATGCCACTCTGCCAGTAATGTAAGGGGCTATTTCGAGAAACATTAAAATGAATTTACCCTTATGCCGTGCCCGTCAATTAACCTGTATATGAACCCAATTGAATATTCGTGATTTGACTTGAAGAACCAAGTTTGTGCTACATTAAAAACGGCTCGCAGTATATGCCAAAAGGGTGACCTGCTGTCTCGCTAGTGGTATTAGATACTCCAGGATACTTTCCACCTCCTCGGTTATCCGATGTCTCACCGAGTGTTTATGCTTCCGTAGTAGCTACGTGGTCGTAATGTTATGGTCGAAGAGATGACTACTACACCCAAGAGGGTAATGAATTATAGAGTTTGTATTCGCTGACGAAAAAATAGAATTTACCCTTTCACCTTATTCTCTCATTTCAAGTTTCCAAAGCCCCTAAGTGCTACTGGAATATCATTTCTACACGAAGATCTACCGAGCAAAATGAACTAGGCAGCCGTGGGTGTTTAGATAATATTTTCCTGGTTTAACATTCTCGTTAAATGCACCGTAAATGAACACAAATAAGTTTTATTTCCCGTTTTCTCTGGATGTACAAGAGTTTCGCTTATCATAATTAATGGCAGAAAATTTGAATTTTACCTAGTGAAGTGCACAAGGGTATATACAAAGCTCGTTATGCAGGGAGACTGGCTGCTTTGTGGCTTGCTAATGTCTCCAGAAGGGACGGTTATATCTGCATAATTAGTTCATAGTTCACTCAAGATGTACTCACGGCCACTTGAAGCTGTACCCTGGTCAGAGAATCGCCGTCTGATATTGACGAAAGGGAAACTGAATTAAGACAAGCTGGAAGTATATACATTAAGTGAGGGTGATTTATATTTGAGAGTCTATTAAACAAGGTTGAATTCTAAACCAATTTATTCAATAGTGTTTGTATCGATTCTCAGTTCGATTCATGAAGTGTGGCCTGCACGTATCTCTGAATCAGTGGTAGATTTTCAGCCTCTGGATCAGAAGCTCATGGATTGATATCCTGGAGATGTTGTAGGATTTTTGAAGCACAGAAAAGTGCCATTTTGGCACTATATGTACGACGGTGTGATGTAACAGATCTTCGGTGACACATTTTGTCATAATCTGGAAAAAATAACTAAACCTCAATATTATATCGTCCGTTACATATCCGTTTCTCTACATTCTGGTAGAGTAAACCGGAACTTCTAAATTGACACACAGGTAATCTTAATGACATCTAATGGAAATACCAGCATACGGTAGGAGGTTTCAAATTAACACACATTTTGTATCAATCTGAGGAGTAAATAATGAAATTACCAGAAATAATTAACCAGTTTTGCAGTTTAGTTGGCAGGTGCTTGCCTTTTATGCTTGTGTTTGAGGGAGAAAATTCTCGTGTACGGGATTTGTATGTAAGGGTGCTTAAATGTCATGTCAGTAAATTCAGACACACGCCAACGAATAACTTTTAGGGAGAATTTCCGACACCCCAATGTCACTTCAAGTCTGTAGTTATAGAAGAAGGGTCACAGATAATTTTCTATATACAGGTTGTTTTAAAGGTGCTGTCAAAATAAATCATACCGCGATAAAGGAATGAGTCTCGGACTGCACGATCACTCACGACTTATAAACAATACATTCCACCCAAAGCAACCTTAAGAAACTCATACATTTCAACTGACAGACACCTCATGCACACCCGGATGACAGTGGAGCCCTATGATAGGTAAATAGGAAGTGCTATTGTCGAGATGGTCCAATTGCTATCCCACTTTGCATTCGTACTATGTAGTTAGGAACATTTAAAGGCGTGACTAAATCTCCTATACGAGCAGTGTATATATAATTTACACGTTGTTGGCTACTCTTCTGAAAATGAAATAATATTGTAAATTCCGTAATTACTTAGGAACGTGGCCAAGTATATTCTTTTAAATGCCAGAATTTATGAAATATTTTGCTAACAATTACAACGTGTTATAAAATTGAATTAAAACGACTAAGTGATTCCTGGAAATTACTTTGATAATAACACAGTACATATGATCGTTGCAGATGGAAATACAGCCATGTGACGATGTTGTCGGAAAATAATGACCCGCAACAAATGTATCGTTAAGGAGATATACCTCGTGTATGATTTTCCTCGCACATTATTAGATCTTACATGACAGAAGCGTATCAATTACAATCGAATCTAAATTATATGCTACATCTTGCTGCAATCCTACAAGTTGAGCCTACCGAGCGAGTTGTCCATGAGGTAAGGATCGCGGAGCTGTGAGCTTGCATTCGGGAGATAGTGGATTCAAACCCCACTGCCGGTAGCCCTGAGGATGGTTTCTCGTGGTTTCTCATGTTCACGCCAGGAAAATACTGGTTTTATACCTTAATTAAGGCCACGGCCACTTTCAACGAACTCCTAGCCCTTTCCCATCCCATCGTCACCACAAGACCTATCAGTGTCGATGTGAAGAAACGCCAATTGTAAAAAATAAAAAAAGTTGAGACTCACTGCAATCACCTTGATAAAAACCCGGATTGCCTTTTATAAAACCAGATAATCATTTCGTAAACGTATCTAATATAATCAGAAAGAATATTTACCAGAGTCTCAAAATGGCAACACACGTCAAACTGCCTGCCCTATAATTATCCATTTTATGGTTATCACCATTTCCTGTGTATACTCAGGCTACTATAGTAACTGTCCATTCATTTTCTATAGCCCATTTACGTAAACAGTGATCAAATATTTCAGACTTGGTACTTATAATGCACATTTTATGTCTGTATACTTTCCTTTACAAATTGATTTAATTTAAACCTGTTCCAACTTTTGTATTAATTTATTTACTATTATATTTTTATTATACTAATTTATAGAAGCGATGCGTTGTCGAAGAAACCGCAATTCTCTGCCATCAGCTTCATTACATAATTGAATGGGTGAAAACCATAACGGTATAAGTAACATTTTAGTCATTCAGAGAAAAAGACATTTAAACATCTTCAACACTCATATAAAGCAATGTATTTGTAGTTATACCACCCATCACTAGAGCGCAGAATATTACCGCTATCACTTGTATCCCCTGGTTGGTGAAAGGGTACATCCTCCTGGAGTTACATCCTGCACTTAACTCATTTTTTAAAGAAATGTCACTTATACCGTTATGGTTTTCACCCATTCAATTGACAGTATATTGAATATTTAGCATCAGATCTTGAAAAATCTTGTTCATTCTTCTCCGCCATTATTGGCTAGAATGTTTCTCTCAAAAACGTTGTTCAGGAAGAAATTATGTCGTAGGATGTGCCCAAGTAATATCATCGTACTTTCCTCCATCATCATTAGTAATTCTTTCGTTCCGGATGCTTTAAATGGATCTCTTTTCCATCCAGATAATTCTCAGCACCCGCCTCCAGACCCACATTTGTAGAAACTTGAGCCGGTTTAGCGTTTAAAAAAATAAGTTCAGGATTCACAACCACATTGCAGCATGATCCAGACAAAGGAATTATGTAAAAGTTGTTCAGGAAGATGGTATGTCGTAGGATATGCCCAAGTAATATCGTCGTACTTTATCTCATCATCATTAGTAATTCTTCCGTTCTAAGCGCTTTTATCAGATTTCCTTCTCGTCCAGCTAAATTATCGGCACCCACCTCCAGACTGACATTTCTAGAAGTTTGAGCCAATTTCAGTGTATTTTATTAAGTTCAAGTTCACAACTATATAGAAGCATGCTCCAGACAAGGAATTATGCGAATCACTTTCTAACTTGAATGTACATGTCCTCGAAGGTAATTGGTGAAAGGACAATGTATCGCTTATCTCTGGTATTGGTATTTCTGAGTTCGGTAGAGTTACCTAGATTCATTTCATTTCAGATGGAGTTTTAAGGTCGGGTGTCTTCTAGGCGCCACTTGAGCTCTCGGGTGAAGATGCTTTAGTAGGATCGATCTGGACTCGAAATTCCATCATCCAGCAGCTAAACCATGACGTTAATCAGGTGTGGTGAAATTCTATGTACATTGAGAATACCGGGTCTGTGGTCGTTTCCACAAGATATAATGGTGTGGGGACCTGAAGCCAGAAGAATTGTGTTACTGCCATTATACACTGACTGACAGAGCAAATGCAACACCAAGAAGGAGTGGTCAGAACTTTATGCCAATTGCAGGGAAGACTGACGTCACTGAGGTATGCTCATGATGTGAAATGCGCCGCTGTGCTGCGTACGTAGCGAACGATAAATGGGACACGGCGTTGGCGAATGGCCCACTTCGTACCGTGATTTCTCAGCCGACAGTCATTGTAGAACGTGTTGTCGTGTGCCACAGGACACGTGTATAGCTAAGAATGCCAGGCCGCCGTCAACGGAGGCACTTCCAGCAGACAGACGACTTTACGAGGGGTATGGTGATCGAGCTGAGAAGGGCAGGTTGGTCGCTTCGTCAAATCGCAGCCGATACCCATAGGGATGTGTCCACGGTGCAGCGCCTGTGGCGAAGATGGTTGGCGCAGGGACATGTGGCACGTGCGAGGGGTCCAGGCGCAGCCCGAGTGACGTCATCACGCGAGGATCGGCGCATCCGCCGCCAAGCGGTGGCAGCCCCGCACGCCACGTCAACCGCCATTCTTCAGCATGTGCAAAACACCCTGGCTGTTCCAATATCGACCAGAACAATTTCCCGTCGATTGGTTGAAGGAGGCCTGCACTCCCGGCGTCCTCTCAGAAGACTACCATTGACTCCACAGCATAGACGTGCACGCCTGGCATGGTGCCGGGCTAGAACGACTTAGATGAGGGAATGGTGGAACGTCGTGTTCTCCGATGAGTCACGCTTCTGTTCTGTCAGTGGTAGTCACCGCAGACGAGTGTGGCGTCGGCGTGGAGAAAGGTCAAATCCGGCAGTAACTGTGGAGCGCCCTACCGCTAGACAACGCGGCATCATGGTTTGGGGCGCTATTGCGTATGATTCCACGTCACCTCTAGTGCGTATTCAAGGCACGTTAAATGCCCACCGCTACGTGCAGCATGTGCTGCGGCCGGTGGCACTCCCGTACCTTCAGGGGCTGCCCAATGCTCTGTTTCAGCAGGATAATGCCCACCCACACACTGCTCGCATCTCCCAACAGGCTCTACGAGGTGTACAGATGCTTCCGTGGCCAGCGTACTCTCCGGATCTCTCACCAATCGAACACGTGTGGGATCTCATTGGACGCCGTTTACAAACTCTGCCCCAGCCTCGTACGGACGACCAACTGTGGCAAATGGTTGACAGAGAATGGAGAACCATCCCTCAGGACACCATCCGCACTCTTATTGACTCTGTACCTCGACGTGTTTCTGCGTGCATCGCCGCTCGCGGTGGTCTTACCTCCTACTGAGTCGATGCCGTGCGCATTGTGTAACCTGCGTATCGGTTTGAAATAAACATCAATTATTCATCCGTGCCGTCTCTGTTTTTCCCCAACTTTCATCCCTTTCGAACCACTCCTCCTTGGTGTTGCATTGTCACTGTCAGTCAGTGTATCACTAACATGTGCATCAAACCTCATGGAATTACCTCTGTTATACATCTTGTTACCGGAAACCTAGTTAGCTACTATTCGGGAAGGCGACAAAAATAAATAGACGATAAACATTACATATTGTAAGTTAGATAGAATTTATATTACATATTTGAAATGTAATATTGTTTGCTAAATAATTTCTGGTACTGGGATACCTCAGGCGGAAATTTAGAACTCTTATCCAGAAGAAAATTCTTAATATTTATTGGTAGCTGGGAGTTGAATGTAGGTGATACTCTCATACCCCAACCGACGACAGGTTAAATTTAAAACAAACATGTTCAGTGGAATTATCAGGAAGGAAACTGCAGATAGGTATGGTTTATAATTGCGAATATAACTGTTGTACTGCAGCCAAAATAACTTTGGTCAAAAGCTTCAAAGCATAGATGAGTCATATATAGAATTAAATCAATATTTCGCGGGAAGATTGGTCCCAATCCGACCGTAGTGTGACGGCTGACCTGTACAGTTTATATGACGATTTGTACTGAAGATTCCTTCAGAAATGAACACTATCTTGATCATCATCATCATCATCATCATCATCATCATCATCATTACCATCATCATCGCAGGTTGTTCTGCCATCCGGCAAGTCCAATCATGGCTGTGACCTTGATCCATGGGTCTGGATACGCTCAAATACTACGAATTCGCGTTGGTATATTTAACGACACTTGAGGGAACGACCCGAAGGTGTCTCTTAGAACCGTATAAATAGTTGGTGGGATATACGAGCGATCTTCCCCAAACCAAGTAGCTATACATTTTTTCTGCGTTACACCGAAACGGAACGGTCTTATGGTGACAATGGGATAGGAGATGGCTATGACTGAGAAGGAAGTGACAGTGGACTTACTTGAGAAACCATCCCAGCATTTGCCTGGCAAAACGCAGAGGAATCTCAATTCAAACAACTTACTGTCAATAGACACGACTACAAAAGTATACATCTGTCCTGAGCACGCTACACAACTTGTAGGTCACCAGGGAATAACGGTCTATTCAAGGAAGCCAGGGCAACGAACCTATTATACAGTACAGGGCAGGTCAAAAGGTCAAGATGATTACTCCTTCAGGTAGAGTAACTTTACGAAAGATATACTTCATTAAGCTGTAGGCGGGAATCGAACTGGGGTCAATAGGCGGAAACGATGTTTATGGCACGACACGCGAGGTGGGCACGGGACGAAGTGGCACGCCGATGATTGGCGCCCAGTCACAGCCCGTGAGCGAGAGAGCTCCCCGTCACGTGAGGAGGGTTGCGTGTCGATAGGCGCCTTAGGCTGCCAATAGACACCAGCATCGAGGAGTCTCTTGACATTTATTGGCACTTCCAAATCTACGGGGTTGTTTGACAACCAATGCATACATACACGCAGTCTATGATTTATACAGGCGCATAAAACGTTATTCTACGCATAAACAGTCTCAGAACAAACGGAAGGAATATTGTATTCATATTACATCGTGATGCGTAACTTTTAGTAGCCCTGTACATAATACGGTCTTCGAAGGAAAGACAATATAAATAAAGATTTAATGAGACGTAAACATTAAGGAAATAAATTAGTAAGTAATGCGGAAACAAAAGGGAAACAGACCCAGAACATGAAGCTTCATTAATATTATAATGCTATGCGTTCAACGACACTTTATAATTTTATAAATGTTTCATCTTTTGTTTCCAATAACGTAAAATGCTTAATTATTACTAAACATAAGTTTCCCGAATATTTGATCATAATAATGTTCATTTCTATGATATTTTAACCAGATCACAATGATCTAAGGCGAATTATAGTCACAAAATATCGTTACACAACTACAGTGGATTACCATTTTTATTATACTCTTTTCTTGCCATAGTATATCATTTACTCAACAGATAGGGTTATGAAAGCCGAGTGACTTCGTCACTAGGTTCTCTTTAAATGGTTCGAATCCTGATCACTTCACCTCGAACATATGAATGAAATATCATGTCCTTGCAAGTTTGGCTTCCACGCAAAACAGAATATCACGAAATCAATTATTTAGAACTACAGGCTGAGCTCCTTCGGTATCAACGAAGATAATTACCTCTCAAAAATACTTGCACCGCTATGTTTGTAATATACGTACTTCACATGACCAAATAAAGAGAAAGTATATTTGAAATACAACGCGGATGTGAGCGCTAAATACAGTATACAGTAAATACAGTAGTCCTGGCAGCTGTACTAAAACTGTAATTCAGATCCTAGCCATAAAAACGAAACAACGAAGTCCATTTTAGCTCAATTGGTATGGTATTGGTAGCAAAACCCGACGGCTATGGTATCCAATGTCCGAAACTTTACAAATATCATCCGTTCGGCATGTGGATACCTACTCGGCATGACCTAACCAACTGAAAGCTTGTTTTAAATATTTCTAAAGCGATTATCCCGGACATCTAGTTTTGAGGGTCTATGATATGGATTATCATCTCTCTAAAGGCAATGAGACATTAAACACATACAATTAATAAATCCTTATCGGCTTCCTTTTTTCTTTGCTTTACGTCGCATCGACACAGATAGGTCTTATGGCGACGATGGGACAGGAAGGGCCTAAGAGTGGGAAGGAAGTGGCCGTGGCCTTGATTAAGGTACAGCCCCAGCATTCGCCTGGTGTGAAAATGTAAACAACGGAAAACCATCTTCAGGGCTGCCAACAGTGGGGCTCGAACCCACTATTTCCCAAATACTGGGTACTGTCTGCACTTAATATCGGCTTTCTACTGCGTACCGATCGTCACTACTAACCTAGTGACAGACATAATTAAGGTATATTCAGGTGTATCGTGTTTCAGTACAAACATATAGGTATTTCCTGTGTACTACGAAACTATTCTTCCTTAATAGAGGTGTGAATTCGTTCGTGGAAAGACTCGCAGTTATCTCAATTTAGGCTAGCTGAACGTTCGCAGCTGCGCCAAATATTTCAAGTGGTGCGCTGTAATTTGCTGGCAGACGGCGGACTAATAACAAACAGTATGGTATGCCGAAGACGTGATGCACAGTAAACATAGGGAGCCATGTCATATAATTGGTAATGCTGTTAGTTTACGTGATTTCCCTGTTGGCTATGTAGCCACAACAAACTTCGTTCTCTCTCTTGAATGACCGGTGGAAATATACGCAAATTGTCCTGGGAGCCAGCCCGTTAACTAGTGATATGTTGTTATCCGGAACTGTGAGGCTGCTCGATTTCGACATACTTTGAATGTAGTAACCCAATACTTCATCATTATTATTATTATTATTATTATTATTATTATTATTATTATTATTATTATTATTATTGTTTCGTTTCGGCCAACTAAGGACCACGTCATTTCAACTGTTTCCCTTGAGCTTTAATGTTGGTCCAGTACTCCTTCATTCGTATACTGTGTTGCTCCTTTCGTTCTTCCGTCCATGCCTTTCCAGTTTTCATCTTCGGCTTTGGTAGGAAACTCTGATGTTCTTGGAGTTTTTCCTTAGGTGGGACACGCTCTTGGATATCCTCAAATGAGATCCCAATTATTATTATTATTATTATTATTATTATTAGCGTAGTAAACCTTTCCTCGGAAGGCATCGTCATCATCATCATCATTAGTCACTTTGCTCATTGCTGAGCGTCAAGCCCTCATAACTCTATTATTTCTGCGTTGCAGTCTTGGCGAGATACCTCCAACCAGAAAGGTTTTCATCTTTCCTTAACATGATCTGAAGAGGTAGGCCTGTGATCTTCTACTCTTGATCTATCCATCTACTTGCTGCTCTTCCTCGTGGTCTACTGCCTTCAAATTTGCCTTGTAAAATGTCCATTTCTAAGATATCTCCTTCTCTTTTGAAAATATGGCCAAGGAACTGGGGGTAACACTCACTCACACGGGAAGATAGACGTTTCGTGATGCTCAATTCGTTCAGATTTGAAATATTAGTTTTTCATTACTGCTCAGGGTACACGTAGCATTCTCTGCCAACACCACATCTCAAAGGCACCAAATAAATTTTTGACTAGCGTTCACTTACTCAAAATTGACACACGGATAGCGTCTTCGACAGCAGTATAGCGCATGAGTTCACTCTGCCAAGGTCATTGTCACCATAAATAATAAATAATAACTAATCGAAAAAAGGTAGCCTCCGTGGCTCAGGCAGCAGCGCGCCAGCTTCTAACCACTGGGTTCCACGGTTCAAATCCCGGTCACTCCATGTGAGATTAGTGCTGGACAAAGCGGAGGCGGGATAGGTTTTTCTCCGGGTACTCCGGTTTTCCCTGTTATAATTCATTCCAGCAAAACTCTCCAATATCATTTCATTTCATCTGTCATTCATTAACCATTGCCCCAGAGGAGTGTGACAGGCTTCGGTAGCCGGCACAATTCCTATCCTCGCCGCTAGATGGGGCTTCACTCATTCCATTCCTGACCAGGTCGAATGACTGGAAACAGGCTGTGGATTTTCATTTTTCAATCTATAACAGCCAATATTAGTGTCGAATCTACAGTTCTTGGGGTCTTTTTGATGAATAGTGACAGTTCGTATGCCGTTTAAGACAACGTTCATCTCCGTGGGTTAGAAGGGGTGAAAAAGGAAATGACCAAATTGACCGATTTTATGGAAGTACCAGGTGTAGGTATGCATAAGTCTTTTCCGGTTCCACTAAGGGATGGCGCCAGTGAACAGTACGCAATGGATGAATTTGACACATACGTCAGTTTGTTCGTCTGACATTCACCTACCAACGTACACAAGCTGAGCCGGCCAAACACTAACGTCTGTGTTGCATCATTCGGTGATCATGTCGACGTTTGTGCCTGAAAAAGGACATTTGCGACACGCATTGTTTTCTTATTTAATAAAAAGTAAAAGACTGTAGAAAATCATCGTTTTCTGGTAGAAACATATGGTGAACACGCTCAATCGATTAGAATATGTGAGACATGGTTTCGTTTCGGCAAGAAGACCGTGCTTTGCGTCTCGTGGGACCAGAGCAGTATTGTTTATTATCAACTCTTGAAGCCCAGCGAAACCATTTAATGCACAACGCTATCTCCAACAAAATAATGATTAATTTAAATCACACATTGATCGAAAGACGACCGGAATGGGCCAGAAGACATGACAAAGTGGTTTTGCTACAAGACAATGCACCATCTCATACAACAAAACCAGTGAATGACACCTTGAAATCGCTTGGATGGGACATCCTTCCGCACCCGCCGTACTACCCTGACCCGGCGCCATTTGATTGTCAGCTCTTTGTATCAATGGGTCACACGCTCGCACAGCAGCACTTCAGCAATTTCCAGGAAGTTGGAAAATGGCTCGACGAATGGTTTGTCACAAAATACGAGCAGTTTTTCTGCCATGTTATTCATAAATTACCTGAAAGATGGGGAAAATATGTAGAAGCCGATGGTCAATATTTTGAATAAATAAAAGTTAATTTCCCTTGAAAATCACGTATTTTCTTTACCACAAAACCGCCAAAACTTATGTCTACACCTTATATGTGTGTATGTACCAGCAGCTCTCCCAACCAATCTTGGTACACATATGACTTCATATCTGTAAGAAATACTGTGGGGTAAGACTCGCATAGAGGAGGCTTTGACGTCTTATAAATGATGGAAAAACCACCAATATCATTGTCGAATCCATAGTTTTAAGGTGTTTGAGATGACCAGTGACACCCTCGATGCCGTTTATGATAAAGTTCAGACGCGAACGTGATGGGAGTTAGGTGGGATGAAAAGACAATGATCAAATTCACCGAGTTTATGGACGTATGTGCGCATGTTTCAGCATCGTTCTCGACCAAACTTGGTACAATATGACTTACTATCTAGAAAAAAAAATACTGAGGGGTGATGAGAGGTGAAATTTGAAAATACTACTCCATTGTTTCTGGGATGCTGTTTAACAACAAATTCAGCTTCGACTGATCTGCATTTAGGGCAGTCGCCCAGGTGGATGATTACCTATGTTATTTACCTTGTCCTTTTAAAATAATTACCATAATGGAAATGTATCTAACATCTTTCTTTTTAAATTATTCTAATCCCTAACTCCTTTCTCTATATAATAATGTTTGCCCCTATTTGTCCTGCTGAAATCCAACGTTATCTTCATATTGTGATCTTTCGTAGATTTTATAAAATCGATAAAACTTATTCATCTACTAATGTCACTCGGTGCCATCTCTCCAATAACAGTGCGAAACACACCGCATAGTCGAGTAATTGGTCTCTTTCACCCAAGTCTTCCCAGCCCAAAGTTTGCAACTCTTTTTTCGGAAATTACCCAGAGCAAATCTATGTGTTTTTTCCAGTTCTCGAATCAGGTAATCCTGGTGAGGGTACCATACACAGCAACTACACTCTAATGGGGGTTTTACTAGGGATATATGTGCCCTCTCCTTTACATAGTTACTGAAAGCCCTAAATACCCTCGTAAACAGTTGAAGAGATCTCCAAACTTTAAGAACGAGATTAGTATTTAATTCAGAGTTTTTGGGGTCGCTAGGCTGATTTGTTACGATTTTAGTGACAGGTGGAATCATATAGGCCCTACATGATATCTATAGCACGACGCATAAATAAGTTACCACTTATTTTTACTCTAAAGAATCAACTACTACCCAGAAAATCTGGGTTGTCGCATGGACAACGTTTAACGTGATACCAAGTGACTTAAAATTAGCAATAAAATTAAACACACACTAAAATATCGAAAGAGTTTTTAATATATCAATCAACAACACAATAAAGAAATCTATAATAATTCACTTCGCACATTATAACCAGGTAATACAAATTCAAAAAGTAAGCATTCAAAATAAGTATCCGAGCAGGGCCGGGTGTTACCGCTAGTTATTAATGAAACTATGTCGACTGAGTTCAATCCCTTTATTGTTTGATATATAGGATACGTGAAAATTCCTCTAAAATGGAGCGAGTGAATATGGACGGCATAATTTTATAAACAAACTAGCTGATGTACCCGTGCTTCGCTACGGGATTCTTAGAAAGACTGTCTTTGTTGTTTTCCTAACTACAGGTAACTTGGGCGATTACAAAAACATCAGGAGGAATATAGCGATTAAGAACAATGTTATATAAAATACTCGCTCAAACGAAAAACCGCGCATTTCCTCACTTTTAACGAACAGTACTACGATGATGACGATCTAACAGTCCAAAGTTCCAGAGCTGGAATGACCAGGCCGCAGACAGCCGTGAACACTCCTCTGCCATTGTTCCGTTAAACATACACACTGACCATTCCAATCAGTTCCTCGGGGTAAGGATTGAACAGCTCGAATGCTATGATGAACCAGTTTGTTACGTACCAGTAGTATCAGAGAATTTATGAATCAGAGGAATGGCATGCTTAAGAAGAAAGTTATCTAACTTCCCAGTTACTTCCCGCCAATATTCAGGCAGACTGTTATACTCGGTACGACCGGGCGAGTTGGCCGTGCGGTAAGGGGCGCACAGCTGTGAGTTTGCATCCGGGAGGTAGTGGGTTCGAAAACCACTGTCGACAGCCCTGAAGATGGTCTTCCGTGGTCTCCCATTTTCACACCAGGCAAGTGCAGGGGGTGTACCGTAATTAACGCCAGGGCCACTTCCTTTCCACTCCTATCCCTTTCGTGTCCCATCGTTGCCATGAGTCCTATCTGTGTCAGCGCGACGTAAAGCAAATTTTTAAAAAACTCGGTATACAGCAGTAATCCCATCTATCGGACATGACTGGCAACAGAATGCAAAAAGCACATCACAACAAACAATGGTCAATGTAAAATTGTTGTTCAATGTTACGATCTTTCTGTATTGTAGGCCTTCACATTTAGTTTTCTTTCGACTCTGTGATATTAGGGTGTCTTGCGAAATTATTTATAGCGTAGACTGTAGTTCCTTATTCGCAGACTTTACATAACGATTTGCATTCAATTCTGTTTACCCATTTTCTCGTGACTTGGCGATGAAATGGACTTAGCAACAAAAATCCAAATTCATCTCTCTTATCATAGCCGGTACGGTAAAAATTATAAGACATAAATGATCGGAAATTTAATACTATATAACTTTAGTAATGTAGTGTTTGTCGACAGGTCCACTAATAACACAAATATTTGAGAATTCAATTTTAGGCCTTCCTCTAAACTACCATCCACTCAGCGTGAATAAAATTATTTATAGCTTAAATTGTAGCGACTTATTTTCCGACATTGCATACCGATTTTCATTACGATAGGGCCACTCAAAACATAAAAATATAGACCTTCCCTTAAACTACCATTTCCTTCAACTGAATACGATTATTTATGGCCTAGGCTGTAGAAACTTATTTCCTGACTTTGCATACCGATTCTCAATAGGATAGGATAGAATTAAATTTAAGGCCTTCCCCTAAACTACCATTTCACTCAGCGTGATTAAAATAATTTGTAGCCTAGATTGTAGCGGTTCATCACCCGACTTTACATTCCGATTTTCATTAAAATCTCTTCAGCCGTTTTCTCGTGATGTGTGTACAGACAGACAGACAGACAGACAGACAGACAGACAGACAGACAGACAGACAGACAGACAGACAGACAGACAGACAGACAGACAGACATTACGGAAAAGTAAAAAAATGCATTTTCTTGTTACTGTGGACATGACCGATACAGAAATACCATTCTTTTCAAATTCTGAGCAATGTACAGACAAAACTCTTATTTTATATATATAGATTCTTCATTTACATTCTTGTTTAATTTCATGGTTATTAAGAAAAATTCTATGCAACATTTTTTGCACGAATTCTTGCAAATTATTTACATTATTATTATTATTAACTTCTTTCTTTACAATTTGCTGAACGTCGCGCCGAATCAGATAGTTCTTATGACGACGATGGGATAGAAAAGGGCTAAGAGTGGTAAGTAAACGGCCGCGGCTTTAATTAATGTACAGCCCCAGTATTTGCCTGGTGTAAAAATGGGAAACCACGGAAAGCCATCTTATAGGCAACGGACTATCTCCCGAATGGAAGCTCACGACTGCGTGACCATAACAGCATGGCCAACTCTCTCTGTATATCATTAAAGTAACTGGCCACTTTCAAAAGCTTTGTCTATCCAGGTGGAAGGATCTTTCTCGATTGCAGTTCATCATAGACATTTACGAACTATCCTCCTCAAGTGGCTCCAGGTCGACTCAATGAGTTATCTAATTTAAGGACTGTTCCAGCAAGAGGTTCTTCATAGAGCTTCTACTCCGCGTACCCGCATTCGCTTGTTGAATGATATATAAAAATCGTGCATTGATTCACCAATACTACGCAGATATGATCATCTTGAATGTTTTACCAATTGTAGTAAATTCGGTTTTGATGGGGGTGAACGTATGTTTGCAGTGCACTGTTTCGCTCTTCATTCACTACTAGTAGTGGAAGCTAAAAGTTTACGTCGATCTTTGTGTGATTTTTGAGATGCAAGGCTATAAATAACTATTTAGCTCATGGCTCTAATAGCCAATTTAATCATTTGGAATCAGCAGCTGTCTATCCTCAAACGTTGCTTGCCAGCTGTCAGTTCCACTATATCGCACCTATATGCACTTCTTTTGAAATATATTCGTCATAGCTTTGAAAAGTATGACCACATATCGCTCAATCAACAGGAGAATCTCTGATGTTCTATGAAGCCGACAGCCAAGATACTGGGAGACTTCGGCTCCAAGAGTTCAAATTCAGAAATAAGAGAGCATTTTTCCGTACTGGAAGGTTAGTTCTGAATACCCATCCGTTTTATTTGATTTATATCCATACAATGAAACCTTTCAGTCACATGAACCAATATGACGGATAGTAAAATGTCACGCAAATGGATGATAAAAGTGACATTGAGATGCATGAAGCATATTATGAAATAAATTTCGTGACGTACTTATGACGAACTAGTAGGATTAAATGTTTATTGTTGTCATCAAGAACATGAGTTGAAAAATGATCTGGTCGAAGTCGAACGTAAATTTCCAGTAGAGAAAAACATAAAAGTAGAACTGTGCTGTAGTGAACATTAAATCCGCTAATGAGCGGAGATCATTCTAAATTTTATGTGTACTATATTGTACCGGTAACGGCGGTACAGACTAAGCCCCGTTATGAAAATCTTAAACTTACGTGTTATGCTCCGGTCCGCTTACGAAGAACTGACCGGGCAGCGAGCACCAGCTGCGCGCGTGTGACGTAGTGAGCGGGTGACGTCACAGCCTGCCTCGCTGCACTCCACAGCCTGGATTGATGCAGAATGTTCTACAAGTTTCGGATCAAATATAAATACGTGCTGCTTCGCTCTGCAGATCAGAGTGTGTCAGTGTGTCAGTGTGTGTTACAGCTTGTTATAGTGAGCAGCAGTGCGCAGCAGAATATGATACCAGTTTGCGGCCGGGATTTCTATAAGCACACTAGACTGTCGTATTCGCGCAGTCAGTTCGCGGGTGTGGTAACCGAACGTGAAGCCGCTGCTAAGTTTCAAGTTCGTGGACTTTAATATAGTCATGCTGAATGTGGACTTATTCAGATTTCCTTATATTGTGACAACCTTTTACTCCGATAGGACGTGAGGTGAATTGTGTATCGTCTGGACATTATTTATTGACTGTTACTCTATACGAGTGTCCAAGACCCGCAAATATCTTCGAGTGTTCGAAATTGAAATTTGATGGACTTAAAACTGATTGCTCCTTGCCGAGGACTCGATACTTTAAGTTATAAACTGTATTTAATCCAAATTTAAATTACCAATCCGTAAATTGTGTCGACATTTTTAAACTGTGCAGGTGTGAACAGCGCATCTCTATTTTAATGAACAGTGCATTTCTACTCTAATGAACAGTGTATTTCAATTCTGGGCACATTTAGTTTATGAACAGTCAGTACACAGTTAATTTCGTCTTTTGGTTTCAACACGTGAACGAGTTTGATTCACGAGCGGAACGTCTTTATTTCATTTAAATTGAACAGTGCTTCAATGAACTAAGTAATGTGACATTACTTCACGTTGTAATAGGTGCAACGAACTTTAAATAACTTTAAACTGGACAATCAGTTCCGAGTGGACTTTACTTTGTGAATGTTTCTTTCACTTGACATGTGAAAAAGTTAAGTGACATTTCACCGAGACATTTTGTGTTTGGACTTTGTCAAAAGCATTTATAAACACTCTATCATCTGTGCAGAAGCAGCCGTTGCACTAACTCGCCCCAGAGCTGAACGATGTTCATTTATGTTCACCATTTACAAGGACTACCTCGACGCCATGGATCTTCAAAGCACCGAATAGATCTTCTAGAACTTCCATCGGGGGACGAATGGTGGTTCGTTGCTATGGAATGTGGAGCTGCCGGAATCCAAGGACATCGCCAGCCATAGGTCAAGGAACGTTTTCGACTGTATATGCTGTACAGAGGTGATATTAATTTAAATTTTTTAATAAACTCTGAAACACAAGTTTTTAAGATTTCTGTTAACAAACCCTCTCCCTCTGTGTGCACTTCAGCGACTGGTACACGCCCTGCGTCTCATCTCTACCAAAGTACCAAATTTACTGTTACAGAGGAGAGGGGTAGAAATTGGCGCCCCAGTCGTATCGGGGCCGATTTGGAGTGCAGTAAAATTAGAAATTAGCGCTTCAGCAATATCAGAACTTAATTATGAGTGCAGTAGACATTAAATTGACACTTAACCATTCTAGGCTCAATGTTGAAGTACTAGTAATAATTAAGAAGTGCAGTGATAGACAAAATCGCACTAAATCGTGTGACTTAGTAATTTAATTCAGATACATTTCCAGTGCTTTATGTGGAATAACTATTATTATTACAGTGAACTTTCTAACAAGATTTAACTTCTCCATAATAAGAAGTGTTATCAATGATATGGGATCATTTTTGTGTGTTAAATGTCTTGGAAATTTTTCTCTTTGAATGACTTTGAACATGAACTTTTAACCATTGGACAATAATGGTGATATCTGAATTTTTTTTCAAGTGATTTATGATTTTCTTGTTACTTGATTTAAATGCATTACCATCAAAATGGAAAATATTTTAGCTGCTATTGAAGCTCTTAAGATTAGCTTAAATGAACGTATCGCCAAATCGCATGCTCAAGTAGGTGCTGATTTACAAGCTCGTATTACCGAGGCTAATGCCGCAACTGCTCAAGTAGGTGCTGATTTACAAGCTCGTATTACCGAGGCTAATGCCGCAACTGCTCAATTAGGTGCTGATTTACAAGCTCGTATTACCGAGGCTAATGCCGCAACTGCTCAATTAGGTGCTGATTTACAAGCTCGTATTAACGAGGCTAATGCCGTAACTGCTCAATTAGGTACTACTTTAGAATCTCGTATTAATGAGATTAACACTCGTATCAATGAGACCAGTACCGCAACTGCAGCCAACTTAGAAAGTCGTATCACACAAGTAACTAAAATAATTAATACCAAGTTTACCGAAGTTAATGCTAATTTGGAAAATAGGCTTACTAAAGCTGGTTCTGAGATTGAAAAACGATTCTCAGAAACTAATGCGAAGATTAATTCTAAGTTTACGGAAATAAACGAACGCCTCACCCGTGACTTAGAAACAGTAAAACAGGACCTTAAACTACAAATAGTTGAAGACTTAAAAGCTTCTTTTCCTACCTCACATCAATTGATTAAGGAAGTTGAAACCTTAAAGGCAGAATTTAAAGAATCTCATGGTCAGTTATCACAGGCACAAGCAAAAATAGCCTCTATTCAGGATAACATCCATGAATCTTTTAAGACTAACTTTCAGAAAATAAGTAATGAAGTCAATTTACTTAAGACAAAGCAAGAGGAAACAGATAAGCATGTAAAAAACCAATTAGATAGCGCACATACTCAAATCATTCGCATAGGCCGCGATGTAAATGAAGTGAAGCAGGACCTCGAAAAGGAAGTCCAGAGTGTGGGAAACTCCATCCGTGGGCAAGTTAAGACTATCAAGGTCGAATTGCAAGGAAAAATAGAGACGATTGATAATAGAATCTCTCAGGTGGAGAAGGAGGTGTCTACACACCAGTGTCAAGGGTCTAGTGGAGATACTTCTAGCATTTCCACAGTCTTAAAATTATCAGACGATAAACCTACAAAATTTTCCGGAAAGGAAGAGTACACAGCGAAAGAATTCCTTCTCAATATTGAAGAGTACTTTCAAGAAAATAAAGTACGATCCGATCATCAATTGAGGCTAGCTTCTAGATTATTGGAGGGGAAAGCACTAAATTGGTACACAGCATTTAAATTTAACATTAAAACCTATGATGAGTTCAAGGAAGCCTTGTTGAAGAGGTTTTGGAATTCGGAAATTCAGCATTTGATTAAGTTACAATTATACTCTAGGAGATACAACACAGCTATTAATTCTTCACGATATTCTGATTTCCTCATTTCCCAATTAAAGAAGATGCAGTTCTTTGATCCTCCTTTGCCAGAACAGGAGTTAATACAGGTAATAACTTTGCAATTTCCGGCGCATGTACAAGAAATTCTTGTGGCAGCCAATGTTCAAGACCTAGAACAACTTGATGATTTATTAAGGAAACTTGACACTGCACATACACAAAATCTACCTAGGGTTACTAAGACGAAAGAGGTTGCAACTAACCATGTCGAAGTTAATAACCCGCCGAGATCGAATCCCGAACCCCGTGAGGAAGTAGAACCACGGAGAGATCCGTTATCTCATTTCCGACGATTCAGGAGACGTCCATACAGGCAAAGTGCGCCTTATAGACGTAATCAAACGTGGAAGAAACCTACCGAATCGCTTACTCGAGATGGAGATTCGCCGAGAGCCGAGATCGAAAGAAGATGGAGAGAAACTCGCGAATATATCCAGAATCGAAACCGGGATGAAGGATTACCTGGCGCTACCTCTTTAGAATATCAAGAGCATGCCAGAAGACAGAACACGACGCCTGCGACCAACCTCGAATCGACAGGCGCAATTAAAAAAAAACTCCGACAACACAACAATAAGATTGCCTGAAAACTGTAGTAGAGGGGAAATAATTTGTGTCACTAATATTAATTACTGGTACTTGGATGACTCAGATCTCTTGTATGAAGATCCCACTCCTACAACACCGAAGGTCCAGCGAAGTCTTCCAGTTATTAATATTACTTTGGATACCCTTTATGTAACTGCCTTAATCGATTCTGGAGCTCAAGCTTCATTGATGTCTGAGAGGTTAATTGAAATGTTGAAGGGAGGAGAAGACATGTTATTGATACCAGTCGCACAGATTAAAATTAAAGGGATAGTACCGGACAGGCATATCAAATGTAAATTTCAAGCTTTTGTTACATTTGACATTGAAGGTGTTCAGTTCGAGCATATATTCCTAGTCATTTCGCCGATGAAATTCAACGTCATCCTAGGGTCAGATTTCCTAGCCAAGTATGGGGGAATTATTGATTATCCTGCCAACGTCATACGATTTTTTAATATCGACTCTGTAGAGTTGCAGCTGGTAGACTGTAATAATTTGAAGTACCAAGGTCTGGGTACCCCATTCATAGAAGCCGGAGGCAAGATGAGCGATGCTTTGCCTGCCGATGAAATAGATTGCGAAGAGGGTAGACCCGGTCAAGAGGGACCCGTCGAGGGCCAGGAAGTGCCCATTTTTGAGGATATGTTCGACGAAGGTCGTGATCACTTCATATTTCTCACCAGTGCGGCTGAAAGCCCAGAGTTCGATTCCCGCGTGGCGGAAGCAACTCGACAAATATTTGAGAAATTCCCTGAAGTTTTTGATGACAAACCAGGCGTTATTAGAGACTTTGAATACCAATTGAACGTCAAGGACACCTCTCCTTATAAAAAAGGCCCTATCCAGTTCCTGAGAAGTACCGAGAAGAAGCCAGGACTGTGATAAAGGAAATGGAAAATAATGGTATCATTTCTAAATGTGTCACTCCGTATCTAAATCCCTTGGCTATTGATAAGAAAACCAGCTGTTTCACATCCCGAACTTCGCATTTATGCAAAGTTTTGCCCACTTTATGTAGGACCATATAGGATTGCAGAGGTTCTCGAGAACGGGGCATACAAAATTAATAAACTGGATGGAAGCATCGAGGGTATTTACAATGCAGCCAACCTAAAGAAATATTTCAGGAGAGAATATCATTAAAAGAAAATCCTATTGAATTTTCTTTTCCCCAGGAGGAGGGGGAGATGTACCGGTAACGGCGGTACAGACTAAGCCCCGTTATGAAAATCTTAAACTTACGTGTTATGCTCCGGTCCGCTTACGAAGAACTGACCGGGCAGCGAGCACCAGCTGCGCGCGTGTGACGTAGTGAGCGGGTGACGTCACAGCCTGCCTCGCTGCACTCCACAGCCTGGATTGATGCAGAATGTTCTACAAGTTTCGGATCAAATATAAATACGTGCTGCTTCGCTCTGCAGATCAGAGTGTGTCAGTGTGTCAGTGTGTGTTACAGCTTGTTATAGTGAGCAGCAGTGCGCAGCAGAATATGATACCAGTTTGCGGCCGGGATTTCTATAAGCACACTAGACTGTCGTATTCGCGCAGTCAGTTCGCGGGTGTGGTAACCGAACGTGAAGCCGCTGCTAAGTTTCAAGTTCGTGGACTTTAATATAGTCATGCTGAATGTGGACTTATTCAGATTTCCTTATATTGTGACAACCTTTTACTCCGATAGGACGTGAGGTGAATTGTGTATCGTCTGGACATTATTTATTGACTGTTACTCTATACGAGTGTCCAAGACCCGCAAATATCTTCGAGTGTTCGAAATTGAAATTTGATGGACTTAAAACTGATTGCTCCTTGCCGAGGACTCGATACTTTAAGTTATAAACTGTATTTAATCCAAATTTAAATTACCAATCCGTAAATTGTGTCGACATTTTTAAACTGTGCAGGTGTGAACAGCGCATCTCTATTTTAATGAACAGTGCATTTCTACTCTAATGAACAGTGTATTTCAATTCTGGGCACATTTAGTTTATGAACAGTCAGTACACAGTTAATTTCGTCTTTTGGTTTCAACACGTGAACGAGTTTGATTCACGAGCGGAACGTCTTTATTTCATTTAAATTGAACAGTGCTTCAATGAACTAAGTAATGTGACATTACTTCACGTTGTAATAGGTGCAACGAACTTTAAATAACTTTAAACTGGACAATCAGTTCCGAGTGGACTTTACTTTGTGAATGTTTCTTTCACTTGACATGTGAAAAAGTTAAGTGACATTTCACCGAGACATTTTGTGTTTGGACTTTGTCAAAAGCATTTATAAACACTCTATCATCTGTGCAGAAGCAGCCGTTGCACTAACTCGCCCCAGAGCTGAACGATGTTCATTTATGTTCACCATTTACAAGGACTACCTCGACGCCATGGATCTTCAAAGCACCGAATAGATCTTCTAGAACTTCCATCGGGGGACGAATGGTGGTTCGTTGCTATGGAATGTGGAGCTGCCGGAATCCAAGGACATCGCCAGCCATAGGTCAAGGAACGTTTTCGACTGTATATGCTGTACAGAGGTGATATTAATTTAAATTTTTTAATAAACTCTGAAACACAAGTTTTTAAGATTTCTGTTAACAAACCCTCTCCCTCTGTGTGCACTTCAGCGACTGGTACACGCCCTGCGTCTCATCTCTACCAAAGTACCAAATTTACTGTTACAATATGAGAAAATATTAAGATATTTAAATTATTGGAAATTATAATTTCTGTAAAAGAAAACAATATAACTAAATTCAAGTGGGTAGAAGCCAAGAATTTAGTAGAATACAACTACATGTGGAATACATACTAATGAAAATTCTTTTAGTTTCACAGCAATTTTACTTAAGAGAGAATATAATGTCACCACATTAAGATAAGATTACAATGATGGAGCATTAAAGGAGTTAGTGGTTAGAGGTGGTGGAGATGGTGACATAAACCAATCATCGTAAGGTCGAAATATAATTAATCGCACTGATCTTACTTCCTTGCTGTTGTAAAATTCCTATCTCGTAGGATAATTCCTGTATTTTAATTTCTTTTTTTTTTGCTAGGGGCTTTACGTCGCACCGACACAGACAGATCTTATGGCGACGATGGGATAGGAAAGGCCTAGGAGTTGGAAGGAAGCGGCCGTGGCCTTAATTAAGGTACAGCCCCAGCATTTGCCTGGTGTGAAAATGGGAAACCACGGAAAACCATTTTCAGGGCTGCCGATAGTGGGATTCGAACCTACTATCTCCCGGATGCAAGCTCACAGCCGCGCGCCTCTACACGCACGGCCAACTCGCCCGGTATATTTTAATTTCTAGTAGTTTTCGAGATGTAAAGTCATATTTTCTTATTTTATGTCAATTTTCATTTTAAAGGGAATAATTTATAATGGGTAGATTAATTTAAGTATTTTACAATACTAATAACATGGCTAGAGGGTTTGTGTTTCGGAGAATAACTCCTAGCGCCGACTATGGCGACGTATCCTTTCAGGCTCCGTTTTTATACCATCTTGACAGGTAGTCAGGTGTAATTACGAATTTAATGTCACAATTGGGTCTTGTGAGAAGTGTTAACGAGCAGAAATGTACATGTTAAAATATTTGCGAAAAATGCTATATTTGTTGAGAGTTGGAAAGAAATCATGGAATTCTTCACTTCATTAACGGATCATTATAGTTTACATATCGTCGCTGGGGAAAGAAAACCTCGTAACTCCTTTGGAGTAAAGTCGACAGAATACCCCCAAAAATTGAGCGGTTAGCAATGTCAAGAGGACTGTTTATGGCATTTTCATTGCTTAACGACAGGCCAGTTATTTGACCACTGAAGTCTGCTATTCCCTTGTCAGGCAGAGTGGCAAGCCTTCAAAGACCGCTGGAGAAACGTGGTTATCTCATAAGTTTAATTACGAGGATTTCATTCCCTAACGACAATATATTTTGAGTACCTACTTAACTATTTGAGATTATAATGTTGGTTGCCTCCCCTGCGAACCATGTGACCTTGCCGCGGTGGGGAGGCTTGCGTGACCCAATGAAGCAGATAGCCGAGCCGCAGGTGCAACCATATCAGATGGGTATCTGTTGAGAGACCAGACTAAGGAATGGTTCATCGAAAGGGAGGTAGCAGCCTTTCGGAAGTTGCAAGGGCGGCATTCTAGATGATTGACTGGTATGGCCTTGTAATAATACACAGCATTGCTTAGCTGTGTTGATACTGCTACAAGGCTGAAAGCAATGGGAAACTACAGCCGTAAATAACTTCCGAGGATATGCAGCTCTCTCTGTATGAATGATGTACGGTATTGATGATGGCTTCCTCCTGGGTAAAATATTCCGGAGGTAAACTATTCCCCCATTCGGATCTCCGGGTTGGGACTACACGACAGGGGGTGAACATCAGGGAGATGGATACTGACATTCTGCGAGTTGGAGCGTGGAATGTTAGAAGTTTGAATCGTTGCGGTAGATTAGAGAATCTGAAAAGGGAGATTGATAGAATAAAGTAAGACGTAGTTGGTATAAGTGAAGTACGTTGGCAGGAAGAACAGGACTTTTGGTCAAGCGACTACCGAATTATCAACACAAAATTAAACAGAGGAAATGGAGGAGTTGGTTTAATAGTGAATTAGAAAATAGGGCAGCGGGTAAGCTACTACGACCAGCATAGTGAAAGAATTATTGTCGTCAAGATAAGACACCAAGCCAATGCCCACCACAATAGTGCAGGTCTATATGCCTACTGGCTAAGCGGATGAGGAAATCGAAAGAACATATGAAGAGATAGAAGATTTAATACAATATATATAAAAAGGTGACGAAAATCTAATTGTGATGGGAGACTGGAATGAAGCGGTAGACCAAGGAAGAGAAGATAATACAGTAGGAGAATTATAATTGGGATAAAGGAACGAAATAGAAAGTTGACTGGTTGACTTCTGCACTGATCATAATTTAGTCCTTGCCAATACTTGGTTCAAGCACCACAAACGACAGGTTTATACGTAGATGAGACCTGGAGACACTGGAAGGTATCAAATAGACTTCATTATGTTTAGGCAGAGATTCAGAACCAGGTGTTGGACAGCAAAACTTTCCCAGGAGCAGATGTGGACTTTGACCACAACTTGTTGGTCATGAAATGCCATGTGAAGCTGAAGAAACTGAAGAAAGGAAACAATGCAAAAAGATGGGATCTAAACAAGTTGAAAGAAAAGAGCCTGAGGGATTGTTTCAAGGAACATGTTGCAAAAGGACTAAATGAAAAGGGTGAAGGAAACACAATAGAGGAAAAGTAGATTGTCATGAAAAATGAAGTCAGCAAGGCTGCTGAAGAAATGATAGGAAGGAAGAAAAGATCAACTAAGAATCAGTGGATAACTCAGGAGATACTAGACCTGATTGATAAACGACGAAAATACAATAATGCTATACATGAAGAGGGCAGAAAAGAATACAGGCGCTTAAAGAATGAAGTGAATAGAAAGTGCAAGGTGGCTAAGGAAGACTGGCTAAAGGAGAAGTGCAAGGATGTCGAAGGTTGTATGGTCCTAGGAAAGATAGATGATGCATACAGGAAAATCAATGAAACCTTTGGGGATGGGAAATCTAGGTGTATGAATATTAAGAGCTCAGATGGAAAGCCACGTCTAGGGAAAGAAGACAAAGCAGAAAGATGGCAGGAACATATCCAACAGTTGTATCAAGGTGATGATGTAGATAATTTGGTGCTGGAACAAGAAGAAACTGTTGATGCTGATGAAATGGGAGACCCAATTTTGCGGTAAGAGTATGACAGAGCTGTGAGAGACATAAATAGGAACAAGCCACCTGGAATTGATGATATTCCCTCTAGAATTACTGACTTCCTTAGGAGAAACCAGCATGGCAAGGCTATTCCATTTAGTGTGTAATATATATGATACAGGAGAAGTCCCATCCGATTTTCGGCAGAATGTTGTTATACCTATTCCCAAGAAAGCCGATGCTGACAGGTGTGAAAATTATCGCACTATTACTTTAGTATCTCATGCCTGCAAAATTTTAACACATATTATTTACAGAAGAATGGAAAACAAGTTGAATCTGAATTGGGAGAATATAAATTTGGCTTCAGAAGAAATGTAGGCACACGTGAAGCAATCCTGACTTAAGTTCTGATCTTAGAGGTTCGAATCAAGAAGGACAATCCCACGGTCATGGCATTCATAGATCTACGGTAGAAATGAAAATGAAATGGCTTATGGCTTTTAGTGCCGGGAATGTCCGAGGACAAGTTCGGCTCGCCAGATGCAGGTCTTTCGATCTGACGTCTGTAGGCGACCTGCGTGTCGTGATGAGGATGAAATGATGATGAAGACGACACATACACCCAGTCCCCGTGCGGGCGAAATTAACCAATTATGGTTAAAATTTCCGACCCTGCCGGGAATCGAACCCGGGACTCCTGTGGCCAAAGGCCAGCACGCTAACCATTTAGCCATGGAGCCGGACATGGATCTAGAAAAGGCATTCGATAATGTTGATGTTGATTGGACCAAGCTCTTTAAGATTCTGAAGGTGATTGGGATCAGATACCGAGAACGAAGAATTATCTACAATCTGTGTAAAAATCAGTCTGCAGTGATAAGAATCGTCGTGGTCTTTGAAAAATAAGCAGCAATCCAGAAAGGAGTGAGTCAAGGCTGCAGTTTGTACCCCCTCCTTTTCAATGTTTACATAGAACAGGCAGTAAAGGAAATCAAAGAGGAATTTGGAAAGGGGATCTCAATCCAAGGAGAGAAAATCAAAACCTTGAGATTTACCGATTATATTGCTATTTTATCTGAGACTGCAGAAGATCTTGAGAAGCTGCTGAATGGTATGGACGAAGTCTAGGGTAAGGAGTACAAGATGGAATAAATAAGTCCAAAACAAAAGTAATGGAGTGCAGTCGAACGAAGGCAGGTGATGCAGGAAATATTAAATTAGGAAATGAAATCTTACAGGAAGTAGATCAATATTGTTACTTGGGTAGTAAAGTAACTAATTATGGCAGAAGTAAGGAGGTCATAAAATGCAGATTAGCGCAAGCAAGGAAGAGCTTTCTTAAGAAAAGAAATTTGCTCACTTCAAACATTGTTGTAGGAATTAGAAAGATGCTTTTGAAGACTTTTGTGTGGAGCGTGGCATTGTATGGAAGTGAAACATGGACAATAACTAGCTCAGAATGAAGGAGAATAGAAGCATTTGAAATGTGGTGTTACAGAAGAATGCTGAAAGTGAGAAGGATAGATCGAAACAGAAATGAAGAGATACTGAGTCGAATTGGCGAGAGGAGATCGATTTGGTTAAATTTGACGAGAAGAAGCAATAGAATGATAGGGCACATCTTAAAACACCCAGGACTTGTTCAGTTGGTTTTTCAAGGAAGTGTAGGTGGTAAGAACGGTAGGGGTAGACCAAGGTAAGAATATGACAAGCAGATTAGAGCAGATGTAGGATGCAGTAGTTACGTAGAAATGAAAAGATTAGCACAGGATAGGGTGGCATGGAGGACTGCATCAAACTAATCTATGGACTGATGACTCAAACAACAACAATGTTAGTTGAAGCCGGCCTTGCGGTGTAGGGGTAGCGTTCTTGCCTCTTACCCTGAGGCCCCGGGTTCGATTCTCGGCTAGATTATTGATTTTACTTGGATCTGAGGGCTGGTTCGAGGTCCACTCAACCTACGTGATTAGTGATTACAATTGAGGAGCTGTCTGGCGGTGAGATGGCGGACCCGGTCTAGAGAGCCAAGAATAACGATCGTGTGGACTCGTGTTGACCACAAGATACCTCCTAATCTGCAGACCTTCGGGCTGAGCAGTGGTCGCTTGGTACGCCATGGCCCTTCGGGGTTGTAGCGCCATAGGATTTGGTTAACGTTCGTTGAAAGTAGATTTAGTGCTATCGTAGAAAATAATTAACGTAGTGAGGAATTTAAATCACGCGATAGTGTTAGAATGATAAACGAATAAATGGTGTTCAAATAGATAAAGAATGAAATATTATGATATAAATTAAGGTACTAAGAAGTTTTCAAATGATAATCCGTGTTGGTAAAAGGAAAATTCGTCAGTGGATGAGGTGAATGAAGGTAGGATATTCCATGATGTGTCGTGAGATAATGTAATAATTGAAATACAGTATCTAAATATATTTATTATGTCGAGATGCCAGAAAATATTCTTTGTTTATGGCTTGATTGATGCAGAATTATGAGAATATAACTATTTTTCTACTAATAAAATCCTATTGTAAATTTAGTGCTTGTGGAGATGCGATAAAATCAGTATTCCCAATTGTGTGCTTCTTCGTAGATTAGGTAAGTAGTTCAGCACATTTACTAGCTGGTTACGTTTTAAACAAATACTCACACCAATTCCGGTCAACTCTTCGTCTGACCACGACCATTTTTTTAGCCTTTCAAGCATTTTGGTCTATATAGCTGACCTCGATTACCCAATGCCTAGCTATAAATTCCGGTTTCCGTAGCAGGATTGGTAGTATAGGTGAGCATTTAGCGTCCTACCACGGCTTCAGGCCACCATTAAACTTTACCTTGCTGAAGCGACAACATTCGTAACACTTGTCGCCTGTTGACCGTGGATCGTATCTTATCAGTGGCCCCAACCACTACGAACAATACTCGTCCTGGTATGACCTCGCCAACAGGAAGGCGCTTTTTCAAGTCCACCTCTGGTGTTAGACCACCTTCTCTTCTGCACATTCTTATACTCTCAGACAGGTTGCATAAATGTTTCCCCCACAGTCCAGTAATTTGGTATCTTGCACAGGCAGGGGCAACTCATTAACTGTATAGTCACAACCCCACAGGTTCAGCTCAGACCGACTCTAATCAAGACCCATCATGCCCATCTCGTAGAACCCATTATAGTATGGATAAAATAAATATAAACAGCCCTCGAGTGCTGTCAGAAGTCAGTTCTGCTGCAGTGAGCATAACCCTTTGTTGCCTGACGGTACTTAAAAGTACCATCTCATATTTCATGGCTTTGGAATTATTCAGTAAATCCTACCCTTGTATTTTCCTCATGGTACTTTCAGGTACCTAATTCTTGAAACAGAGATATTTCATTTTTGAGGTTGGTCTTGATGAAAAACGCGGGAGATCGTTTTATTCTTAGGAGTGTAGTCATAGTGTTTCCACTGTAAACAAATGACATTTGATTGATTATTTCTTAGCTCCTATTGTTAGATTCGACCTGCAAGTGATCTTAGTGCATGTAAGTATGTTTCTGTAATGCAATAAAATACTCAGATTGATGAAATTTGCAATTGGTGTGGATATATAGCTAGTAAATGGCGAGGTACTTAGAAGTACCGTCAGTCCATGTGGAGGGTCTCATGTTAGTCATATCCAAAACCGAAAGTAATGCTTGACTGAATTAAAATATTCGGCATTTATGAAGTTTTCTTCAATAATTTAAGAATATTTCTCCAAATATTAAGACATACCGCATCTCAAATAAAAGTACTAGTATCTATTACATTACAGGTTTGCAATATGTGTGACGTAGCAGCCAGGTTGACTGATGATGATATCATCGATGAGTCAATATTTTTGTTCAAGGGAAGGAGTAGTATCAAGCAGTACAATCCTATGAAACCAATAAAAAAGGGGTTATAAACTGTGGTGCATTGCAGATCAGAGAGGGTACATTCTGAAATTTGACATCTATCAAGGGAAGAATCTGGCCCTAAAACAAGAATTCCAGAAATATGGGTTTGGGGAAAGAGTTTTGCTGAGTCCATCAAAGCCATTCTGGGGATAACACAGAAAATTGTACTTTGATAACTATTTTACTTCTCTCCCACTTCTTGAAAGGTTGAAAGAAGAAAATACTCTAGCATGTGGAACCATTAGAATGACTAGAAAGGGAATCCCACAGAATTTTATGCCTGAAAAAAATGAAAAGGTGGTGTTCTGACGATAGAATTTCTCCGATGGACATCAGTGTTTTTCTATGGAAAGACAGTAAAGGTGTGTGCTTAGCACCTAATTTCCATGGAACAGAAGCCACAACTGTTTCTAGGAAACAGGAGGATGGAAGTAATGTTACTGTTAATTGCCCGGTTGTTGTGCAAGACTACAATGCACACAAAGGTGAGTGGACCATGCTGACAGACTTCGAGGCGTATATGGTTTAGACCGTCTATCCAAAAAATGGTGGCATAGATTATTTTGGGGAATTATTGAGATAGCATTTGTCAATGCCTACATCATATACTGTAATCTGCATGAAAAAAGTCCCTCTAATGGCATTCCGGCGTAATGTGGCCCTAGCACTGATGAACCAGAAAGAAATTCCTCTTCCAGGAAAACTTTCACGTGATATGAGGTCACCAAAGTCATCAGAGCAAAATTGTCTACGAAAAAGGAGGAAAACAGAATATTCTGTGCCCAGTGATGTCAGACTAAGTAATCGTGGAAATCATTTTGTTGTTTTTGTAAAAAAGACCGTGGTCGATGTGAGGTGTGTTCGAGAAAGAAGATGCAGTCAAGACCGCATTCAAAGTGTACTACATGTAGTATTTTCCTCTGCTGCAATGAAAAAATAACTGCTTTGCAAAGTATCATAAAGTGTCAGTTGTATAGGATGTATGCAAGATGTTCTACATATGAAGAATAATATTATGAAACTTCATTCATATTATACATGTTTGCTTTAAATTTTACTTTAACATTTTTGTAATAGCTTTACGTATGAAAAACATGTTCTACTATTATTTTGAGACAATAAATGCGATATAATTCCAAAATGTGAACATTCGCATCTACCCGGAAATGAAGCCTCCTATATGCCTGACGGTACTTAAAAGTACCAGGCCCCAAAAACGTACCAAAAATTAAAATTATGATTTGAAAGTATTAGAATTTACTATTTGAACATATTCCATTAGAATAAGACGAAAAATCAAGTATACTTACTATTTTTCACTATTCAGGCAACAAAGGGATAATGCCCTCGCCAACTACTTACGCACACTACATGCCATCACCAGCTATTTCCCCCAAATTTTTACTCAAAGCATCGGCACCTTCCACCAAACTTCTCTTGGTACTTCTGACTCCCCTGCCTACCCGGCAGTTGCTAGTTCGCCCGGAACTACGGACACTGAATCTGGACCGCCAACACCTCTACCTAACCTCAGGAGGATCAGGTCTTCGACTCAAACTCCGCTTGCATCTAGAGCAACGTCGCCTACTCCCCAGGCCGCCTGCATGGAAAATCTGACAACATATGTCTCCGATGTTGCCACTCTCCCTCGGGACTTTCCCAAAGAAGAAGACCTAAAATCTTCGATGTCAAACCTAGACCACTTGTAGTCTCTAATATTTTCGACGTCTTTAACAACCCCTCCATGTCCCCCCCACCCTCCCCCACACACCACTCTCCCAATCCCACCTCCTCCTCCCCCTACCATATCCCGTCTTCTTCATCTCCCACTCGATCTCCCTTCCAGCAAAATCACTCCCTACTATTCTCTCCCAGTCCGACCCCAATATACACCCTCACCGCCTCAAACCCCAAGAATCATGATTCCATCCAGTTTACGTAGGGATGTCAAGAATATCAATCAATTCTACGATCTTCTCAAGGCTAACCAAATCGAATAAGCCATCAAAGTACTTCATGATGACATCAGGATACAGGCCCGCAATTGTAAAGGCTTTGAAACCCTCAAAGCGCTAAGTTAGAAATGCAATGGACAGTAACACACTCGATTCCTCGTCGGTCAACAGCTCAGAAAAGTTGTTGTCTGAGGCCTCCGCAATTGTAAAGGCTTTGAAATCCTCAAAGCGCTAAGTTAGAAATGCAATGGACAGTACCACACCCGATTCCTAGTAGGCCAAGAGCTCAGAAAAGTTGTTGTCTGAGGCCTCCACCATATTCAGAATTCAGAGGCGATCGACGACGAACTCTCCTCTTTTCGACTCCGCACCTCCTTTGTGGCGCAGATGACGTCCCAGAAAACCAAAAGGAAGCCACCACTCTTCGTTGTTACATATGATACCACGCTGAAGACATCAATATCTATGATCGCAAGCATCTACTCTTCACTGATATCAAAATCGAGAAGTAAAGTAGTCCTACTGAGCCAATTCAATGCTTCAAGTGACAAAGGTTTGACCACCTCTCTGGTGGATGCCATTGTCTACATAAATGCGTGATTTGCGGCGCCAACCACACCTCCAACGACTGCCCTAAAAGGGGCGACCAAAATCAGAAACCACGATGCGCCCACTATGTAAAACAGCATACTGTCAACTGCCGGGGTGGCAGTCACTACCTCGAAATTACCCGGTCACAAAACTCCAGAATCCCTTCCACGCACAAAGGTGCCCAAGGCCTCCCTCCATCTAGATTGAGATCTAATGTCACTTATGCAAACGCTATCAATCCCCAAACCCCTGAATCTGTCCTTCCCCTTTCCTCCAGCGCAATCCACTTCAGTCTTGCTGACTTGTCCCTTCACCTAGACACCACAGCCCCCTTACCAGAAGGGAAGCAGCGGTCGAGTTGGCCCAACGGTTAGGGGCGCACAGCTGTGATCTCGCATCCGGAAGATATTGGGTTCGAACCCCACTGTCGGCAGCCCTGAAGATGGTTTTGCATTGTTTCCCATTTTCTCACCAGGTAAATGCTGGGGCTGTTTCTTAGTTAAGGCCACGGCGGCTTCCTTCCCAATCAAAGCCCTTTCCTATCCCATCGTCGCCATAAGACCTATTTGTGTTGGTGCGACTTGAAGCAAATTACAAAAGAAACTACTAGTACTTCTGACATACTTGAATTATTCAAGCTCCTTACTGACCTGCCCATTAAGAGCTTCGTCTAATTACAAATCAAGAGTACACTAACTCATATAACGGCTGCATCCGTTGCCAAAAAAACAAGCTCTTCCAGAAGCATTCATAGAGTGGTTCCAGGAGATGAGGGCCCTTTTCTGGAACGCCGAAAACGTCCTACGTAAGCATGTAGAAATGTGTGAGCTACTCAAGGAACTGAAGGCAGATATTGCTGTAATTTGTGAAACCTGGCAAATCCCGCCACCCTATTCATATCAACATCCTAAAGAAACGACCGTCCCACCCGCGAAAACGGAGGAACTGCTATCTTCATCTGCAACACCTCTCACATCAATATATGCCTACACCCCTCCTGACCTAACCTCTCTTGAAACCAGCGCCTTCGAAGTAGGCACTCACAACGGACCTCTCAATCTCTCTGCATTGTATATAGCACCAAAAGCCGCATTTGACTGAACTAATCCTGATAAAGTCATTATTCCCAGACAACAACACATGCTTGCGAGCGACTTCAACAAACATATCACGCTGGAACAATCGCACGTCCACCACCAGAGGTAACCAACTAGCTCGCTACTGTGACGACAAACTAATGCTAATCCATGACTCGGATCGTCACACGTATTATTCTCAAATACCAACCTTATTCCCGATACACTGGACATTGCCATATCATCTAATATCCGTCACTATGAAACTCACAACTATCGACGCTCTCAACTCTGATCATCCTCCTATTCTTGTGACCATAGCTTCCAGGCTAGTTCATTCGTCAATCCCCACCCCCATCCATCTCCGCAAGATCAACTGTCAAGCTTTTAGAGACTACATGCAATTCCATATCCATGGCATTCCCAGTGTGAAGGGTCCTGAAGATATTGCTACCTTAACAACAGAGGTAACTTCCACTATCATCTCTGCTGAAGAATCTTTCGCCGTGGGGCCCTCAGTGGCTAATTCCAGGAAATAGACGTTACCAACTGAAATCCTGGACCAAATAAAGCTTAAAACTGCACCCGCAGGCAATGGCCACTCTCTTGAGACCAGTCTGGAATAGACAAAACAACACATGCTTGCGAGCGACTTCAACAAACATATCACGCTGGAACAATCGCACGTCCACCACCAGAGGTAACCAACTAGCTCGCTACTGTGACGACAAACTAATGCTAATCCATGACTCGGATCGTCACACCTGGAAATCCAAACTAACTGAATTAAATGTGGAAGACAAATCACTTCAAAGAATGAGTAGAATGTCACTAGGAAGCTGACTGGCGTACCCTCCCTTCACGGACAACGAGGATTGGCCCGTTCAGATTATGACAAGGCTTATGCCTTTGCAGATACACTAGAAACTACATACAGGTAATGCCAACAAAAATCCATCTGACAATGATTTCATCGATCTTGTTGAGGAGAAAATTGACAATTTAGCTGAACACCACATTCCACCAGACTTGAAATTCATCACCCTCTCCGAACTGCTCGCTGCAATTCGCAAACTGAAAAACAGGAAAACCCCCGGTATTGACAATATCTCGGCCACCTTTCTGAAAAAAATTCAAGAAAATCCTTAACCCTTATCACTAAACGTTTCAGCGCTATCTTCAGATTCGCCCAATTCCATACCTCCTGGAAACTCGCCAAAGTTATTATGATCCACAAGGCACTCTCTGACCCCACCTTCCCACACAATTATAGACCTATCTCCCTTCCATCCTCTCCAAACGTTTCGAATTCATTTCATTTACCCGTGTCCAAGCAATGGTTGATAAGAAACACCTCCTCAACGACGAGAAATTCTGATTCAGAAGTGATCACTCTACTATCAATCAACTAAATATGATCAATGAATAAATTACAAAGAATTATAATCATAGGCTGCACATGCAAGTCTGTTTTCTAGACATCTCACACGCCTTTGACAGTGTATAACACCAATGTCGTCTCATTTATTTAAAAAAAACTTCTAGGCTTCTCGGATTACTTGGTCCACCTTTTCCATAATTATCTTGCAGAGGAAATTCCAGGTTCAGATTAACAACTCCCTATCGGAACCCTACCCTATCCGTGCCGGGGTCCCGCAGGGTGGGATTATCTCTCCTGTGTTATTTAATTAATATAATATGTCTGACATACCCCGTCCACCGCACGTGAATGTTCACATGAACGCTGATGACACCGCCATCTCCTCTGCCTCACGGCAACCATCCAGAGTAAAAAATTATATTCACTTATCCAATTACTCTCGAACTCTGGCTTCGTCAGTGGAGGACCAAAATAAATGTCACGAAGAGTAGTGCTACGCTCTTTCCTAAACGTACTAGGTCCGACCCCGAAACAATGAAGTGATACGGTTGTCCGATGTTACTAAATACCTGGGTATTTCTCACTACAGAGACTTTCAAACACCTTGTATATCGGATTTTTGACCCGGCGTTCAAACGCCTCTGTGAAATTATTCCTATCATGAAATACGACAATGGACTCAAATTAGGAAACAGGCTACTGCTATACAAATCCTCCGCTCGGCCAATCCTCGAATATGCCAGTCCCATCTGTGGTATCGCAGCTAAAACGCAACTGGGTGAAGTCCAACGTACATAAAATTGTGCCCTCCGCATGTTATCAGGTGCACAATGGTTCGAACGGAATCGAGAAATTAATAATGACCTTCACATTGAGGAAATCTATACCAGAATCCAGAGGTCCGCACAGAAAATCTATTCTGGTATAGACTCCAACCCAAACCAACTCATTTCGAACTTGGGTAAATATGACACTGAAGGTCATCGTCACAAAAGACCCAAGTTCCTACTATACTAATCATCCCCCGGGGTGCAGGCCATACCCTGACCTGCTCAATTCCGTTCATCAAGTACCACCACTTACCACATCTACGCAGTCCAATTAATGAATATTTTCGAAAGATCACTGAAGGCCCACAAGGCCGAAGGGCTAAAATTGCTCTATGGATCTGGGCTCCGCCCATAATCCGTCGAGACGCGAGGTCTGTCTTGTGTTTGGTTACGTTTTACTGAATGTGATTTATAAACATGGCGTGTTTTGGCAACTCTCCCCCGATATACAAGTCAAGTTATATCTGTGTGAATCGTTACTCATGACCAACATTGAGAATATTTGTGTTACTTGAATAATATTTGGAATACAAGATCTCGATCTCCTTTCACATACAATTTTGGGTTACGAATTATTTATTTTGAATATTAGTATTAGTAATTAATAATTTAAACTCGGGTAGAAACTGGATTCCCAGAATTTAATATAGTGCGAGAAAGAATTATTTTAATATACGGACAGTGTGATTAGAAAATTCGGGGATGCTATGCCAAAATATTATCTTCCCTAGACATTTTATTAACAGCATATTATTATTTCCGAAAGTAACTGGCGGCTAATTTGAATTGGTTTAAACGAATATATGAAGAAATTAGTGTTATTTAATGTGAATATCAATATAGTCTGCACATCCCATTATGTCAAGGAAATGAAATTATGCTCTAATGGAGAGAAGTCCTGTAAATATTAATGTAGTAATTTAGGGACCTATTTGAATAAATTTAGATGTCATTGTCATGATCATTGCCGACTTCATTATTCGCTTGGACGGATGTAGTTTTATCTTACAACACTGATGATTAGACTCGGTAATGACGACAAGATATTAAGATGTACTGATTATCTGTCACGGAAATAGTTGAAGTGCCTATTACCTTCACGCTCGGAGCAGAGAGAGATCAGGTATATTTATTTCAGTTAAATAGGCGCGGAAACTTCATTTTCATTATCAGGTAATTTCATCAGTGTTATCCCACGGAAAGCACTGAGATGTGTACAACACTTTTATTATCAACATTTACCTGTTTAGCTATTCGTTAAATTGTCAAATAAATACAACTCTAACTTCGGTTTGTCTCTGGATACATTTCGGAGCTCTCGTCATATTATAAGAGCTAATATTCACATTAATACGGTGATGATGTTCGTACCAATCAAAAGTAAATATTCCACGGTCTTCCTGTGGTCAAGTTTTCCATGCCCAACTAAAATTGTACACGGAAACCAGACACTGTGTGGTGCAATCTACGATATCAACAACATTGTGCTTTCTCGACTTTGAAGTGAAATGGGTTCCTCGTTAGGGATGTGTATTATCGTGATGAAGCATCAATAGTAAAATGTAAAAAGTCCGCATGAAGGTATACTTGCTCTTAAAGCAAACACTAAGCTACCATCTCATTTACATTTCGTATTAGCACACGTGCCAGAACCAAAAATCAC
The DNA here is from genome assembly GCF_040414725.1 of Anabrus simplex. Classification (NCBI taxonomy): domain Eukaryota; kingdom Metazoa; phylum Arthropoda; class Insecta; order Orthoptera; family Tettigoniidae; genus Anabrus; species Anabrus simplex. Next base: position 1,002,997,633 of record NC_090265.1, on the reverse strand, counting down.
GGCTCTACCCTCCCGGAAATGATAATGTTCTCACTGACCACGTGTCCCAAACATCCCACACAAATGTCATCATTTGTAGTAGAATATGTCTTTTCGGTTTTTCCAGTGGGTTTTTTTTTTGCTAGTTGCTTTACGTCGCACCGACATAGATAGGTCTCATGGCGACGATGGGAAAGGAATGGCCTTAGGAATGGGAAGAAAGCGGCCGTTGCCTTAATTAAGGTACATCCCCAGCATTTGCCTGGTGTGAAAATGGGAAAGCACGGAAAACCATCTTCAGGGCTGCCGACAGGTTGGTTCGAACTCACTATCTTCCGGATGCTAGCTCACAGCTGCGCGCTCTTTACCGCACGCCCAACTCGCCCGGTCCAGTGGTTTAACGTCTCACTAAAATATTGAAGGTATTTGGCGACGGAAGGATGAGAATGTGGGTAGGATTGGAAGGTAGCGGCCATCGCCTTAATTAAGATACATCTCCAGCATTTATCCGGTGTAAAAATGGGAAACCACGGAACTAGGGCTATCGACGGTAGGATGTAGTATGACTATACGTGCCTCAGTGTTATTCTTTCCCTTTCCCATTTTAAGTTGCAGGCCACTTATCAAGGATTTCTAAGATCTCTAAGAGTGTCATATCACATACATATTAAAAATATTTTATAAACAGGATCCTCTGCAGTTCGCGTCACTTTAATTAAAAGTTTTAAAGAAGGCTTAAGATATCTGTCTATTTTATTTGTTTTAGAGCTAAAGATTCCATTATAATAATTCATACATTTCTGAAATTCAGAGAAAATTCATGAAGCACGATGATATGTTCTTAAAATTATCCACATTTTCCTGTATTGAGAAGTAAGACCACGCAATTTTTTCCTTCTCATGAGCACCCATTTCATCTAAAAATATGTTAAAGGAGTTGAAGGTACAGTCCACAATATCCAGGAAGTTTACCTTGGGCAAATATGAATTTCCATATCCATGCACGAGTTCCTAAGGGAATAGTGGCTTATCTCGCATCTCGCTCGTGCTCTACTATTTATTTTAAGCGACTGTATGTTGCGATGCAAATAGGCGGGAGGATGTAGTTAGATGAAGGAGACGCACCCTGCTTGCTTCTTCTTTACAAGATCGACCCGATGTCTCCCTGATTACACTCGCGCAAAACCTATAAACTAAACATCAAGCTTCGATTATCCAAAGATGTCGCAACGTTGTATCAGAAAATTGAATTCGCTGCTCGCTGGCCCAGCAGCTTGTGCTGATCGATATAATTATGTCGGTATAAGCGTCGCAAGGGGACTGCGACCTTTCATTCTGGAGCAATCTACTATATATGAATTTGAAAGAAGGGGAGATGATAAAGGTAATAGATACTGTATCATATAACTTGGGAAACTGATCATATCAGCTTATTAACATACAATTCCATCGCAAAAATGTAAGTGACAGTCAATTTCCTAAGTTACTCCCCTTAAAATTGGGATCAGGCAACGTAAGAATGAACATTTCAATCAGTGAACAAATATAGTATTTTCGAAGACTTTATTATAACCCAGGACGACTTCTTTACGGAATAAAGGTACTTAGTTTACAATGAATTTCTTTGGCGATGAATCACTTTCACAAAATAAGTTTAATTTCCTATAGAGGGTGAAGAAATTTCACTTTATAATTATTGTGGTTTTCAATATGCACAGGAAGATGAAGAAGGGTATGGATAAATATATATTTTTTGTGACCCAGTTCACCCAGTGCATTAATTTGTGGGCAAGAATAATTCTGCTTTTCATTCCTTAATCGAGTTTACAGTATTCCATATCAATTACAAATTTGTTTGTAACATACTGAGTAAGAATTTGTGTAGGGAGCAACGCGTCCGTCAATCACCCGTTGGCCCCGGGTTCAATTTCGGGCCGGGTCAGGGGTTTTTAATTGAAAATTATTAATATCTCTAGCCTGGGGACTAGGTGTTTGTGTCGTCCTTAATGTTCCTTTCCTCACATTCAACATTTTACACTTCTGCGATTTCTAAATACACGCAAGTTCATAATATATAGTTCCAAGTAGGGGCAAAAGATCTTCTCAGGTCGACGCCCCGAATAAATAACATTCAAAAAGAATGTTTACAAAAAATTGTGGTTTTAGGAAAGGATAATAGTGAAATATTTTAAGAGAGTTCGTTTATTGGGGCATCGACACAGGGTGTCTAGTGGAGGCCACAGTTAAACCAGTAACCTGCCAGAATTTTAAATATATACCATTTAATATTTATTTGTTTGAATTGTATTTGCTTATCATGCCTCTCATTTTATTATGTATAGTGCCAAGAATAAACTCTTTTTATTATTTTGAATACTTCGTTTGAGTCACATGTGTTCACTGTGTTACGTTATTTTACTTTCAGCATTTAATGGTATTTCCTAGTCATTCCTTCTCTTCGAGTCATACATGTTTTACTAGGTTAATCTACCAATTCAGTCCTTATTTTCTCTTTTGTTTCTCTTTAAAAGGTTAATAATGTATCGTATTCAAACGTAAATAAATAAATAAATAAATAAATAAATAAATAAATAAATAAATAAATAAATAAATAAATAAATAAATTAATTAATTAATTAATTAATTAAATAAATAAATAAATAAATAAATAGGCCTATTTTTAGGGCCTACATACTATACAGCCTCTGAGATTTCGAAAGTTCACGGATTGTTGAGTGAAATTCTCGTTATTCTGAAGTATAGAATAATCTAATAATAATAAAATGGCCATCACCTTTATGAATTCTTGGACACTAATGGGTTAATGCGCTTGGAAGTCTTGGGTAACAGTTGCGTGTGCTTGATTAGATGATCCTGAGCTCTGATTTTGGCTCAGTCAGATGGTATTTTATGTTTTTCAGATACGTCAGCCTATTACGTAAAGGAAACACGCAGTACAAAATTCTGGCTTTTCATGTCTCCGAAAACAGTAAAAGTATTTAGTCGGACGTAGAACCAATAACATTATGATTATTATTACTATTATTATTTTGCTAGTGGTTTAACATCTAACTAGCACATCGGAAAGTTTTCGGTGACGTAAGGTTGGGAAAGTACTACCCTGGGAAGGTAGGAGTCTCCAGGACTGGCAACGGTGGGATTGGAACCCACCAGCTCCCTAATGCCAGCTCACAGCTATACGACCGTAACCGCGCAGCCAGTTCACTCGGTACATTATTATTAGCACCGTGAACTTAGTAGATGTGAAATCTTACCAATAAAATATGTGCTTATGATGTACTTACTAGTGTGTGTGTGTATGTAATTCTGTAGGATTGTGACTGAAGATATTGTGAGATTAATTTTAAACATAAAAACGATGGATGTGACCCCCTTCTAATCCCTTCAATGCATCTTGTGAACAACAGCTGCCATTCAATTTTACGTAAAATCCTGATATCGTGATAACAGCCACGAGGCTCTCAATTTTGATGAAATACGACCCACAGAAACACGAATTTCACTACAATTTCAAAACTCTTCCTCATGCACAGCACTCAGACTATAGGTGCATACAGGATAAAGAGCGTAAAATGTATATGAGAAAGTGGGGCAATCGTGCTCATCTAGCAAACTTTTATTGTTGAAAATCCATGCATAGATAAGTGATTGAACTGATTATGCTTTTTAAAACCGTAATTATTCAACTTTAACATAACACAATTTTGGAAATTAAGGATCAATTACTACGTTGCTTATGCACAATTCCTCACTCTAATGAAAAGCATTTTTTCACAATCACGAAAAAATCACATATATTTAATTAATTATTCATTCTGAAGTAATGGAAGAATATAAGGGAAGATGGTTGAATCCTCTGTCCTATTAATACCGAGGTTATAAACAGAGGAAACCTTTGGCCTCCACTTCTCATGGGCAGAGCAAAACAAGATGTGTTCGTCATCACAGAGGCATACAATTGGTAGGGTCCATTTTACCAATCTCTAATGTTGATCGATCATTTCAAAACGTTTTTCTAGCCTTTCAAAATTCTTCCATACAAATTAGAAACAATCGAGTGTGTAGATTTATGGGACTGATAATATCGTGATCCCAGCGGTGGGACTTCTGTTTTGTGTTGAACCTAACCACAGGGGTATGACTTCTGTTACAATCCCTCTTGCATCGGTCAGGTTTCGAACCGTGATTCCTTGATACAACGCTCACCGAATGGAATTTCTACTCGGATGTGTACATCAAGTCAATATAAAATCAATACTATACTTTGCTGACGTTCTGTTCCTCATAACCCAGTCCTTCAATAAGGGAAGTAATAACATATATATTTTAATATTTCCGGAGGAATATTTTTACCCAGGTTGTGTCTGAAACTTTGAAGCAGCCAATGAAGTATGAAATAAGATCAGTCTGTTATTGTTCCATCCCGGCTTCCACTCAACTTCTTCTTTACTGCTACTTCCTTTCTTCCCAGTTTATATGCTTGCCTGGTGGCTTCGTTTTGCCGGAAAGTTTTTGTTTGCTCGACGGGCCAACTTATTAGGTTAACTAAATAAGAATATTAAACAGACATTTTCCTTTACGCTAATATGGCTTTAACACCAACGTCGGATAATGAACAGCTCCCAGGAAAAGGGTTTCTGTCCATAAACGATTAGTAGTACTGGGAAAATTACCTTACAAAATCTCACGGAAACAATAAGGAAAACAATTAGAGATCAAGCGTCCTTAAACAGATCAAACTTTCATGTAGTGGAAGGATAACTAGCAATTTTGGTTTTGTATTCATCCCGTACGAGGAAACCCATACTTTAAAAGGAAGGTATAAAATGATATAAGCTCTAAAATAATAATTAAAGTAATGTTCTTAGTTTTATGTTCAACAGCGTACAGGAATATTTTTCCACGGGAGTTCTTTTGAGTGCCAATAAATCTACCGTCATTCAGCCCAATTACGTGTTGTTGTGACCTTCTGTTATATAGGGCTATGTACCAGTCGTGTGTGAATCCCGTTTTCGCGCATGGAGTAAATGAATATAATTAATTCTATCTGTGGTGTAGGTAATTATCATGGCTTAACCGTTCAATGGATCAAGGAGTCAGTGTGTTCGGTCCCTGATACGAATGTGCAAAGAATGAGCTTGAATGCCCCTTCCTGTGGTACAAGAAAAAAGCGTTCCTACGTCCATCTGTATTGCAGGTAGTAATCATGGTTCCACCCTGCTTTGGTGCAAGGAGAAAGTCTCTTTACAAACATGCTCCCTCCTCGCATTACACCAGGGTGTAAGGAGGGTTATCCTTTTCAACCATATCTGGACGCACATTTTTTTCCTTTATAGCACACCATTGCTCAGTTTAAATGCTAAATGTATAAGAAGGGGAAAATTTCTACGATGGGAATCTACAGTTATTTCCAGTCTCATTAGAACAACGGATGACCCACAGAATGAGGAGGAACGTTGGGCATTGTCTTGATATGAAGTAGAGGGGAATGAATGTGGCCATCTAAACACCTCTAAACTTAACATTGGAATCATTATTCCTCTGTAGTACCTCGTTTGAATCATAAACTGTTTTAATGATTTTTTCTATAAGTATTAGCATGAAGATCTTCAATCTACAATGTTAAATTTCAGAGGATAGAAGATGCTTATATCATCATGAGAACACAATCAATATTCTATAAATTATACTATCTGCCAGCGATGAATGGTAAATGAACGCTAACATACTCCAAAGTCTCTCAGCAATTTCAGTCGACGGGTAGCAAGTAATCAACGCCATGCAGACATGCGTAGAGTGCGAGTGATCCCGTTACACATGGAATATACTGTGTAAGCGAAACGAAGCGAAGCGAAAACAAGTTATTTAATTCCTCTCCTCAAACGAGGAGGGGCGGGCCATCAGCTCAACTAAGGAGCTCTTCGGCCGTGTAGAGGAAAGAAGTGGTGGAGAAGTGAATAATCGAATCAAGGGGGTTTGTGTCGTACACACCAGAAGAGGAAAATAATGAATGAATCTGGCGTAAGGGGGACTGTCACAACAAGCCGGGACCCAGGGCGAAGCCCCCAATATACTGTGTAAGCTTCATACCAGGCAAGTGAACGTCGTATGAACGCTTACAGGCAGGTGCTGTTAAACGCATTGCACTCTTTTATCCTGTTCTCTTGGAAACAATAAAATTCTGTGTGTTTCGATTTTTAAACAAGAGGAGTGTATTGTTTTAGCAGAGTGCTAATATCGAGGGGAAAAGCAAAACACATCGAATTCATTGCCTCATTAAAATTCTACCTCAGTGGCCCTATTAATATTCAGAGCCATATACAGTCTAGCTGCGCAGCAGACGGATGCCCTATATATAACCGACAAGTACTTTTGGACTCCGGGAAATACAATAGCACATTAAACTGGCAGCGAAAAAATAGGCAATTTGTGGTACAAAAGAACAGAGAGATAAACACATAAACGTACTTTGTAAAATTCAATAGCGAATGTATTTATCTGTCACCCATAGAGCTAATATATTGGGAGAGCTTTTGTGTAACTATCACCTATTGTCACATACAAATGTGCCTGGTATATGAAAGTATTGCTAAAAGGCACAGTTGAATGTATCTTCAGATTCAGAGTTCGTTTACATAATACGGTGGTCACTCGAACTTAATACTTGAAGAGGTGAATCACCAATTATTATTATTATTATTATTATTATTATTATTATTATTATTATTATTATTATTATTATTATTATTATTATTATTATTATTATTCATTTTAAATTAATCAAGTAAACACAGTAAACATTGTAATTGAATCAATAATAAAGAGCCTAAAAGAGTCCTTGGTAAGCTTCAGTTGCCCACATATCTCAAAGGAGACTTCCGAAATCTGTAGCACTTGGAGACGTTTCGGAAAGTTCCTCAAGAGCATTTAAAAATTGCCAATTGGTATATTTATTATTATTATTATTATTATTATTATTATTATTATTATTATTATTATTATTATTATTATTAATTTTAAACTAATCAAATAACTACAGTAATAATTGTAATTGGATCAATAATAAAGAGCCTAAAAGAGTCCTTGGTAAGCTTCAGTTGCTCGTATATCTTGTCGAAATCAATTGTCTGGATAATTAGAAACTTTCATCTAATACTACTAATTCCTCTCTGTGCCTCGACCATTCAGGCTTATCTGGATATTAACATTTTTAAGCGATCTTCGCCGAGATAGTGCAACATAGAAACGGCTTTGGCTGAACACTGGTTCGGATAAGTAGACTACCCCTTTTTTTCAAGCGTTTGCTCATGTATTTTAATAATGGTCATACAGAAGGCTAGTCGAATTAATTTGTTCCTGTGTGTACGTACGTAGATTGATTTCTCTTAGCAGTATGTGCGTTATTAGTAACGTTCTGCCATCTATTGATTATATTCGGAAGTTGGGGAAGGTCAGATAAGCAAAGAGTATCTAGCAGAGAATTGTATTCTTCCATCATCAGAGGAAGTGTTAGTCGTTTAGAAACCTGCTAAGTACACAATGTATTGCGGGTTAGGGTGAGCCTCCACCTGCGATTATTGGAGTGATTATTTAATGACTTGATCTTGAAAATATATTTTTGTTTACTTTTCAAGAAATCCAAGGTTTTTCCTGTACTATTTGGACCATTTGGAATATTTTGGTACAAACCGCAAATTTTTACTCCCTCTGGTTTAAGAGCTTGAGTTTTGTGAAACTTAGACGTTAAAGTTGTTCATATGTATATAATAATAATAATAATAATAATAATAATAATAATAATAATAATAATAATAATAATAATAATAATAATAATAATAATAATAATAATAATAATAATAATAATAATAATAATAATAATAATAACAACTAGCGAATGTACCCGTGCTTCGCTACGGTATTCTACATTGTATTCGAATATCGAATTAATAGTGTACATGCAGTAAATAAGATTGTTTTAAAATTGCATGTCTCTTAGCGTTATCCGAGAAAGAGCATCGGAGGTCCCCGTACGTTGTTTCCAATATAAAGTGTTTGTTACGGATTTGTGACATAACGGCAGGCTCACTTGCCTACTGCCATTCATAATCGAGTTGGGAAGTTTACATTATAATTGCAGGCCCCATTGCCTACTAAGCGGACATAATCGATTTGGGGAGTTTTCGTTAAAATGGCATCCCCCCTTTCCTACTTCCAGACAGATTACAGTTGAGGAGTTTTTATTATAATGGCAGACAATTACCGTACTATCACTCGAAATTGAGTTGTGCAGTTATTATAATGCCAGGCCCATTTTCCTACCGCCAGCCAGCTTACTGCCAGTCACACCAAGTTGGTGAGTTTCCATCAAAATAGCAGGCCACTATGCCTAATGCCAGTCACATTTTAGATCAGGACATTTCTTTATAATGGAGGGCAGCCTTGCCTGCTGCCAAACACAATCGGGTAGGGGAGTTTTACACAAAACTGGATGCTCACTTGCCTGCTGCAAGTCAAATCGAGAAGTGAACTATTCATTACAATTGTAGGCCTTCCTTACTAATGACAGTTACACAGGAGTTGGAGAAGGAACCCTTTCCTACTGCCAGTCAAAGTCGGTGTGGGGAGTACTGATTACAAAGCAGACCCACCCTTTCTCGATCGCTACAAATCGACACCAGTGAATATATAGAGATCGACATACGAAAGTATATGCGTGTTTATAATATTGAAGACCTTCATTTACAGATTAACTGCTACTAAACGTACGTCACATCGACAAAGGATTATACCATAAGACACGCCGGATTTAGTGGCCTAAATGGCTGGACCTATGATATGTCGTCTATTCTTGGGTCAGACTGAGTTAGAAACGTGGAACAGGGTAAAGTTTTTGTAAGATTATCTCACATTACATTACTTTTCGGATAATTATGTGACAGCTACATACATAGCATTTGGCTCACATATGGCTACTGGGTGGGCCAATTTTCGTGAAGATTTTGAAGATTCTGTATTTCATATAAGTAATTGAAAGTATGAATTATGCATGTGAAAATTCCAAATTGACTTAACATCGATTAATAGGAAAAAATCAAACGTAAAAGGGATACAGATACGGCAAAAAGTAATAAGACCAAGGCTGTAGATCATTCCAAATTGAACGGAGATTGTGCAATCCGTTATGTGATAGCAATTTCCCAAGGTTTGCACCATCATTAAAATTGCCTGCATATTTTGATATTCTTCGGGGATAAAAAGTGAAAAATTTAATGATCTTGGTAGTTTTCCGTTCGTTACAGGCTAAAACGTATAATTTTGTCAAATTTCAATTATCTTATTTTTATTCTGGCAGATTATGCCGCAATTATGCTAGTGTGAGTTATGGATATAATAAAGCGGTAACAGAGGAGAAATTTAGGTCCAGTGATTCTTAGGTAAACAAATAATAAGAAGATGACTAATGGTGTTATTACTTAATCTATTCGAGGGCGGTTATAACCTCCAAAGATATTCCGCCAATATCCCGCAGATGGGCCGATTGACGCCTCTCTTGCCATCTACCCAAGGAACAACCACGTATTTAAAACCATGATGAGGAAAATGGCAATACGTTACTTCCCTACTGGCATGCAGTCAGAGACGTTGCCATGGTAACCTGTAGGTTCGTTGTCGGTCTGTCGGTCACTAAATGCAGAGCATGATACCAGCAGAAAATTGTAAATTTCTCCGTCATGTGAAGAGTAAGGTAAATTATGAACATAACGAAAGTTGTTTATAATGAAGAGACGTTTCACGTACGGTAAACTAAGTTTACAGAAAATCAATATTATAAGAGAAAATGGGGGAAAACCATTCTGGTTTTCCTATAAACCCCCGTCTATTCAAAGATTTTAAAATGATATGCATATCGAAACCTTCCCTGGGATGGGGGTACTCTAAATATGAAGTTTGGTTGTGATCTATCCGGCCGTTTCGACGTGATGGTGGAAAAACAATTCTGGTTTTCCTATAAAACCCCCGTGTATTCAAAGATTTTAAAATGATATGCATATCGAAACCTTCTCCGGGATGGGTATACTCTAAATATGAAGTTTGGTTGAGATCTATCCAGCCGTTTCGACGTGATGGTGGAAAAACCATTCTGGTTTTCGTATAAAAACCCCGTCTATTCAAAGATTTTAAAATGATATGCATGTCGAAACCTTCCCCGGGATGAGTATATTCTAAATATGAAGTTTGGTTGAGATCTATCCTGCCGTTTCGACGTGATGGTGGAAAAACCATTCTGGTTTTCCTATAAACTATTCAAAGACTTTAAAATGATATGCATATCGAAACCTTCCCCGGGATGAGTATACCATAAATATGAAGTTTGGTTGAGATCTATCCAGCCGATTCGACGTGATGGTGGAACAGACAAACAGACAAACAGACACGAAACGTAGAAACCACCGATTCGGTCTTGAGTTGACCTAAAACGGATAAATATATGAAAAATTGGCAAAAGAAAAGAAATTACACACAGCGGACCCCCTACAATTTTATCTATATAGATAATAATAATAATCTTAATACACAGCTTACGACAATTTTTTCCTGTGTTAACTGGATAATTTTATGTGCTGCCTCGTTTTTACATGTAGGATATTAGTTTTAAGAACTTATCTTTTTATTATATCTAATTTTTTCACTTAATTTAATCTTAACACTCGTAATTCATCCTATTACTATGAATTTAATTAGTATTAGATCTATTATTTTAAAGTGGTACAATGTAATATGTGTATATTTCAGTGCCTGGTTAGATGGAAGAAGGCCTGAAAGTCTTAATTTTGCCAGGTAAAATAAAACATACTATACTACTATATCCTAGACCCATTTAAAGTTCGTCCAGATGGCTTGAGGCCTATATAAGTGTGTGCGTGTGTGTCGACTAAAATCTAGACGAAACCAATTGTCTGGGATAATTAGAGACTTTAATCTAATAGGCCTACTACTTATTCTGCGAGAACATACGCTTCATGGAGGTCGTGAAACAACGCCAGTAAGTCATTTTATTTATTTCCTATGTTGCTATTGTTTATTTAATTATACAATCCAGATTTTCCTCCAAATGCAATGGCATTATATACACTACAGTATATTTGGAATGATCACGGCTAATTCAATAATTAAATTAATCTAACTACTGAATTTAATATACTACTGAAGTTATATTTACCTGTAGTAAGCATCGGTTTACTTTGAGTGACCTGAAGGAGCACAATAAAAGCGTGGGACTACTGATAAATGAAGTCAAGACTATGTTAATGACAAACAGCCATGAGAAACTAAAAAAAGTGAAGGGAGAGACAATCAAATACGTTGATGAAGTCCAAAATTTATGCCATACGGTGTCGTTTCGGAACAGTTTGGTTGAAAAAGTCAGGTGAAGAATAGTGATTACGTGGAAGAAATACTAGTCAATCAACTTCCTGCTGAATAATGATTATCCGCTTTACATCACGGGGAAAGTAATGAACAGTTCTGGCTCTCATATACGGTGTTGAGGCATAATCCCCAGCTAAAAGTAGGTCAGTGAAGGATAGAAAGAGGTTAACTGGATGTTTCTCTGAGAAATCGTCTCGATAATACTGAAATTTTATCCACTGTAGACTGAAATATGTACGAAAAGGAGGAATGGCAAAAGAAGTGGAGCAGGAATGTGCACGCATAAAGATCTATATTTCCTAGAAATGGACATAGGCAGTAAAAGATTGGTAACAGATGGACAGCGGAGAGGAGGCGTCCAGTTTCTAGGCGGTCAGATATAATGAGACGAAGTGTGGGGCCATTTCGGATGATAACAGTCCAAAATAGAAGAACCTGAAATGCTATGGGAGAGGATTGCTCAGGCTCTTATGATGATGATGATGATGATGATGATGATGATGATGATGATGATGATAAAAACGGCGACGATGACGACTAATGTTAAACCCAACAGTAATGATTATGATAAGGAAATTAGCACCCGCAGATTTACTTAATTTACTGCTTGTGATAAATTGGTTCAATGTTGTCCGATTGGTTAGCGTTGAGGCCTTCGTTTCAGAGGGTCCTTGGTTCGATTCCAGGCTGGGTGTTTGTGTTTGTCCCAACACTTTCCTCTTAATATTCAAACGACACGCCACACTACCAACCACCATAGAAACACTCAATAATTATTAGATCGCTCCACATAGGATTGGGGCCAGGAAGGACATCTGACCGTATAACAGGGCCAAATCCACATGTGCGAAACAGTTAACACCCACGATCCCGCATATGTGCGAGAAATAGTAGAAGAATAAGATAAAGTGGTACATTATTAATATACATAACACCGGGCGAATGCGCCATGCGATTTGGGGTGCACAGTTGTGAGCTTGCATTCGGGAGATAGTGGGTTCGAAACTCACAGTCAGCAGCCTTGAATATGGTCTTCCGTGGTTTTCCATTTTCACAGCAGGCAAATGCTGGGGCCATACATTTATTAAGTCTAAGTCCGCTTCCTTCTGACTCCTATCCCTTTCCTATCCTATTGACGCCATAAGACCTATCGGTGTCGGTGCGACGTAAAGCAAACTGTAAAACAACTTAAATAAAGCGACCTCCATCTATATAAATAAAATTGTAGGGGGTCCGCTGTCTTTAATTTCTTTTGTTTTGCCAGTTTTTCAGATTTATCCGTTTTAGGTCAACTCAAGACCGAATCGGTGGTTTCTACGTTTCGTGTCTGTCTGTCTGTCTGTCTGTCTGTCTGTCTGTCTGTCTGTCTGTCTGTCTGTCTGTCTGTCTGTCTGTCTGTCTGTCTGTCTGTCTGTCTGTCTGTCTGTCTGTCTGTCTGTCTGTCTGTCTGTCTGTCTGTCTGTCTGTCTGTCTGTCTGTCTGTCTGTCTGTCTGTCTGTTTGTTCCACCTTCACGTCGAAACGGCTGGATAGATCTCAACCAAACTCATATTTAGAGTATACTCATCCCGGGGAAGGTTTCGACATGCATATCGTTTTAAAATCTTCGAATACACGGGGGGTTTATAGGAAAACAAGAATGGTTTTTCCACCATCACGTCGAAACGGCTGGATAGATCTCAACCAAACTTCATATTTAGAGTATACTCATCCCGGGGAAGGTTTCGATATGCATATCGTTTTAAAATCTTCGAATAGACGAGGAGTTTATAGGAAAACCTGAATGGTTTTTCCACCATCACTTCGAAACGGCTGGATAGATCTCAACCAAACTTCATATTCAGAGTATACTCATCCCGTGGAAGGTTTGGATATGCATATTATTTTAAAATCTGTGAACAGACGGGGAGTTTATAGGAAAACCAGAATGGTTTTCCCCCATTTTCTCTTATACTATTGATTTTCTGTAAACTTAGTTTACCGTACGTGAAACGTCTCTTCATTATAAACAACTTTCGTTATGTTCATAATTTACCTTACTCTTCACATGACGGAGAAATTTACAATTTTCTGCTGGTATCATGCTCTGCATTTAGTGACCGACAGACCGACAACGAACCTACAGGTTATCATGGAAACGTCTCTGACTGCATGCCAGTAGGGAAGTAACGTATTGCCATTTTCGTCATCATGCTTTTAAATTCGTGGTTGTTCTTTGGGTAGAAGGCAAGAGAGGCGTAAATCGGCCTATCTGCGGGATATTGGCGGAATATCGTTGGATGTTATAACCACCCTCGAATAGATTAAGTAATAACACCATTACTCATCTTCTTATTATTTATTTACCTAAGAATCACTGGACCTAAATTTCTCCTCTGTTACCGCTTTATTATATCCATAACTCACACTAGCATAATTTATTGAGGGGCATTTGATTTTCCAAAACATTCACTTGGCATTTACATATTTGTCGTTATCCGGCTGTCCTCAGTTATAATCTATTTTCTATTAGTTTCAACTTTCTTAACTGTATTATTTTTTTCCTTAATTACGCTGTATGTACGCGAGTGCTAGAAACTACTGGATGTATTTCCACCAAGATTCGTATTTAGAATACACCTGTCCTTGATAGGTTTTAGGGCAAATATTGTTTCTAAATCCCTGAACTGACTGGGAGTTTATACGAAACCGAAACAGTGATTTTGCACTTCCACAAATTATACACAAACAAACTTAATGGAAATCTACCTACCTTGGTAGGATTAATAAGGGAGATATCATTAACGGACCGATTTTCTGTACAAGTCTCATCCGACTTAACTCACGAGTGGGTGGCTGTAAAGCGTATTCCTTAGAACTTGAAAACTACTGAAGACATTCGAACCAAAATTTATACTCAGCATCCACCTGTCCAAAGGTAGGTTTTAAACGTAAATAACATTTCATGTTCCGGAAAGGACTGGCGGTTTATAGGGAACCGAAATGGTGATTTTACTCTTCCACAATATATACAGAACAAGACCAACCTGACTGGAAATCGAACAAACGTGATGGAATTCCACCTCTAAACCTATTTATTCATGTACATTTTTTCGTCAGGAGGCTTAATAAGGGAGATATCATGAATGGTCAGTTTTGCAGGTTAAGTCCAGCGGACATAGCCCAAAAGGTATTTTACATGGAGCAGATTCCTTATCTATATAAATCAAGTCGTAACGACTGTGTGCTTCTACACTGACTATTTTGGCGAAATTTTTGTACAGCTTTCCGTTTAAGGGGTAATAATGACCATATCCATAATTTTTGGTTTAGTTTCCTGAAAGTCCTAATTTTTACCCGCCTCGCCCAAAATCCACATTGCGGCATAATCTGCCAGAAGAAAAAGAAGATAATTGAATTTTGACAGAATTATACGTTTTAGCCTGTAACGAACGGAAAACTTCCTAGATCATTAAATTTTTCACTTTTTATCCCCGAAGAATATCGAAATATGCAGGCAATGTTAATGATGGTGCACACCTTCGGAAATTCCTTTCACATAACGGATTGCACAATCTCCGTTCAATTCGGAATGATCTACAACCGTGGTCTTATTACTTTTTGCCGTATCTGTATCCCTTTTAAGTTTGATTTTTCTCCATTAATCTATGTTAAGTCAATTTGGAATTTTCACATGCATAATTCATACTTTCAATTACTTATATGAAATACAGAATCATCATACTCTTCACGAAAATTGGCCCACCCAGTAGGCATATGTGAGCCAAATGCTATGTATGTAGCTGTCACATAATTATCCGAAAAGTAATGTAATGTGAGATAATCTTACAAAAACTTTACCCTGTTCCACGTTTCTAACTCAATCTGACCCAAGAATAGATTACATATCATAGAACCAGCCATTTAGGCCACTAAATCCGGCGTGTCTTATGGTATAATCCTTTATCGATATGTCGTACGTTTAATAGCAGTTAATCTGTAAATGAATGTCTTCAATATTGTAAACACGCATATACTTCCGTATGTCTATCTATATATATTCACTGATGTCGATTTTTAACGATCGAGAAACGGTGGGTCTGATATTGTAATCAGTACTCCCCACACCGACTTTGACTGGCAGTAGGAAAGGGTTCCTTCTCCAACTCCTGTGTAACTGTCATTAGTAAGGAAGGCCTACAATTGTAATGAATATTTCCCTTCTCGATTTGATTTGCGGAAGGCAAGTGAGCATGCAGTTTTGTTTAAAACTCCCCTACCCGATTGTGTTTGGCAGTAGGCAAGGGTGCCCGCCATTATAAAGAAATGTCCTGATCTAAAATGTGACTGGCATTAGGCATAGTGGCCTGCTATTTTGATGGAAACTCACCAACTTGGTGTGACTGGCAGTAAGCTGGCTGGCAGTAGGAAAATGGGCCTGGCATTATAATGATAACTGCACAACTCAATTTCGAGTGATGGTAGGATAATTGCCTACCATTATGATAGAAACTCCTCAACTGTAATCTGTCTGGAAGTAGGAAAGGGGTCCGCCATTTTAACGAAAACTCCCCAAATCGATTCTGTCCGCGTAGTAGGCAATGGGGCCTGCAATTATAATGTAAACTTCCCAACTCGATTGTGAATGCCAGTATTCAAGTGAGCCTGCCGTTATATCACAAATCCGTAACAAACACTTTACATTGGAAACAACGTACGGGGACCTCCCCATGCTCTTTCTCAGATAATGCTGAGAGACATGCAATTTTAAAACAATCTTATTTACTGCATGTACACTATTTACTTCGATATTCGAATACAATGTAGAATGCCGTAGCGAAGCACGGGTACATTCGCTAGTCAAAAATATTTTCAGAGATGAACTGAATTCGCAGCCACTGTATTCAGCGTACTAGGTAACTACTTACAAACAGATTCGACTACGAAACTTTCCAAATGTCCAGGAACGAGTATTCTATGAAACTGCAACGATCTAATAATCTGTTTAAACCTCCTTTCGATAGATAATTCATGCATTGATGACAATGAGGGTGCGTGCTATTGACCAACAAGTAGTAAAAAATTGCTAAAGCAATGATAATTTAATCCACGTATTAGTGGCATGTTACGTTTTGTTTTTGTTTTAACGTTATGGGATATGTGATTAGTCCTAACTGTCCCTGTGTGACAGCTTCATCTACGGTAATGCACGCGGTTTTATGGAGCGTCAACATTTAGGGAGTAGCCGGGGGCTGACAGCTATAGGGTCACAAGATGTAATTACATCGCATTATATACTACACTGCATACACAGACATTTTAGAGCCACCGTTTCCACGTACAAAGTTTTAATCTCTCCGATAGGAATAGTGATAATTAACGGTGGATAGTGTACTTTCCGCGGCGAGAATTATGATATACCTAACCAGGAACATTGACTTTAGAAAAGTTAAGTGAGTCGCAATGCAACACACCAATATACGTTGAATATTGTATCCACGAGGTCAAGTATATTGATTATGGGGAGTAGGAAAATCCATATATACTTCTCGATTTTCATATGTCGTAGAGTGAATCGCATTTGTTGTATTGTCTTTTAATTTGTAAGGGTTGGTAGGGGTTGTTCATCTAAATTTAGACAAATCTGGCAGCCAGGAAATAGCAGTTGAATAATTACAGTTTTTAAAAAAACATAATCAGTTTGGTGTTTGAAGTAACAACTTAGAATGTGGTCACTCTGAGACGCGCGTCCACTAGGTTTAATTAATGTACGGGTTTATTGGATGTTTCCAGATAAATATAACGTGGCATAATTCTGTGGCATAATTCGAAGTGTGCTCATGCCCTGCTGTAACACATCAACAGGCTGCCAACGGTATCGGTTTCGTTGGAGTGTAAAAGCTTTTCAATTAAGATCCATCCCCTTCCGATGAAGTGATTCCTCATGCTGTGGAAGAGTGGTTTAATAAGCATCCTGTGTCCTTCATTGTCGAGGATTTAACGTAATAATTTCAGGATGATTATCGGTAGACTTTCTTAAACTACCATCACTATACAGTTTCTAGTCACCAATCCATGTTTCAATTGAACAACTCTTCGAGATTGGGTATAAACTCTCACAACACGTCTTTCGCGATATAGAGGGTGTTGACAAGATCCCTTCCAGTAACCACAGTCCGTGATGGGGAAAGCTGGAATTGCGCGAAAACATGCATTACTATTCTTTGGTTATTCTGTCAAAAATTAGATTTATTAAGCCCATAAGTATGGCGACAATCGTCCACTATCTCCAACGCAAGTATCTGCTAAGTAGTCTGAAAACGACCGTTGGCTTGACATAAAATCAATATTGATTGGATTGAAATACGCTTGTGGTTACGACACGAAGTGATTACAACAAACACTGAAAATGAAAACTGAAGCAATTTCAGCTTCTCACTTTCTTTAAGTAACGGTTTTTTGCATTCATATGAACGTAGAGCTCCTTTACGATGATATTTTATGTTAAATAAATATTTTCAAGAAACAGGTGGTTTAATAATTTCCATTACTTCTATCTACATGCAAGATTATAAGAAAAATTTTAAATTTATCATAACATTTTTAAACGCTATATGTGACAGAAAAATGTTTATGTGTTGCATTCTGGTTGAGTTCACGTCTTCATAATCACTTATTTCTTGTGTCAAAATAAATGCTGACTGTTAAGAAAACTATTGAACTGAGATTGGAAAACGTCATAAGCTTGGTTATTCTGTCAAAAATTATATTTATTAAGCCCATAAATATGGCGAGAAATGTCCACTATCTCCAAAGCATGTGTCTGCTAAGTAGTCTGAAAAATAATGTATGTCCGACCGTTTGCTTGACATAATATCATCCCCAATAGCATACTCTTGTTCATCTGAATCGTGATACAACATTCCATTAGTACTCGTAGGCGCAATATGTACATATCTTTGGAGATATTTACGCGCAACTCGTGTAAGTACAGAACAGTTAGAATACGAACCAACCCTCGAACGCGTAATCTAACACAATGCCATTGTATACGTGATGTGTGGCTAAATATCACTTAACGTCCCGCGCAGAGGCCCCACGACGTTGTAAAGCACAGTAAGATTTTGCAACCAAACCCACATTTTTGGTATGTAGGTGTACTGGAACGTCAATATCCGTTAGAAATCGTAAGTTGAACTTCGCTCGAATACTATAATTTCTTCACCTCCCTCATGCAAATGTTCGAACTAAATTCACGCAATTGCTAAGAAGACTGCTACCTGGTAAATAATGGTTGCAGAACAGCATTATATACACTGAAGAAAATGGAAACTGCATCACCCAGAAGGAGTGGTGCTACATTGCTGCAATTGAACATTCAGGACGAGAGTTCCGTTGTGCTTCGATGATTAGACTTTCAGGTCCCTCTGACCGCAAGATTTGACAACAATCAATACAGGATGTGCCCACCACGAGCTGCAATACATTGATGAATTCGTGGAAGCATGGAGTCAATAAGGCCCTGGATCGCTTCCTGAGGAATTGTGGCCCATGCTTGCTGCACTGCACGGGTCAGTTGTTCCAGAGTTGTGGGTGACTGAGGACGGTTGGCCAGTTGTCGACCCACCATGTCCCACACATGCTCAATAGGACTGAGATCCGGGGATCTGGCGGGCCATTCTAAAGTTGTGATGTCGTGGAGAGCTTCTCTGAAGATGCGTGCAGTGTGAACCCGGGTATTGTCCTGTTGAAACATCCCATTAGCAATGGTCGCCATCATAGGGACAACCACTGGATTGAGTACCCTATCAACGTACTTTCGAGCAGTCATAGTGCTCTCAACAAGCACTAATTGTGATTTCACATTAAAGCCAATAGCTCCCCAGACCATAATGCTTGGTGTTGGCCCTACGTGTCTCTCGACAATAAGATCTGGGCGGCCCCTCTTCCCGGTACGTCGGCGCACACGATTCCGGCGATCACTGCGGGCAAGACAGAAGCGCGATTCATCACTAAACACGACACTATGCCATTCGTCGACCCACGTCGATCTTTCTCGACACCAGGCCACCTTTTACACGTCGCTGTTGTGGGGTCAATAGAACATCTTCTGCAGGGACACGGGCTCGTAATCCAGCTGCACGCAGGCGATTACCAACTGTTTGTTGTGTAACGTGGGGTGCCACAGCTGCTCGAATTTGCGCTGCTGTTGCATGGGGTTCCATCCGGGCCATCCGAATGATGCGGCGATCCTCTCTCACAGTTGTCTGTCGCGCTGAGCCTGTGCCAGGTCTACGAGTGTGGGTAGCTTCATTTGACCACTGCTGCCATACACGTTGTACCGTAGATGCCTGTCGGCCAACACGTGCAGCGACAGTCCTTAGCGATAATCCAGCCTCACACAGCCCAATTATCCGAGCCCTCTCAAACGTCAACAGTTGGTGATAGCGTGCTCTTCTCTGTCGTCGAAGCATGTTTGACGAAAAACACTTCACTGCACAGACTGCAAGTCAACTACTCTACACCAGAGTCCGTATACTAGAGTTGATTCCTCCGCGACCAATCACGTAGGGAGACCTGTAGCAACAATCCAATGGGTCTGAAACTTTGATCGTTTACATACCTACATGGCATATCTTGGAAATCAACACAAACGACTAATGCCTTCATGGTGTTGCAATTTTTATTTTCTTAAGTGTAATACCAAAACAGGCTTTCACGGCCGCAGATACAAAAATTGTAGGAATAGAACCAAATTTTGAGTGGTTAGGCAGTGTGCGTTCGCAGAGTTTCACCCAGACGTGTCATTTGGGCACGCCCCCCAACCTTCTAAAAGAGAAGTGAATTCATTATTCCAAAATACGTGTACTCCCCGTGGAGAATACAACACGCATTTCCAAATTATGTGTACTCCCCAAGGAGATACAAAATGGAGAATTCACTTTTCGTTTGGCAGGTTATCAATCCTTATCTACTAACAGAGTGAGACTACGCAGTAGATCTGCCCCTGCTAAGCAGAGTCTTAGAGAGGCGTGCCAAACCAACTGAACGGCTTAAATGGCACGTCTAGGCGAAACTCTGCAAACACGCATGACCTAACCACCCAAAAGCTCGTTCTATTGCTATGATTTTTGCACTAATTAACTTTCTCTCAGTTAATTCTCAGTTAGCTGGGAGTTAGAAGTTTGATTCTTACCTTCATCTAATTGCCGTAATTCTATTTGCCACGGCCAGTGATTATTGAACGGTATTTCTCCTACTCTCTGTATATACTAGCATATCTGAGAAACTTTCCAGTCAAGTCTACTAGGGCACCAGGTGGTTTAAAGAAGTATCTGTGTTTTCAAGACTGAGATATACAAACACGCATCATATTCTTTTCTGGGCTGAGTAACTCAGCGGAAGAACACAGGTCTCCTCAGCCCAAGTAGGTACGTCGGTCTCGTATATGACCAAAATAGAACCTCCGTGGCTCAGACGGCAGCGCGTCGACCTCTCACCGCTCGATACCATGGTTCAAATCCCGGTCACTCCATGTGAGATTTGTGCTGGACAAAGCGAAGGCGGGACAGGTTTTTCTCCGGGTACTACGGTTTTCCCTGTCATCTTTCATTCCAGCAACACTCTCCATTATCATTTCATAGCATCTATCATTCATTAATAAATCACTTTGGGAGTTGCGACCCCATCGTACTAACAGTCTATATCTGCTTCATTCATTACATCCCTGACCCGGTCAATGACTGGAAAACAGGTTGTAGTTTTTCATTCATTTTCATGGCCAAAATGCGATGGCCTCGTGTCTGTAGATTTACCAGTACGTAGGAGGAACTCCTAGCATCACGGCGTCTCTGGAAACAGTAAAAGGAGTTTGTGAGACCTGAAAGAATATGATTATTCCTTTCTCAGAAACAGAATGGATGACTGATATGCAATTTGGTGAAGCGAAACAGAATATCTGCATCACATTCTTATCTATTTATACTGCTCCCTCACAGAATACTTACATTTTTATACAATTCTCCGGCCTCCTTCTTAAGAGTAAAGAAGTTTCTTTGTTATCTTGTCAATGAAAGGAAGAGTGGCATAGGTGGGGGAAGGGGTATCATCGGGCAATAACCCTCTCCACATGACGCTAAATTCCTTCAATCTTGTAGGTATTTACAGCTATAATCGGATACCAGACAAGTTGATTTTACGTCAATACAGGTCGTATCAAGGTACGTAGCCACAGCGATCCCCAGGGCGTACAGATTTTACACACACAAACAAAAAAGATCTTCAAAAAGTTTACAAGTAGTAATTTTCTTATTCTTCAACCATGAGTTCGGAAGAATGCGTTTAAAATTAAGAGTTTTTGAGCAAGTGCAAACAATTCAATCTGTGATTACTTACTTTTCGTATTATGATTTATCAAGTATTAGAATTGTAAAGTATATGCATATAATTAATAACTATGTTCCTTGTGCTTTTCCTTCGTAAAATAGTTTTGTTAATTATTAACTTCAAATTTGTTTCTAAATTGAGTCTTGACTAGGAATGTCAAACTGTCGAACAACTCCAAAAAATATTTCTGTTTACAGACCTGGTCGTTTCATGAGCATATGCTGCCTGGGATAGAAGCTTTTTAAATGTTGAGTAAACATTAATATTTCCTTAGGTTTAATACCTCACCTTCGCACACTGACACTACACCAATACTAATATTACGATGTT
Source organism: Anabrus simplex (assembly GCF_040414725.1). Lineage (NCBI taxonomy): Eukaryota > Metazoa > Arthropoda > Insecta > Orthoptera > Tettigoniidae > Anabrus > Anabrus simplex. The sequence goes on along the minus strand of NC_090265.1, from coordinate 1,002,975,509 downwards.
AGATTTCAGAACATAAATTCCTGTCACTAGATATTTATTTTTCCTTAACAGTCAACAACCGCGGTCACATGCGAGGTACAGGAACAACGTGGTGTGGTATCAGAGGCTACTTAAAATGACGTACGTATATTTTTAATAATTCTGATATCAGTGAATACCGCGCTTCAAATTATTAAAAGATATATTAGACAAATGGACACAAAAAGGAAGAAATTGGCACTTATAATTTTCTATCAGTAATACTAAAAAGTTATTCGAAAACTTATTCAGTACGAAACATTCGAAAAGACGCTTTTATTAAATAGTAGTGAAAATGAAACATCAGTATTACTCAGTAACCATCGCAATAAAAAAGCAAGATAATTCACCCACAATGAAGACACGTAGAAAATGGAGACCTCAAAATTAATGTTCACACTCAAGAGTTTCACACTTTGCGACAGAACTGACTCATCTGCAAACTGAACTAAATGCAGATCGGTTTCTTGCATATTACACAAGAGTGAGAAGTCTTTCTCTCCTTAATGCTGGAAAAGTCCTGCATATATTTCGTGCGTTAGTACCCACATCAGCTTCCTCGGCTTCCGGCGGAGCATCAGATCCGAGAACACGGTGAACTGTAAACCGCAACTCTCACGGGAGCCTTGTCTTCTAGTCTCACTTCTTCATGTATTTCAGCACGAGAGAGCGAGCTAAATCTTTCAAAAAGGGAATTTCATTAGAAGGATATTATGATGTGCTTTGGAATAAAATGTTCGGGTTTGCTGTACCGATATCCAGCAGATGGCAAATTATCCACATTGACCAGTGTCGTGTTCTTCGAATGGAGGTTTACAGAATATATTTTTGTCAGTTTCAAGCACACTTCCCTTAGTTGCTCAGTAATACTACATAATTTATTCTTTTTCAGAAGACAGATCTTTACCAGCACTATAGTGCTTGGATGACATAAAGAATAACTGCTCTGTTCTTTCTTGGATCGCCGGGCTGAGTGGCTCAGACGGTTAAGGCGCTGGCCTTCTAATCCCAACTTGGCAGGTTCGATCCCGGCTCAGTCCGGTGGTATTTGAAGGTGCTCAAATACGACAGCCCCGTGTCGGTAGATTTACTGGCACAAAAATAACTCCTGCGGGACTAAATTCCGGCACCTCGGTGTCTCCGAAGACCTTAAAAAGTAGTTAGTGGGACGTAAAGCAAATAACATTAATTATTATTATTCTTTCTTGGATCGGGTGAGTTGGCCGTGCAGATAGGGCCACACAGCTGTGAGCTTGTATCCGGGAAATAGTGGCTTCGAATACCACTGTTGGCAGCCCTGAAGATGGTATCCGGTGGTTTCCCATTTTACATCAAGTAAATGCTGGGTCCGTACCTTAATTAAGACGACGGCCGCTTCCTTCCCACTCCTAGGTCTTTCCTATCCCACCGTCGCCACAAGTCGTATCCGCGTCGGTCTGAAGTAAAGCAAATGTAATAAAAGTATGTACACTGACTGACAGAGCAAATGCAACACCAAGAAGGAGTGGTTCGAAAGGGATGAAAGTTGGGAAAAAAACAGAGACGGCACGGACGAATAATTGATGTTTATTTCGAACCGATATGCAGGTTACACAATGCGCACGGCATCGACTCAGTAGGATGTAGGACCACCGCGAGCGGCGATGCACGCAGAAACACGTCGAGGTACAGAGTCAATAAGAGTGCGGATGGTGTCCTGAGGGATAGTTCTCCATTCTCTGTCAACCATTTGCCACAGTTGGTCGTCCGTACGAGGCTGGGGCAGAGTTTGCAAACGGCGTCCAATGAGATCCCACACGTGTTCGATTGGTGAGAGATCCGGAGAGTACGCTGGCCACGGAAGCATCTGTACATCTCGTAGAGCCTGTTGGGAGATGCGAGCAGTGTGTGGGCGGGCATTATGCTGCTGAAACAGAGCCTTGGGCAGCCCCTGAAGGTACGGGAGTGCCACCGGCCGCAGCACATGCTGCACGTAGCGGTGGGCATTTAACGTGCCTTGAATACGCACAAAAGGTGACGTGGAATCATACGCAATAGCGCCCCAAACCATGATGCCGCGTTGTCTAGCGGTAGGGCGCTCCACAGTTACTGCCGGATTTGACCTTTCTCCACGCCGACGCCACACTCGTCTGCGGTGACTATCACTGACAGAACAGAAGCGTGACTCATCGGAGAACACGACGTTCCGCCATTCCCTCATCCAAGTCGCTCTAGCCCGGCACCATGCCAGGCGTGCACGTCTATGCTGTGGAGTCAATGGTAGTCTTCTGAGCGAACGCCGGGAGTGCAGGCCTCCTTCAACCAATCGACGGGAAATTGTTCTGGTCGATATTGGAACAGCCAGGGTGTGTTGCACATGCTGAAGAATGGCGGTTGACGTGGCGTGCGGGGCTGCCACCGCTTGGCGGCGGATGCGCCGATCCTCGCGTGCTGACGTCACTCGGGCTGCGCCTGGACCCCTCGCACGTGCCACATGTCCCTGCGCCAACCATCTTCGCCACAGGCGCTGCACCGTGGACACATCCCTATGGGTATCGGCTGCGATTTGACGAAGCGACCAACCTGCCCTTCTCAGCCTGATCACCATACCCTTCGTAAAGTCGTCTGTCTGCTGGAAATGCCTCCGTTGACGGCGGCCTGGCATTCTTAGCTATACACGTGTCCTGTGGCACACGACAACACGTTCTACAATGACTGTCGGCTGAGAAATCACGGTACGAAGTGGGCCATTCGCCAACGCCGTGTCCCATTTATCGTTCGCTACGTGCGCAGCACAGCGGCGCATTTCACATCATGAGCATACCTCAGTGACGTCAGTCTACCCTGCAATTGGCATAAAGTTCTGACCACTCCTTCTTGGTGTTGCATTTGCTCTGTCAGTCAGTGTACATACAGTAATTATAATATTTCTCGGGACATGCAATATTAGAGCGATGTACTTAGTGTAGCCGCACTAAGAGGAACCATCAGCAATACTTCATTTGGCAAGAATTTTTCTGGAAATTCCCATTTAATACTTGTAAAGGTTACCAAGTATGTACGTTCTATTTTTAATGCTCCTCCGTAGCTTCAATCGAACTGAATCCGCTGTTGGCTGTGATGTTACGATTACTGTCGTAAATGGGTTGAGATACCCGCAAGAAGGATTGAGTTGGTTTCAGTTTATTTTCTTCAGCACACAAGTGTCACCGTCGTAGTTTCTCCAAAGTGTACAATACATGTTACATATGTTACAGTTTTTGCCTCGAACAAGGACAATATTTTCAATTCTTACTAAGGTTTTAGGCACTTAGACTACGTTCGTATATCTTGCCCGAAATGGGTAAAAGGCTGTTCATCCACAGTTGCACAAATACAATTTTTGTAACATTTCTCGGAAGAATCCACAATTTCCTTAAAGTTAAAAAGTATACAACCAATTTGTCAATTTTCAACCTTTGCTGTGTTTGGAAACTCATCAAAATGTAAAAAGTTCAGCAGCATCAGGAAATGGTTTTCTGCCATAACACATCTGGTAATATTGTGGTCGGAATCACTACTTGAAAAGGTAAAATTTGCTTTTCAATGGTTCGATTTCAAAGCAGCCGTAATTTCATCCATATCTAGATTTTTAAATTCAATTTTAGTTTTATCAGAGTATTTCTGCCTAACGTATTCTATTTTAGCATTGGTCCATTTGATAATGTGATTTATAACTTCATTAAAACATTTCCTCACAGAAAAGTGTCCTTTTTCTCCGTTGGAATTAACGTCGTCAATGGAAATCGCATTACAGTTTTATGGTTAGGAGTTCTAACAACTCTTGCTGCAGATCTTTGTGCCCTCTTGTATCCATTCTTTCCATAACCTTCTTGTCTAATCGTCGTCATAAAACCTTTCTGTGTCGGTGCGACGTGAAGCAAATTCTAAACAAAAAACGAAGTACGTATGCTGCAGGATAATTTATTTTAAATGTTATGTCAACATTCCTGAGCAATTCAATACATTATAATTTCAAACAAATTCCTCAATGTACAATAATTTAGCAGATGTAAAACATGGCCTCACAAATCTATTACTAACACACAAATGCTTCTTCACAAGAAATTGGTAATAATTTTGTCTCCTACCATACACGAGTGAAGACGTTCTTATCAAGCTATCCTTTCTCATTTTAAAGTATCTCTGTGAAAGTTTTTCGAGACAACTTACTTTGTTACAGTATATGGCTTCAAAGCTTTAATAATGCAGGACTCTGTGACGCGCTGAGGGATTTTCCACGCTTGCACGGATAATTCTCCCTCCCTTGAGTTGGTACTGCTACAGAATTCTTCTTAGGTAACGCTCTGTCTCTCTTAAGTCCCTTGATCACAATCCGCTTAACAGATAATATTCATGGCACTAATTATTAAATTGTTGCTGCACGGTAGTGTAGAGACATTGTGGCTGTCCTTTAGCAATAGCTTCGGTTACAAGGTTTGGGTCATATAAGTATTTAAATTATGAACTGATTTCTAAAATGGGTCTCACTAAAAGTAGTGCAATTAACTGATACGCTGTCTGATATGGGAAGAAGTTGATCCGGTCATGAATTCCAAGTAATACAATTCAGTTTTCCCAAACACCAATAACTAAGGGACATTTGACTAGGCAGAATTTCTACTGCGTCTAAGGCTTTCCCAGAGGAGTGCGACAGGTTTCGGCAGCGGGCACAATTCCTATCCTCGCCGCTAGATGGGGGCTTCATTCATTTTATTCCTGACCCAGTCAAATGACTGAAAACAGGCTGTGGATTTTATTTTATTTCATTTAATTTTATTTTCATCTAAGTCTTTTAATGAGCTTTGTATGAATAGCAAATGTGTTAGCAACCCTTAGACGTTAAGAATCTCAGCCTTGGCATTATAACTGTATGTCACAGACCACTAGCATGGGATGCCTCTATACAAGTGAAACAAGTCGATGGCACAGTGAATAAAGCTGCAAGTATTGTGCCTGGATGCCTGATGCTAACATATAGAGAAACTAAGTCTACTGACTGGAATAGCACCACCTCACATTTGGAAAGACATTTCTATAGATCAGGAGGTGAGGTGGCTGCAAACAGATTCCCATGATCCACCAACCCACAGTTCAGCGACTAAGATATACGAAGACATGCCTATCTAAATAGCAGGATCTGGAATATACGCCGGCAAGAAGAACGTATAACCAAATTGAGGAACAGATCATTTATGACTAAAGCACGGATTTCTATGCAGTAACAGGTTAGATTGCAAACTAATTAGGTTCGTAGGAAGTGTCGACCACCCGCTCTTCCGTAATGTAGCAAGAGTAACATAAATTATAGGGGTTCTGATGGGCCGTACCCCTAACGTTCACGCAAACCCCATAGCATAGTCGCTGTGAAGGTAGACTATACTTACTTTTTGCTAGTGGTTTTACGTCGCGCCGACACAGATAGGTCTTACGGCGACGATGGGACAGGGAGGGGCTAGGAGTGGGAAGGAAGCGGCCGTGGCCTTAATTAAGGTACAGCCCCAGCATTTGCCTGGTGTGAAAATGGGAAACCACGGACTATACTTACTACTCGCTTCAGTTAGTTTGCATTCTAACCTATTAATGCATAAAAATCCGGGCTCTATTATGACCTGCTAATAGCTAGAACATCCCTGCACAGTTCAAGATACTGTGCAAGCCAGTGATATATCAATATCTGCTGCTAAGTTGTCGACAGCTTTCCCTTGATTGGGATAATAATAAAAATATTATTGGCTTTAAGTACCACTAACGATATTTTCGGAGAGGCCGAAGTGTAGAGATTTTGTTCCGCAAGAGTCTTTTACATGCCAGTAAATCTACCAACACTAGGCCGACGTACTTGAGCACCTTCAAATACCATCGGACTGAGCCGTGAAAGACCCACAGAATCAGGGATTATATACACTGCGATATTGAGAAAGGGACCGATGACCTTCGATGTTAGGCCCCTTAAAAACAACAAGCATCATCATCAATATCGAGAAAACAAGAAATTTCGAACATCTGAAATTGCCACCAGATATCGATTATTACCTCTCCTTTACAGAAAAGCAATGAACATCTCACTGGTATTGAACCTTTTAAAGGAAAATAAGTTTATCTCAGCGAAGTGTTTGTTAACACGCAACAACTTTGCAAAGCTCCATTTATCGGCATGACTTCCAAAGACGATTCTCTGAGCGCGGCCGACTGGATCAATCACTTCGCTCCTTGCACCTGCCTTGACAATCGCATGTGAAGCTGAGCATTTAGCTGTAATTGGGAATTTTCTCCATAATGCCGCTGGAACACTGACAAACTATGGCACTGACAGTAAGCTGTGTACCTCAAATTATCGTATTTCCGGTTTCATTTGTATTTCGTACTATTTTTCTGTCGTAAGTGTTGGTAATGTGTTCTAATTAGTTTGTTATTTTACTGTGTAGTGTACTGATTTGATTTTTAAAATTGAGTTTAAAACTTTTGGAATATGTGATATTGTTGTGCTCTTGTTTGTACTTCGAACAGTCATTTCGTGCAAACAAGATTAAAACGTATTCTCTCCGTAACTTCGTCCTGAGTAAGAATTATCTTTTATGCGCTAATTTATTATGTCTTATTGCTGTGTGCCTTTTCGTACTTCAGACAGGAAAAGGAGGAAAGGGACACTATTATTTCATGAATTCTCTGTAGACCAGGACAAAACTAAGGAGTGGTTCAAAGCATCACTTTGTTCCCTTACACTAATTCTGTTCTCTGTAGCCTTCATTTCAAAAATCATGATTATTCATATGAAGGGCTAGGCAAAATCTGGAGAGTGCTGGTACTAAAGAAAGGTTCTGTATCATCAATGCATCCCAACCATCCAAGTTATAAGGTGACTAGCACCAATAGTCCCAGAGGAAAAATCACTAAAAAATACTACCTTCTGTAAACCATACTCCGAAAATTAAAGTAGAAAAATTAAGCATTTTATGTTCCGACGACACTCCCTTCCTGACATCAACATTGGAAGAATTTTAAAACTCTAGTTGAACAATGACGATTAATCTCAAGATTAACATCAGAATACGAAATTATTGAAAAATATCTCCGTGGGAAGTTCTACTACGTATCTAAATGCTATGTATAATAAAAGTGAATTCATATTATTATTATTATTACTCACAGTTAAGGAACGTCAGATGGACCACTCCACCTCTCCGCAGCTTCGTTTCATGAAATTATTTTGGCAAATATCAACGAGAGTGGCCTTTAGGATTAATAATTATAACAGTATTAACCTATTTAACAATGTCCATATTTCACAATTAAGATAAATCGGCAATTAAGGTCAATATCTCTACCACAGAGGGATATGCATTTCTACCGCACAACCTTAGGCCGCCAGTGCCACACGTCGAGCAATGAAACTACTCCGATTACAGTGCGGTGACCAAATTGTCAAGGCCGTTAATGAGCTAGAGCGACGTATCAAGTAGGCCGTGCTCTGAGCATGGCCAACTAGATCTACGATGAGCTAACACTACAATGACATGTCGGCCATGATCTCAGTTGTGTCACCTTTCACAGCGATACTGAGAAAAGGAGAACGTTTAGGAAGCTAAAATTGGCTCTAAAATAATATAACTTAGGTTTGAAGAATAATACAAAGATGCTGTCTCCTGGAAACCGTAAAAGTTCTCAGTGAGTCGTAAAATTCGTATTATTTATTTACTTACGTATTTATTTATTTAGTGAAAAATACCCTCTATTAGCCAAATGAATGAATCCTCACTATTCTGGCGTATACGACGACATTACCTCTATTTATAAACACAGGATAGAACTCTTACCGGTGACTTTTAGCAGTGACACCTAACAAATTTGGATCGTGGATGTTTCGTAGCAAGTACATTGATGTATGACGCGCGTAAGATGCTACTAACGTAAGAGATATTTAAATTCTAGCAGGTTCCATATTTATTTATTTAATTAAACTAATACCTAAAATTTTATTTTTCCTCGCTGCTGGTTGAATATTATTTTATGCAAAATTTCCTTACATAATTCTTCACCCTATCGTAATCTAATTGTTAACGATCAAATTAATTATTTGAAGTTAGAGGTAGAATTACTCTTATAATCAGCTATTACGTCGACTCTTATGTTGCTGGGTGACGAATTCCGACCGGATGGTAATATTAAAAGGATAAGTCAACTAATTTTTTTCGGCACGAAAATGAAATGTTTACATAGTTCAATGTAATTAATAAAGAACGAGAAACCAAAGGGGCAGTTATGATAATGATAATAATACTAATAATAATATCACTATTAGAGAAGAGACATGAGGCTAAGCGTTTTATTGCAGAAAATAATCAGCTGCTGCGAAAATTATTTCACAACGTCCGTAATAGTTTTCCTATAAAGACGACTCAATCTATATCAAGGTACGAGTAGTACACAAGCATTTTCTTAAATGTAAAATTGACTAACCTGTACTGAATTCAAAAATTATTTACTCCAGCACCTGTATTGAATTTCGAAAAAGGAAAGTAGTGTCGAAATGTTGTAATTAAAATCATTATGCCACATGGCGGTGCATTATAATCGTTATGAAATATCAAAGCCATTTCTTACTAACAGTGCTGATGTAGTTATTTTATTATTATTATTGTTAATCATATACAGTCGTATCAGCACACACTTTTTAGGACACACTAATGAAGAATTAAATTTAAATTATAACACTGATGATGGACCGTAGTGTCCGAAAACCGGTTATGTTAAAAAAATGTGTGTGCTGATACGACTGTATATGATTAAGAATAAGAATAAGAATAAGAATAAGAATACGCATAAGAATAATAATAAGAATAATAAGAATAATAATAAAACTTGACAATGCGGTTTTATTAATATTACCATTCCTTGTAAATTAAACTGTGCGTAATTGCGAAGTATGTTACGGTTCAGATTATTTAGAATTCACAAATCACTTCCATATCGGCAATTTTTATCCACTATATCTATCTGTGATTACTTCTAGACTGTAAATTACTGAAGAAATACGAAAATGAAAAAAGTGAACGAAAGTGCTAAATTGTTATTAAAAATGGATATATGTCTTTGCAAATAGAACATTTGGACTATGAAGGATCATAAATGGAATATGAAGGATAATATTTATTTTTACTCGATTTATATTATACTTAAAGGTATGGAGTGACATATAGAATATTATAAATAATTATTTAAGGAGTGCAACGTACACCTATTTCTGTTTTTCAAACTGAGTATCTGAATGACATCTCTCCCCTAGGTAAACGACAAAAATATACTCTGCGAATTCTATGATGCACCTGGTTAAATTCACTTTCGTATAGGCTACTGAAGGCCCTAGAGAAAGGTTCTCACATATCTACAGATTAACCTGGACATTGTCGGAATGTATTTAATCGAGGAATGACTCAGATACGACGCAACGCCTTCTGTTATCACCAGTTACACGTAAAATATTTCCAAACACTATGTGATGATGTCGTTCTTTCCCATTATTTACGTAAAAATTTGACATTTCGTGTTTCAGATAGCCTTCTCCTGGTTGATACAGACAGATAAGTCTCCGTTGACCTCTCGCATCGATTAGTCTTCACCGCCTAGCCCCTGATCAGCACAGTGTTTTGTGGTTTTCGCGTCGTCCAGTTAAATCGGCGGGAATTCTTTACAGCGGACCGTAATAACCCACTAAGCCTGAAATCGTAGTTGGGCCCAAATCCTACCTAAATTAGATGGGAAATGTTACATAGAAATATTTTTGGTACCATGCCGTAAGAATGAGTCACAAGGAGTGTATGGTTGCCCTATTATTATTATTATTATTATTATTATTATTATTATTATTATTATATTAATGTCATATGACTATTAAAATGAAGCTGTAATTCCAAAGATTGACCAGAAATAATTCAAAGGTCAGTTCATGCAAGAGCACGCAGAGGTCCCTGACCCAACGACATGGGCTTGCTGGCCAACGAAAGGGACCCGTGGATAGTACAGTATAAGTTTGAGGAGAAACGGGATATTTCCAACAAATAATGCATAACCTTTCAAAGCGAACAAGTATTGTGAAGAAAAGAGGATTAAAATATCAATCTCAAAATTCCCAATAAATACAATTATATAAGAATTCATTTCTCGGTATTTCAGTTCTTTCTCCGGAGTGAGATTTTGTGAGGATCCCACAATTTCTGAGTTGAAATTTATCGAATACAAACATTACAATGTTACAACTAAAGAATTTTGAAAAAAAAAATTGATAAAAATTCCTACCTTGGACCACGCTACAAGCGAAAATAGGTTGAACTGACACTAAAAACACGACGAAGACACAGTTCGGTGGATTTGGTCAAAACTAGCAAAGACTGCCAGGAACTGGACCCGGGCCTCTTACAGTCAACATACATATAAGAGACGCAAAGAAATAAAAATACAAGAGGAACAGGGGCAAGACATCAATTTATTACAAAGAGAAAATAAAAAAGTCGCATAGGCGAAACAAAAGGGCCAAAATCAAATAGATGATATTAATCATACCTGGCCCGTAATCAAAACACACAAGATTCACAGTATATCGCACCTTCACACTCGCTTACCTTGATAAGAGACGTGATGAAAAGTTAGGTAAAAGGGCTTGGCATCTATCATCATCAATTGAAGAACATAAATTCAGGTGGGTGCAAAGTATTTCTTTTATGCACATCAGGACTAAACAACCATGAGTTTAGGAAGTAACAGCACCTTATCATAACATTCTCTCTATCAATTCCTAAGGTAAGACATAAAGCTCTCAACAATAAAAATCACGTCCCCCGAGAATACGAGATCGTTCAGTAAAAGAGCTTAAAACGGGAGAAGAAGGAAGGGTGCACCGAGCTCATAAAATTAAAGCAAAGAGAAAACGCGAAGTTACCATGGTTTCACGACAAACAACTGAGATAAAATGAAAAGCCATTCCGCAAAGAATAAAACATATTAAACTACAAAATAGGTCAAGAAAGCCAATGACAGCAATGTGAAACGAACAATTAATAAGTAAACTGGACACAAATGGTATTACGGATCAAGCGTCAGAACCACCCACGCACACACAGAGACCAAGGGGTTAAGTCGCCGAATAAAGGGACGTGTATGAACGTCAACGCACAGCACATAACAAAATAAACAACCGCTCTCGAGCTCAGACAATATGAACCAGAAAGTGGTCCATCTTAAAGAGACGGAGTGTCTCCAACACCAAAACACACAGAAACAGGCCAATCGCGTTGTTAGCTTGTATTCAAACCAAGTCTAAGTAGTGGACATGAATTACACAGAACACGCGATAAAATAATACAACATGAGCTCAACCGGAATGTTAATGGAGCGACATGAGTAAAAGGTCTCGGACGGCACACACCAATCAATCACATACACACACATACGAATCCGTATCACCTTCTGTTCTCTAAACAAACATAGCGAATCGGTAAAGGAAAATCAAAGTTAACACACAAATAAATTAGAAAAACACGTAATGAGGGAAGCCTTTCTAACCCAACCATGGTGAGCACAGAACGAAACAATAATAAAACCAAGAGAAGATTAAAGAAAAATAAGTACCTCGATTCCATAAGCAATTAACATTCTCGAAAGGCCGAGATGTGTAAAAAGACATATTGAATATGTTAAAATATCTTTTATATGCCACAAAGGCTACATGGAAATCAAATCCTTGCTTCTTCTCAAGTCAAAACTTTCCACACCACCCATCAGAAACATAACCCAACAAGACGGGGCAGAAAAGAAATGCTTTGAACTATACTAACGCGTGAGATGCCATCTACCGTAATAAGGAAACATTACGTTGTGGTAACAACACATGATGGGAAAGAGTAACAGTTCATAGATACAAGACTTCGCTAGTAACGTGAAGACTTCAGAAAAGGCAAACGTAACATAAAATGGTATGGTGCGGTTGAAGTATAAACCTGCGAAGAATTCAAAAATTCAGGTACAATATGTCTTAAAGACGAAGTCCACTAGCACTATTAAGACATAACTGAATTGTTGACACGAAATATTAACAACAAAGTAAATAACAATTTCATGATGGCACGCGATTTTTCTAAACCAGCACCATTCTGGGTTGAATACATTTCCTTTCATAAGAGTCACAAATTGATAGAATAATGAGGCTAACGTCACCCCATCGCAATATTCACAAGACCGGCCTAAAACTGGAACGTTTCCTAAAAAAAATGACAATGCAATAAAAATATTTAGTTGAACCAAGCTACTAGCAGAACAAACAATTATTGATAGTCGCATAGTCGAAGTTCTTTGCTCTAACTGAGGAATCGAAGCATGAATAAGTAGTTAAATATCCAGCACCCACAAGATCCAATCAACTGTTCAAGAATTGCAGGACAAACAGCGCTATAAACACCGAGGAATAAGCGACGCCAGTGGTCACCAGGCCAGAGATAACAACGTCCGCAGCGCAGACTGTACAAGCACGTGGGTACTGATTCGCGCCCCTAGGTTGTCATGGAACCCACAACTGCGAGGACTAGACGGGACAGAATCGCTTCTGAGCGTCACGACGGCGTGACCCAAGTTGTCCTGTCCTGCTTTTCCTTGTGGACGCAAACAACCAAGGCCACCGACCAGCAACGTCCACGGACCACCCAGAAAGGGCCCACCGCCCGGGCGCAATCATGGTCGGCACCCTTGACTAAGAAAGGCAGCACGGAGGTGAAGACGGATGCCTCTTGGCATTCAGAGGCTACTACTCATACCTTCCTGCCTGCCAACGCCTCCTTCACATTGCTGACGCTTGAAAGTACCACACAGGGCAGGGACCACTCCAGTACACCTGCGGCCGTTGCCGACGCCTGCTTGGAAGGAGAAGATGAAGACGGAGTAACAGTGGGTCCATCCGCTCCATACGGTCCCCAGGCCGAAGGGAGATATACAACCAAGATGAAGCTTCCTCGCGTACCTAGGAGAAATTGTCTCCTCCCCAGAAAAAAGATGCCGGCCCATCAGGCGAGGGTCAGCCAGCTGCTACTCCTGGTTGCGCCCAGAGAGGCAATCAAACGAGGAATCATTCAAGAGAGAATCTCAATACGAGGCGGGGGTTCTACAAGTCCACCTCAACAGCTCTTGTAACGTTTCCGCTGTAAGAGGTAGGACCACCGTCAGGTTAGCTATGGGCTCCTAGTACGCTGAAATCGCTGTTCTGTTGACCACAACCACACTGCTTGCACGGCACGTAGGGAGGCGCCAGTGTGCGCAAACTGTGATGCGGGCCACCCGGTCTCCCACCGCAGGTGTCCAGTATACAGAGCCATCCATGGCTCGAGCGCAGACGAAGGAGGCCAGATGCCATGTGCCAGCCCCCTCTAATAGGTCCCCACCTTTGGCGGACGAGGCCGTATTTTCCGGGATCAGAGACAAGATACCAGGGACCCCAAGAAGGCTACGTTGCGGCGCAGGCTTCTTGCAACATAGCTTGGTAGCAGACAAGGTTAACGCCAGTCCCAGCAGTGCCTGGAAAGACTGATCCGCGGAATAATTGGACGGGTATGGAACGGATTAATGATTTATGCAAGATACTTGTTGCTAACTTTCCTGGCCATATACAGCCCACATCCTTGCGTGAGATATGTACAAAATGCCAGATTTCAGACGTAGGCAATTATTTTTTCTGCCTATGTGGTTTTCCTCTACCCCTTAATACCTTATTCCAAAGATATTATACATGAACGTGGGTACAGGCCGATACTCCTTTGAGTGTAAGTTCTTTCCAACCCTCCCTGTTGTTGGGGACGATGTAGCTTGTGTTGACCACCATGCGGATGGTGCGGGATCACCTCCCTCCCTCAAAAAAATGCTGGGAGAAATTACAAGCACAACACTATCCTTCCCCTTACCCCACTACAGGAACAAAGAAAGTAAATGACAAAGATCCTCCAATATCGTTCCCATCAGCTCTGGATAGAAGGTAGTCACGCACCGATGCTTCACCACGGACGGAAGAGTGGGGCTAACGCAGGCGAATTTATAACCCGACTAGTTGAAGAACTCCTAACCAGAACACGCTGAGTGAAGGAGAGCTGGAGAGCAGGAAACTGTCTGATTGAAGGTAGCAGTACTCAACGTGTGATGAAAGGAAGCCGATGTTGTTACAAGTCCTACTGTTCGGACATTTACCTTACGTAGCTATGGAAAATAGTCATACCATTCCACTTGTCAATATCTTCCGCATTTGGTATGCAAAGTACAAGGCATAATATTAAAACATCGGATAATACATCAGGTGAATGAATCGGCTCAGGATAAAAATTAGTCCCACTCTCCAACTACGCACCGATGGTGAATTTATACCCCGATTATTTGAAGCACTCTGTAACAGAACACAAGAAATACACGCACACACTGTAACTGTCTAGAAGCATGGCAACGTTGATGTGCGACGTAGCCAGATGAAATAGAGGCGGACAGCAGGCGACAGTCTGAGTGACGGCAAGATAAATAAAAGTACTTCAAGAGTGACTAATGGAATCCTTGAGGTTGGAGCTTCGAAGTTAAACGCAAGTAAGCCGATGTTGTTACAAGACCTACCATTTCGGAAATTTATCTTACACAGCCATGCGGCCATAATGGTCTAGCTCCTATGATAATTAGCCATCTCATTCCACTTGTCAATATCTTCCGCATTTAGTATGCAAATTCCACAGCATAATGTTAATCTATCGTATCATGAGTAATAAAGGCGTGCTCGGTTCACTCAGGAGTACATGCGTTTGATCCCCGTCAGGAAGTCGAAACATTTAAAAACTATATTTATACTTCTGAAGTTCACTCAGCCTACACTGAAATGAGCACCAGGTTAATTCCTGAGATAAGGTGTGTGCGCCTAGAGCTAACCACTCTACTTCACTTTGTGCTGAGGTTAGGGATAGTTGAAATCCTTATCATCCACCATTCCAAGGGCCTTTATGGCCTATGGCCAATGCTTAGCTATGATGTATCTCTGGTTTGAATGTTATGATATGTATTTTGTGAATTCCTGTCAGTTCAAATGGAAGTTCCACAGCTCGATATATAAAAATAAAGTGTAATGCGAAATACGTCATAATAATTTATGTATAGGAAGATGTTCAATCGAAAGTGTGTTCTAATTGGTGATTATGATTGATACAAACTGCTCTCGACCAGGGAGAACAATTTATGTGAACTTCTGTTATATTTTTAAAGAAGTAGATACAGTTACCAGTATTTGGCATGCAGGAGAGTATTATTTACACTACAGGACACATATAATCCAGCAATATAGACATGATTGGCTTGTTTAGGTTTACTTGTTTTATAGTTATTATTAATTTTGTAATACAATGTTAAAACATAGGGGAACATGTTTTTGAACGTATGCCATGCTCCACAGAACAATATCTCACACCCAGGTGTATTACCAACTAAACTATTTTATTCTCTCTCGTTGAAGTATACAACAGGACATGGGTGGATTCATGTTCATTTTCATAATAAACCGAAATGGTCAAATCGGGGAGTACATAAAGTGAAAACAGTCCTCCAGGGTGGATTTTTATCACAGTTGGGAAGCTCCAATATGGTGTATATCCTCCACGATCATTATCACAGCTTGGCACCTACGTAGCATGCTCCGTATAAGTCGACGGAGGTCACGTTGCGATATCAGATCCCTTTGAGAGCCTGTTCGAGGTTTTGGAGAGTCTGTGGTGGAACAGGATGCCCACGAAAACTTCTGTTAAGCCTACCCCACTCATGCCCCATGGAATTAAGGTCGGGACTCACTGCTGACCATTCTATCTCTTGAATGTTCAGTTCTCGCAAGACAGCTCTGGTGATGGGCGCTACATGAGCCCTGGCATTGTCGTGCATGAGTACGATTTCAGGGCCAACACCGTACGCAGCAACCAACACATGTTGTAGCAGTATCTGCTCGATGTACCCCGCAACGGTAAGATTACCACGGACGACGACAAGATCCGTACGGCCATCAATACTGATGCCACCCCACATCATCACAAAACCTTGTCCGAATCGGTCGCCTTCCTGTACAACATTTGGCATATACTGCTCACCACGTCATCTCTATGCACGTTGACGTCCATCACGCTGATTAAGAGGAAATCTGGACTAGTCTTTGAACAACACAGGTCTCCATTGGCGAAGTTGCCAGTTGACGTAGCCACGGGCAAACAGAAGGCGAGCTGCGCGATGTTGCTGCGTTAAACGGGGCACTCGAACAGAACGTCTGGGTCGTAAGAACACTTCTATGAACCTTTTCCTTACTGTCTGGTCAGACAGCGTGACTCCAGTGACCCTCCTCCTGAGGTCTTGTTGCAGTTCTCTGGCAGTTGCTGAACGACGCAGTAACGCACAGATGGTCAGATGGGGTTGTCATGCGTACACAACCTTGTCCAACCTTCCTTGTAAACAGGACCTGTGGTTGTAGCGATTCCACAAGCGGTGAATAAGTGACGGAGAGACATTGAGATCCACAGCAACACGACGAAAAGTCCATCCTTCCTGGATCAAAGTGACGACCTCGTTGAAGTGTCTCATGGGATGTGCTGGTTTACGTACGTGCTCAAATGACCGCAGTAGTCTGTATACCTCACAAGGACACACGGACGCACCGCTATTCACTTCGTTTTGAGAGGTCACCTCACAGTTTAATGCGTACATACGCCTTAAGAAGGTATAACATGAGTAACTAAGGTCTCAAGGTATGATGTACGATCATTGGAACCAAATCTACCAAATTAAAGTTCACATACCATACGTTACAAAACATGTTCCCCTATTTTTTGAACTGTAGATATATATATAATAATAATAATAATAATAATAATAATAATAATAATAATAATAATTATTATTATTATTATTATTATTATTATTATTATTATTATTATTATTATTATTATTATTATTTTATCTTAGTAATTATGTGTTACCCGTACATTATGTACTGCAAACACAGAACAGGAACCGATACACGACTAATTTCTAATATTATTGTAAACAATGCATTTATAAAACACCATAAACATTCAACTCCTTGATAGCAGTAATAATCTCCAGGATATTCGTGAACACTACTGTTCACCATTTGCGACTATGAGAGACCTATTTCTGTCATGTATTCTGCCAGTAACTACCTACGACCTAGTAACTGTGACACTAGCATAGGTGTAAGCGTTTATAAACTACAATCGATAAACCAATCGATAACAGGAAATGGGGGAACACATACTGAATATTAGACCCAGGAAAAGATCAAGGGGTGAGGTATACGGGCAATGCGTAGGGAATCTTGCTAAATTAAAGTGGCAGAGAGCTAAGCATTTGGCTCGAAAATACCCCGATCGAATTTTCACTGGAAACATGAGGAATACCGGCAGACTCCATAAGGGATGGCTTATCATTCAAGGTAGCAATTGGAATACCATGGTTATCAAGTGGCCAGAGATTGGAATGCTTAAAAAATATGGAAAAGGTCTACATTCAGCAGTGGATTAGTAGAGCCAGAAGAAGAGTGGTGCACTCACACTCTTCGATAGTAACAATCCGTTCAACTTATTCAGTGAACGATGCTACTGTGCACTCTGCATTCTGATTGTGAGTACCTGCGTCATTCAATGAACCGATCGGGGGCCTAGGTTTCAATAGTTCTATCACTGCCAAAGCATGTTAGGGAGAATTCTAGATTTAGAAATTCTTTATTTTCATTTTCTAGGTCCCGTGACAAACTTAATTTTCCTTACGGGCGACCTAAACCACGAACAGCCAAGATTAATATCTTCTCTTTCTCAAGTCTCAAGCAAAGCCAAACGTCCATTTCCAACACTCTATTTAAACTATCCTAAAAAATAATGAATCAGAAAAGAAATCTATTACTCAATACAACTTAAAGCAAAGATCCTGCAGAATTTCTTTCAGAATACAGCAGGCTTGATTTTTCCCTCAACATTGCGAAATATAATTGTGAACAACGGGAAAGTGACTACTATGGGTAAAAGTAAAAACAAAATGTATAAACATGACAACTTCAAAGCAACAAGTAAAATACGTAAAATAGGTTTTACTTTACGTACCGTTGAAGCTAATATTGTTCACAACATAACACGTTACTGAAACAACATTTGTACTATTAAACACACACAAAAAAATAATAAACTGATATATTTTCTCTAGAATATCATCAGGCAGGAAAGTACGATTTCCAATCATGAGGGCGTCTATAAGATGTCTCTTACGAAAATGACCTCAGCTTACACGTACCGGTGTCTTAAATCTGAAAATGTACATATTAATCACGTATTGCATCTTACATTCTCAAGATACCGGGCTGTCAACTGTTATAGGACAGAGTTACCAAAATTATTACTATTTACCATCAAAATTAACTCAATGGCAGTCTCAGGAAAAGACCACATTCATGTTGGTAGGACGGAACATAAGTAAGATCCCTACATTTATATCCGCGTTTTAAGGTACACTGCTACCACATAAATCGAGACATACAGTTGGTGAGCTATTATCCAGTTCACCTCATCTGAACTTCGTTATTACCAAAAGAATATGCATGAAATAAGCAAAAACAATTATATTAATTCAACTATTCCTTCTAATATTTAAGTATAAGTAGTCATGAACAACTTACACATTCAGTTGGGTAACTGTAAGTTACCGTCAAATTCCGGCATATGGAATCTTGGATGCTGGACACTTACCTGAAAAACAAAGTGAAAATTCGTTTTAGTAGGTTGCATTTTATGTTCTTTTTTCTATGCAATACATTTGAAAACTAAATCAACCAAGGCATATAACATAATTTCAAGAGAGGGATAAATGTTGTGAAGAAGTATTATCTTCCACGGAATGAAATTCGTTTCAACCGGGCGAGTTGGCCTTGCGGTTAAGGGCGCGAAGCTGTGAGCTTGTCTTCGGGAGATAGTGGGTTCTAACTCCACTGTAGGCAGCCCTCAAGGTGGTCTTCCGTTGTATTCCTATTTTCAGACCAGGTGAATGCTGCGGCTGTACCTTAATTAAGACCACGGCCGCTTCCTTCCCACTCCTAAGCCTTTCCTATCCCATTGTCGCCATACGACCTACCTGTGTCCGTGCGACGTAAAGCAACTTGTAAAAGAAAAAAATAGTTTCACTTACATTCTTGAGATATGCAAAGTATAAGAGTAATGAATTAGTAGTTAAATATCACGTGGGAAAGAAATGAGTGCAAAGGCTTCATGAGGTAGTATATTATTCCGCTGATCTAAATTTTTCAACAGTTATAAAATGTATTTTTAAATAAAATTTGATCTGTTGGAAGTATTCAAAAGTATCATAACACTTTTTAAAATTTATTATTTTCTCTACTGACAATTATTAAATGTGCATATTCAAGTAAGTATTTACCAGCACATAGAAGGACTCCGATTCAACCTCAGTGACACCAAAAACTGTAATTGATGTTAGTGGGGCGTAATCACATTACTATTATTATTATTATTATTATTATTATTATTATTATTATTATTATTATTATTACAGTGCTCACTTCGCTTACATCATTCAAATTCACATCTTAATTTAACTGCATCTTCCATCCTCCTTAAGTCCGGTTGTCTAGCTGAATGATCAGCGTACTGAACTTGCGTTCAGAGGAGCTCGGGTTCGATTTTCTGCACAACTGGAGATTCCAACTGCATGCGGTTAATTCTTCTGTATTGCGGTCTGTGTGTTTGTGTTCACATTAATACGCATTCTTCATACATATGGAACACATATCACTACAAACCACCATAGTAACATGCAATAGTGAATACATCTTTTCATACAGCGTTCGTGCCAGGAAGGACATCTAGCCCTTCGTATCATCTTCCTCTTTATTCAGCATAGGAAGATATCGAGCCATGTCCCATATACCACGAGAAATTTTACTGAATAATGGTCTATTTTCCAAACCAGGTTAATATTAATAACTTTCCTAAATTTCACTTCCTGGCTATCATATACATGTACCCTGCCTGACCGAAGAATTGAAGCACCTAGAAGAAATGTTCGGACGTCAATGTAACTTCGTACATGTACACAACATCCGCGGATGTGTAAATGCTTCGAGTTGCGATGCTATGTGACAGGTAGAACGGCCACGAGAGTGCATTAGTGTCGTTCGTGCTTTTTATACTTACCAGGACTGGTAGGGTATATACTCGTAAGAGGCATGGACAGCACCATATGATCAGTGGTGAAGGACACGGAGATGCCACGTATTCGTGTGAGACAGTGTTATCAGCACCTGACAAAATTTGAAATGGGCCTCATTGTCGGTCTCTATATTGGCCGGCTGGTCGAATCACGTAGTACCCAGATTTGTGGGACCATGAAATGTGGCAGTGGCCCGATGTTGGACTACATGGGAACGTGAGGGCAGGCATACTTGTCGTCAAGGTTTCGATCGACCACAAGGGAGGATCGCCGTATTGTGCATCAAACACATAATAACCCTTTCACATATACTACGCCTGCCATCCGAGAACAAGTAATGGACTGCAACATTCTGTATCATCCCGCACCTTTGTTTGAGGCTAGCAGCAGCCGCACTAGGAGATTACCGTCCCATGCGTAGGCCGCCGTTAACACCACACAACGTACGGCTGCGTTTAGAGTGGGAAGCATGGGCTGCTGATCAATGGCATCAAATTGTATTCAGCGATGAACCGTGGTTCCGCACTACCATGGAAAGCCATCGTCTGCGATTATGGCGGCTAGCTGGCGAGAGGTCCCATTCCTCCAATGCTCTTGAGAGGCACAGTGGTGTTACGCCTGGTGTGAGCAGTCTTCGGGTATGACTTCAGGTCACGGCCGGTAGTGATTGAGGGAACTCTAACGGCGCAACGGTACGACATGTACATCCTGTGTCCTCATGGGTTACATCACATGCGACAGTATCGTGGTTCCATTTTTCAACATGACAACGTTTATCCACACACGACACGTGTCTCTATGAACTGTCTGCGTGATACTGAGGTATTTCCGTGGCCGGCAAGTTCGCCAGATTTGACTTTGATGGAACATGTATGGGATCAGCTTGGATGTCCTAGTGTCAGTTCCCGCGATATCAAGGACCAGTTACAACAGTCGCGAGTCAGCTTGCCCTAGGAGAGGATACAACGGCTTTATGACTCCCTTCCCAACCAGATAAGTGCATGCATCCGCACCAGAGGGGTGCAACATCACATACCCTCCCAACACGTAAAGTTTCATTTTCCTCCTCCTCTTGTGGGTGCTTCAAGGCTGCGTATGTATGTATGTATGTATGTATGTATGCATGTATGTATGTATGTATGTATGTATGTATGTATGTATGTATGTATGTATGTATGTATTTAATTTAATCAATCTCGATACAACTTCGGCAAATCGTTATGCCGTTGACATGTGTGGACTCTATTAGGGCATATGAGAGAATGATCCTTGTCCATTTTAGAATTACAGTGCTTTCATACTGTTCAGGAATTGCCTTTTTATTCTTATTATTACGATGAAAATATGCCGCAAGACAATCACGACTCTGATCAGTGAGAAGCCAATAATTTGCTACTGTTTCTTTGCGTCATTTAGTTCCGTTCATTACGCAGGTCAGTTGTATATTTTCACATTCAGTAAGATTACATGAATCTATGGAGACCTGATTGAGTTTCTATCATATTTTGAGCATGCAATAATCTTGACGATGTCAAAGTTTCGTTTGGTTTGAAGTTTTGCTCATTTCTTATCCAGCAGATAGGCTGCTTAATTTTCAAATAGTCCTACATGAGAGGGTGGCCACCGGTACATTTCTGTCCTGTCTTGTTTACTAAGTGCATTTATCATCTCCCATGCTTCTTTTACTCTTGGAGTTATGAGTTGATGGTTTGGTAGAATACTTTGAATTGCAGGTTTGCATTACGCTAGGAAGACTGCTTTCTTGAAATCCATTAACCTATAGTTATATATCTTGCCTTCTTATTCAGAGAGCAAGGGGAGATTGGCGTTGTTTGACTGACGCTTAACACGGAACGTTGCTGGAGAAACATCTGATGTCCTCAGCGTCAGTATTTCTATGACTTAAACCATAAACTGTTAGACATTCTAGAAGGTAAGATAAAGACAAAGGTACGTGTAGGGGTCGCATGATTGTGATGATGAGACGGACGGCCAAAACTATTCCACAGAATACTTCGACAATCGTACACCATCAATAATGTCTCCCTGCGACTTAAACTTGAAAATTGGCTCAATTATAATGCTTCTTATAAAGTTATGCCCTAATGAAGGTTTGTGCAGTGGTACCCGTTTTTCTATTACAAAACTAGGTAACAACTCAAAATACCTGCATGACACAATTCACTCTGGATCATTGAAAAGAAACCCATGCTTCATACTGAGAGTCGCTTCAATAACTAAGAAACGTGAACTACACTGTTCGCAAGGACATACAATATATAGAGTAGGTCATAAAACTGTTTTTTTAGTCATATGGTCATGCAGTTTTCTGTGGCCTTTTCTAGAGCACTTAGGCAGGGAGATGTCGAAGGTGAAATGCTTAACAAATCAAATGAAGGTTTCTGTGCTCTGTGGAATTAAAGGAGCATTCACTGAGAATATAGAGTAAATTAGTGATTTAAAATGGTTAAAATATGATTCAAACAGACTCCACAGTCAAAGTTATGGTCCCTAATTTATCGTACTTTAGAAACTAATTCACGAAGGTGTTATTGTTGTTCCTACTACTTGAAAGAATAAATGTGAATCTCATATCCTATAACTTTTGAATGAGAAATTTCAGCTAAAATTAAATCACGGCGGGAGGTATGTACTTTAAATATATGAATAACATTAATGTTAGTGTTATTTTCTGTTTAACAATTGCAATTTACTATCAGAGGGACAGATAATATGTACGTTCTATGCTCTTGCAGTTCTACTGTAATATATACATAGGCGACACTCATAATTCACTCTAATTTTAAACCCACTACTTCCTACGCAAGTGCTCTTTAGTGAGGTAAATGAAGCTACGCAGTTACAAATGGTCTGTCTAAAAGCTACTTAAAACAGCAATTGGTTACCCTCAGCCAGAATTACCCAGCGGAGAAAAATTTAATGCATTTTGTGTTTAGCAAACCGTGAAGGTCCTAGGATTTCGATGTAGCTGGAAATTATCCATCCAAAACCAGTGAATAATTAACGACCTCTTCTGTACCTTGTTTTTATATAGCTATTCACAAGAGATACAGGAGGATTTCTTATCCTGATAGGCATAACATTGATACGGTATATCGTTTAAATGACTTAACCAGGCACTGTTGACTATTGAATTTTTACGAACAGATTTTTTTTTTTTGCTAGGGGCTTTACGTCGCACCGACACAGATAGGTCTTATGGCGACGATGGGATAGGAAAGGCCTAGGAGTTGGAAGGAAGCGGCCGTGGCCTTAATTAAGGTACAGCCCCAGCATTTGCCTGGTGTGAAAATGGGAAACCACGGAAAACCATCTTCAGGGCTGCCGATAGTGGGATTCGAACCTACTATCTCCCGGATGCAAGCGCACAGCCGCGCGCCTCTACGCGCACGGCCAACTCGCCCGGTACGAACAGATTTAAGAAAGCTATTAGTTGCCTAACGAGTACAAATCTATGGTTGTGTTGACGGTAGCATCATCTTCTTAACTACGTACCTTAGACAACAGAGCAAGACGACATGTCAAGGTAGCTGAAATGGCAGATCAATTTGTCAAGGCAGAGGTCCTTTGTGCAATCTGAGATCGTGACGTGCCGTTATCGCTTTATACTGAATATCTCATTACTAATTGATCTCCGGCGAGATATACTGTTTGTAGTGTAGTATGTCTTGAACTGTTTACGTATTTCACTGACATGCCTCGGACTGACCTCTGGCTTTAACAGTATAAAAGTGACAGATGTACGAACGGTGCTAGTATAACCATTGTCCACACAACTATTATCACTACTAGAAACGCTGACCGTTATGCTGACACTGATTTCACAACCTACTAGAGGGGATCAAAATTTGCCCGTAAATTTCTGAGGTGGGTGAACTAGGAAAGACTCCAATTAGTACCATTGATCGTCAGTTATTAATATCGTCACTTGGCACTTAAAACTGTGATCTCAATCAATCAATCAATCAATCAATCAATCAATCAATCAATCAATCAATCAATCAATCAATCAATCAATCAATCAATCAATCAATCAATCAATCAATCAATCAATCAATCAATCAATCAATCAATCAATCAATCAATCAATCAATCAATCAATCAATCAATCAATCAATCAATCAATCAATCAATCAATCAATCAATCAATCAATCAATCAATCAATCAATTAATCAATCAATCAATCAATCAATCAATCAGTCAATCAATCAATCATCACTGATCTCCATTTAATGCAGTCACCCAGGTGGCAGATTCCCTACCTGCTGTTTACCGGGTCTTTTCTTAAATAACTGTCAAGTATTTAGAAATATAATGAAAATTCCCTTGTTAAATTATTCCAATCCCTAACTCCTCTTCCTACAAACGAATATTTGCCCCAATTTGTCCTCTTGAATTCCAACTTTATCTTCATATTATGATCTTTCCTACTTTTAAAAACACCACTAATATACTCGTCTACTAATGTAATTCCACGCCATCTCTGCACTTACAGCTAGGAATACACCACTTAGTCGAGCAGCTCGTTTACTTTCTCCCAGGACTCCCCAGCCCAAACTTTGCTATATTTTCGTAACGCTACTCTTTTGTAGTAAATAACTCAGAAAAAATCGAGCTGCTTTTCTTTGGATTTTTCGAATCAAGTAATCCTGGTGAGGGTCCCATACACTGGAACCATACTCTAGTTGGGTTCTTACCAGAGACTTCTATGCCATCTTCTTTATATCCTTACTACAACCCCTAAATACTCTCATAACCATGTGCAGAGATCTCTTCACTTTATTTACAATACCGTTCATGTGACTACTCCAACGAAGATCTTTCCGGCGAGCGGTGTCCACGGGACCTTATTTTTAATTGTAATTTGGTTTGATAAAACAAACAGGACATCCTAAATTTATATTATTATATTTTTATTTCAATTCCTATCACACCAGAGCAAGATATCCACCACCTACTTTTACATCCTGTAGATTGTACATTATATCAATCACTTTGGCCCAACATCAGACGGCGGGGCTAGCAAAGAAATAGCCAATAATTCAGCTGCAATCCGATATCTACGTCTAAATAGCACGTCAACACGTGAAATAGTCGTTGAACACGACCTGAGTTACAGTGAACACCCATGAGATTCCACCATAATATAATTGGAGGACCTGTCCTGATCTGGGATGGACTGATACTCATCTACCAAAACAATTCGAGAAGATCAAGGTGGAAATTGACTGCGATGTTCAGCGAGTCATCACGTTCTGACGTTAGGAACTCGACTCTGAATTCGTCCATGATAATTATAACTTAAATTTATTAGTTAATATTTGCATTAACAATGAATACTATATGTAAAGATTTGAGAACGAATTGAAAGCGAAACTTGAAATAAAAGCTAAATACATGCAGCCTAAATGGAAGGGAATATTGTTATTTAATTGTCTGTCTGTTAGGGCATCAGTCCAGAGGCTGGTTGGATCCTCAGTTATCATCACTAAAGGCTATAGATTTATAGAAAAACCAATGGCAGCACTTGAGGCGTAGGCCTACTATACTAGATGAGGAGTGAGGTAGTTGCCATTGCTTTCCTCACTGGGCTATACAGTGCTATTGTAGCACAACTAACCCTTTAAGCAACTTCCTTTATAACACTCAGGCACACTGGTTGTGCTTCGAATGTAATTACTTGGCACCACCCATACCCAGCAGCTTCCGTATCGCCACAGTCATGTATGAGACTAGGACTTCGAGGGAAGCTACATTTTGCTCTCCACGAGGTGGATGCAAAAGTACTATATCAATCAAGAAAGCAGACAGGTTTTTTAATTAGCCAAGATTAATCTAAATATGAACATAAAGGTGTATATGCTTAGCTGAGGAAAAGGGACATAAACTACACATAAAAATATAAATTATTGCGGAGATTCAAATGGGTTAACTGGTTTCCAATACAGAGCTATGCTGAGGATGGACGGAGTCTTGTCATTTGATTTTCTTGACTACTGTAAACCGTGATGAATCTATTTTCCAGAAAAATACATACATTACAATTATTATACATTATATATAACTTAATGCCGTAGCGAAACTCCAGTACACGCAGAAACTTTTCAATAATTAATTTTAATTAATTAAATCACTTGGATTACTTAGTAATATAATTAAATCAGCTGTTGTCTTAGTACAGGAAGCAGGTTATTTTGTGGTTTCAGAGAGATATGGTGTTAACAGAATTCGTAGATCAGTGAATATTAAAGAAACAGAGAGTGAGATGCCTTCGTATAGGCTACCAATAAGGTAAATCTTTAAAATTTTAATGTATGGTTACGTTTAAATTTATCACTACAAACGCCCTGCTTTGCATTGTGTTGTGTGCAGCAACTTCATATATGTATGAAATAATGCCTTATTTACTGAATAAGCTTATTATTATTATTATTATTATTATTATTATTATTATTATTATTATTATTATTATTATTATTATTATTATTATTATTATTATTGTTATAGCATCCAAGTAATCGCTCCTACGTTTGCTAGAAAGTGCTTGACAAAACAAGAGGACCGCAACAAGCACCCACTTACATCGGTGAGCTCATTAAGCACGGGAGCTCTCCCCACTGAGGACTGGTATTAATTAACTGGCCTACTCTCGGAGATAAAGTTCGGATTATTTCACAGCTTCCCGAAACACGGAACTACTGTGGCGAGAAATCAAGGCGCTTTGTGAGATAAATAATTAAATATGACATGACTCCGACGCAGCGACTTTTAGAGAGATTTCAGAGTCAGGAAATTTGATTTGATGCTGTTAAAATTGTGAAGCACATAAAATGCACTATTATCACACCGTGTCTTACTACCAAGCTCACCGGGCTTGCATCCGGGAGATAGTAGGTTCGAATCCCACTATCGGCAGCCCTGAAAATGGTTTTCCGTGGTTTCCCATTTTCACACCAGGCAAATGCTGGGGCTGTACCTTAATTAAGGCCACGGCCGCTTCCTTCCAACTCCTAGGCCTATCTTATCCCATCGTCGCCATAAGACCTATCTGTGTCGGTGCGACGTAAAGCCCATAGCAAAAAAAAATAAAAAATACCAAGCTCCCCATCCGCATGCAGAAACAGCAGGCAGTTGAATTGAGTGCTTCAATTAACCTTCACTAAAACCTGAGTATTATCTTGCACGTTTCACGATAACTGTACGCCAATCGATAGAATTTTCGTTTTTCTTCCATCTGGTAGAGTAAAGTGGGACTTCAAAATTGTCGCCTATATGGCATGAAATGAAAATACCCACACACAGTAGCTGAGAACATCAGATTACCCCTTTTGCTAGAGGTTTAACATTGCACCTACTCAGGCGGGTTACTTGGTGACGATAGGAACAACACTTAGCTTTACCTCACACCAACACAGATAGGTCTCATGGTGATGATGAGAGAGGAAAGTGCTGGGAGAGGGAAGGAAGCCGGCGTGTGCGGATGGTATCCATACAACTCAGTCCGGTGATATTTGAAGGTGCTCAGATACGTCAGCATCTTGTCGGTAAATTTAGCGGTAAGTAAAAATGTCCCGCAGGACGGAACTCTGGCACCTCGGCGTCACCAAAATCCGTCAATGCGGTCAGCGGTACGGTAAACCTGTGCATTACTCTTACATAATCGATTCGGAAGGGGACATATTTAGTCATGTGGTTTAGTTGCATACTCTCTACCTAGTGGAGACTGCCTCCATGGCTAAATTGTTACCGTACTGGCTTATGGTCACAGGGATCCCGGGTTGGATTCCCGGCAGGGTCGGGAATTTTAACCATCATTCGTTAATTCCGTTGGCATGGGAGCTGGGTGTATATCCGTCTTCAACATCATTCCATCCTCATCACGACACGCAGGTCGCCTACGAGAGTCAAATCCAAGGACTTGCAGCTAGTGATCCGAACATGTCCTCGGACACTCCCGGCACTAAAAGCCATTTCTACCTAGTGCAGCATGCTATGTTCCTTGGTGATTTTGGCAAAAGGGCCAGGAGTATAGGTGAAATGTCAAAATAAAATATTTCGTGCAGACTAGAAGAGCACATGATTTAAATCCTCGGTCAAAAGCCATTATCAACCTGAATGGCTCCAGTAACCCTAGAACGATCTGGGATAAGCTGAAGTTTTCGATATTCCATTTTGAAAAGTGACTTTGCTGGTAAGCCCTAGTGGTTTTTTTTTCAACTTGTTTCACGTCACACCGACAGAGATAGGTCTCATTGTGACAATGGGATGTGAAAGACCTAAGAGTTGGAAGTTTTTTATTTTATTTTTTACAAGTTGCTTTACGTTGCACCGACACAGACAGGTCTTATGGCGACGATGAGACAGGAAAGGCCTAGGAATGGGAAGGAAGCGGCCGTGGCCTTATTTAAGGTACAGCCCCAGCATTTTCCCGGTGTGAAAATGGGAAACCACGGAAAACCATCTTGAGGAAACCACGGAAAACCATTTTGAGGGTTGCCAAAAGTGGGGTTCGAACGCATTATCCCCCGAATGCAAGCTCTCAGCTGCGCGCCCCTAACCGCACGGGCAGCTCGCCGGGTGCCTTCTGGTATGGGCTACAACAAATTTGTTACTTACATTGACCTGTCTCTGTCTTAGCCATTTTACAGCCAGTCCCTGTGACGAATGGTATGAAAATATAGCTCATAGATTCGGTTCATACGAGCATTTCAATGGACTTGGCAGACTGATATGTAGTAGCAAATTCTGGATCGGTGAGGAAAGGAAAGGGAAACTACTCAAACACAAATTCCCAAGTACCCTTCTTCATTGATATTAAGGCCACCTGATGGTGGAGTTATTGAGGATCAAACCAGCCTTAGGGCTGATTACCCAGCATACGTACAACAAAAGCTGATATTTTCCAAATGTACTCTCATTTATACAAGAATATGTTCCACAGCGATTCTGGTGGAAACTTTACAATGAGAAAAGCAGAATACATAAAGATTTATTACGAAACGTCAGAACGCTGAAATTCCTCCCTAAAGAGGGGTTACGTTTTATGTCTCAGTAAATCTTTTTATTTGATCACAGTTAAATGTCAACGGACTGCGCAGGGATCGGATTATGCCTTTTTGAGGATAAAATGTGAGTGCCTAACCAACAACGCTAAGCAGCTTAATAAATCCTTTCTGTTCTGACAAAGAGACACTAAAATGAAAAGGAAATTGGTGCTTCTGACAGAAATAAAGCAGAACACTAGCACGGTTAGCAAAATAATTACTGAACTAATCCGACTCATGTCGGAATACTTGATCTGCAACAAATATAACACCGATTTGACGGTGGCCTCAGGAACAACTCTGAAAATAAAAGTGATCTGAAATATGATTTTCCCTAAAATCCTACTTCAATTCCTAGTGAATACTGCGCTAGTACCTAACATCACATGGTCACTCCCTTGCCTTAATATTATTAATTTCTCTAGTACAGACAATACCACAAGATTAAAAATCATTCAGACCCACCATATTATTATTACTCGTTTCGCTATTACAAGGCTACTGTATTATTATCCGGCTATCCGTACTGATTAATTCCTCTAGCTCCGGGACTGAGTGTTTGCGTTCGTCGTAATACACATCTCTCTATTCACAGGTAACAGCCCAGTAACACGCAATACTGAGTAAGTCCCTTAAAATAGGGTTAGTGTCATCAAGATCATCCGGCCACAAAATTGGGTTAGGCCCACACGTGCGACAAACATCACACCCACAATCCCACCAGAATGTGCGAAAAGTGGCATAAAATGATTGATGTTATTGTTGTTCTTTAACATTAATTAGGAACAAAAGTTACACCTCCCATGTTACTTACCTGTCAAGGGAATAGAATCGTAACGTGCATTATGAAATTTCCTCATGAACGATATTGAGTGCACTTGTGAATGAGAGTTGTACTTTAACTTTTATGGATCTACGAACTCTTGAGTTACCCCATAGGCCTCTAGTCAGTCATGGGTAAACATTGGAGACATTCATCTCAAAGGTATGTAAAGTTTGGTCAAGTTTGTCTCTGTGCCTTGTTGCCTGCGACAAAGAAGGATAAATTTAGTGCAAATAGCCTCCCCTAAAATCAAGAGTATGTAAAAATTTTCAAATTTCTGCATGAATAATATGTTTGTCTTGGATTACCATAGTAAATCTCGTCTTGCCATTTATATGTAAATTCCTCAATTTTTCTTCCCTAAGATCGGAAACCTTCATTTTCGTTGCAAGTTCGTTCAAAATTTGAACAAACTCTCATAGTAATACTGAATCCTTGTGTTTACTTCGACGGCCCCTTGGTGTGAGGGTAGCGTGCCCGCCTCTTACCCGGAGGCCCCGGGTTCGATTCCCGGCCAGACCATGTATTTATACCTGGACCTGAGGGCTGGTTCGAGGTCCACTCAGCCTACGTGATTAGAATTGAGGAGCTATCTGATGGTGAGATAGCGTCCCTGGTCTAGAAAGCTAAGAATAACGGCCGAGAGGATTCGTCGTGCTGACCACACGACACCTCGTGATATGCAGGCCTTTGGGCTGAGCAGCGGTCGCTTGGTAGGCCAAGGCCCTTCAAGGGCTGTAGTGCCATGAGGTTTTGTTTTTTGGTTTGGTTTGTTTTTGCTTCAGCTATAGTAACTTCATCAATAACAGATAGCAACTGGTTTATAATATTGCAGTCCAAACAACATGGCGATCATGCGTGTTCGTTGGCTTCAATTCTGGCTGCACACTCCTGAGGTGCTCTATCAAATATTATTATATGTTCCTTGGCTGGAACAGACTTCTTCTTCTTCTTCTTCTTCTTCTTCTCCTTCTTCTTCTTCTCTTTCTTTACCTGGTTACCCTCCAGGTTCGGCTTTTCACTCGGACTCAGCGAGGGATCCCACCTCTACCGCCTCAAGGGCGGTGTCCTGGAGCTTCAGACTCTGGATCGGGGGATAAAACTGGGGAGGGTTACCAGTACCTCGCCAGGCGGCCTCACCTGCTATGCTGAACAGGGGCGTTGCGGGGCTGATAGGAAGATTTGAAGGGATAGACAAGGAAGAGGGAAGGAATCGGCCATGGCGTTAAGTTAGGTACAATCCCGGCATTTGCCTGGAGGAGAAGTGGGAAACCACGGAAAACCACTTCCAGAATGGCTGAGGTGGGAATCGAACCCACCTCCACACAGTTGACCTCCCGAGGCTGACTGGACCCCGTTCCAGCCCTCGTACCACTTTTCAAATTTCGTGGCAGAGTCGGGAATCGAACTCGGGCCTCCGGGGATGGCAGCTAATCACACTAACCACTACACTACAGAGGAAGACGGCTGGAACAGACGATCTTGTTAATATGGCGACGGGAACAAATCTTGGCCTCAGCGAGCGAGTGCATTGCGGTATGAAACTCCACCTCTTTGCTATTCTGTGCTCATTGGCAGTCATCTGCAATGAAGCTTCTGACAAGCAATTTCCTTTTAAAAAGTTACCAAATTCGTGGTTGTGAGAGTTTCGTTATATTTCTCCTGTAAATATATATCTTGTACGACTTTCAGTTGTTGAAAACGTCTTGTGTTTTCCATAATCGCTCTGCATGACAGAAGGAATAGGGATTTTATGTACCTATATACTGTAGATGTGTATCGCCTCCGACTGCTTCTCCTACCCTCTGGACCACTTGACTTCAAAGTAACGCACCTTCTCCCTTCGTACCACTTGACCCAAACACTAACAAGGCGCATGGGTGACCGATTTGATCCATCCTTAGTAGACATATAGGGTATGATCAGGAGTATAACATGTTCAAGTATTAAGGCACAATTCTCAGCCGTTTCCGAGAAATTTATTAATGAAAAATTCCATTGCGCTTATGTGCAAGCTATGTTTGCAGAAAAGACCAGGAACTCGTGGTGCAGCGACAAGCGCTCCGCTTCGCAAGCGCGGGATCGCTTGATCGAACCCTGCAAATGGACGAACTTTTCAAACATTTCACACCTTTCAAAAATTAAGGTGTCTTCAATAATGTTAATTTTCTAATCAATTCCAATAATTTATTTTTAGTGGGAAAGAGATTCTGAAGTCCGCCTCTGTGGTGTAGTGGTTAGCGTGATTAGCTGCCACCCCCGGAGGCCCGGGTTCGATTCCCGGCTCTGCCACGGAATTTGAAAAGTGGTACGTGGGCTGGAACGGGGTCCACTCAGCCTCGGGAGGTCAACTGAGTAGAGGTGGGTTCGATTCCCACCTCAGCCATCCTGGAAGTGGTTTTCCGTGGTTTCCCACTTCTCCTCCAGGCGAATGCCGGGATGGTACCTAACTTAAGGCCACGGCCGCTTCCTTCCCTCTTCCTTGCCTATCCCTTCCAATCTTCCCATCCCTCCACAAGGCCCCTGTTCAGCATAGCAGGTGAGGCCACCTGGGCGAGGTACTGGGCATACTCCGCAGTTGTATCCCCCGACCAAGAGTCTGAAGCTCCAGGACACTGCCCTTGAGGCGGTAGAGGTGGAATCCCTCGCTAAGTCCGAGGGAAAAACCGAACCTGGAGGGTAAAGAGATGATGATGATGATAAAGAGATTCTGAAAAAATCGTACAAAAATACGGCATTTATCACTTGGGCAAGATGTCGCAATAATTATTGTTACCCCTGCTTCTATGACCGATATCATCCAAGTTCGTGCAGTAATTCGCCCCGCAAACATCACGATAGTGAATAAAAGAAGGGCAGAATGAGTTGTACAAAATATTGGGAACAAAAGTATTATTTTTTCAAACAGCTCATGTACGACTATTTCAGAACACTTTTCCCGATTAAAAGATAAATTTATTGGAATTGATTGGAAAATGAATATTATTGAAGAAACCTTAATTTGTGAGAGATGTGACATGTTAGAAAACATAAATTGTCTATCGGCGGGATTCGATCCAGCGATGCCGCGCTTACGAAGCGGAGCCCTTGCCGCTGTGCCACGAGCTCGCTGTCTTTTCCGCAAACATAGCTTGCACATAAGCTCAATGGAATTTTCCATTAATTTTTCGGAAACGACTGAGAACTGCGCCTTACTACTTGCACCCGTTCATGCCGTACACATGTACCAAAGATGGATCGAATCGGTCACCAATGCACCATAGCCTCCCCTTGTAAGCCTGTTCATACCACAGCTCCAACTTACTGTAGGCGTAAATCCAGTTTCACCCTTTACTCCTCCGGAGCTAGGCATACTAGCAGTCATTCACATATGTCACGAAGCAACTTAGTTCGTCACTCCATATCGTCGCTTCACCGGTAAAAGGTTGTAATCCGCAAACCTCTTCCTATCGATTATTCTCCTTAAGACTGGTCACGCCTCCCAGCCACATATTTTTATGCAGTCCATTAGAACAAATTTTGTTATGTTCATTTTCCTATGCCCACGTGTAAAGGAAAATTAACCTTACTGTACCGTACTATACGAATGTATGCTTGCATTACGTATTTACGCACTCCTATTGTATAATGCATGTTAGGTTCATTTTCGGTTACTCGTCGGCATAAGAAAACGAACACAACGGACATTGTTGTGATGGGCTGCATATCCATATGTGGCTGGGAGGCGTGACCAGTCTTAAGGAAAATAATCGATAGGAAGAGCTTTGTGGATTACAACCTTTTACCGGTGAAGCGACGATATAGTAAGACAGCCTCATACCAAAGTACTTACCAATAAAATCTTGACATAGACACATTCAAAATATGGCTGTTGATAATGTGATCATACCCACGGAACTTCCAGTTCTACGTGGGATCCAAACCACGGACATAAGTTATGCCATTTTATTTCAAAAATCTCCCATGCACGGACTGGGAATCGAAGAGTTGTCACCGTGGTGGGAGTCTGTGACAACGTCACTCACCTATCACGATACGTACATTACGAAAGTGAGTGTCTATAAGGTACAGGCAGCGTAGCTATCAAACTAAATTCGGTACGTGGAGAGTTCGAACTCGACTGTAGTCAGTGTATTATTGTCATGCTAACCGTAGTTGTACCATGAATAATGACACAGCTGCACCTTCCTAGTCTCTTTATTATTCCAGAATATCCAGAAATCTATGCGGCTTACCGTGGTTTAAAACAGCCAAGTTTATGGGGGCAGAAAATGTGATATTTTCCGGGTAGTATGATCTAGCTGGATTATAAACCATTATGTGCATAAAATCAATATAAGTTCTTTAGATATGTAGAGTATCGTTTAGGGAAAAGCATTAATATTACTGGATATCTACGCTTATATTTCCAATGGTCGTGTTGAGTTGTTTCTCAAGAAAATTGGACGACAAAAATACGATTGTACGGCGTAATAAACTGTTGAAATATTACTCGTACATTCACCTCAATTACTTGAATATTTTCTCGATCTGAGAAGAAGGAACCTTTCACAGGAAGCATTAAATAATGTAGGATCTAATTCGAACGAAATTAGGTAATTACATTGGCGAAGCGTGAAAAGTGTCGTAAATCACGGCACTGATGAAGTCTTCTTCAGCTTTTTCATTCACATCCGCGACCAATTTATCACGGAAGGAATTATTTGAGCGTCTCCGTGATACATCGCTTACGTTCCTGATGAGCTACTTCATTTAAGATATGGCTGTTTAGGAGGGATGTTGTATTCATGAAAATGTCGCCAACTGTAAACACTGAATTTAAATAATAAAGGGCCAATCATACAGTAGATTGTCAGATACTG